>NC_040086.1:40734412-41052091 GCF_003369695.1 Bos indicus x Bos taurus
GTCCATCAAAATATCCCAGGCTCATATTATATAATTCTTGCCCCTGATCTGGAACTGTTATTTTTTTCTATACTATGAAATCTAGGTCTTTTTTTAAAATGGAGATTATATTTTAAATGTCATAAACTAGGTCGGAATGTACTCATTTTTATTAGCTCTTTATTGCTTCCAGGAATTTTCAGTGGCCAAAGCTAAGAAGAACTTATTTTTAGAAAAATAAAAGCAATTAAGTTAAATAGATTAATGTTGCTCTTCTAATTCAAAGGTAAATACAAGTAAACAAAAAATAAACGTGGTAGGATTTTAACAAAACGTCTTTGATTTTATGTTGTGCTTATATCTCTTTCCTTTTACACTGAAAATCTTGATTCCTAGGAGTACTAACATAATTACTTTATTGGCATTGCCCTATCATATGTACAGTATAATTTTAAAGTAACAATACCAATATTGCCACTATGAGACAAAAGATGAATATTTCTTTGCAGCTCTATCTTAGGACATATTTCACTAAGGACAGGGCTTCTCAGGTATCTCAGTGGTAAAGAATCTGACTGCCAGTATAAGAGACATGGGTTCAATTCCTGGGTCAGAAAGATCCCCTTGAAGAGGAAATGACAGCTCACTCCAGTATTCTTGTCTGGAAAATCCCAAGGACAGAGGAATCTATAAAGGACAGAAGAACTTGAAATAACTGCTTTATTTTCATGTTATTTTAATCAATTGGTATGCATTTGGGGTAAATAATTTAATCTGCTTTCTATTACTTCAGGGTTTGTTTTTTAAATTGATTTTTGGGGAAGATGAAACATTTGTCTCCAAAATCAAAATTATACAGCATAAAATATTTAGAAAAGTCTTCTTGTTTTTTCTCCCATATCTTTCCTCTCCCTTCTAGATAAACATTTTTAATTAACATTTGATTTATTCACTCCTGAGTTTACTTTTGCCAGAGTAGCAAGAGTTTTAACAATGACAATCTAAGACTGTATTTTATTTCTTGCTTTTGTGCTTCATTGACTTTTATCTTTGTATTCTACACATTCTTAATGAAATTTATCCTGATTTTCTGTTAAAATTTTTGTTACCCAGGTCATTTTGAATAGTATTTTCTTCTTTCCAAGTAGTAGCAGGCTTTAAAAATAAAGCAAGTTTAAAAGACACTCTCCCTAACTGAATAGGATGGAATCTAAGACCTATTCTCTGAGGTTTAGCCACTAATTATTTTAGGTAAGGCAATACGGCAATGAAAAAACAAAAAAACAAAAAAACAAAACCCTGGTCATCAGGGAGCTCACAGTTTAGTTGAGGCAGACAAACAATGAACAAGTCCATAAATAAATATGTAAAAGAAATAGGTAATATGCCAGGTGTATCAGTTTTCCAGGGCTGCCATAACAAAGTACCACAAATTGAGTGGCTTAAAATGACAGACATTTATTTTCTTGTAGTCCTAAAGCTAACTGTTCAAAATCAGGGCTTTGGCCATGCCATGTTTTTTCCAGTCTATTGGGGAGGAACCTTACTTGCCTCTTCCAGCTGCTTGTAGCCCAGGTGTTCCTTGGCTTGTGGCAACACAACTCCAATTTCTGCCTCCATCTTCAAATGGCACCTTCCTTGTGTATTTCCCTGTGTTTTCACATTGCCATCTTCATATAAGGACACCAGTCATAATGGATCAGGAGTCACTTTCCTCCAGAATGACTTGTTCTTAACTATTATATCCACAAGAACCGTCTTTCCACATAAGGTCACAGTTTTAGGTACTCGGAGTTAGGAATTCAATGTATTTTTTGGAAGGGAGACATGAAAGTCGCTCAGTTGTGTCCAGCTCTTTGTGACTCATGGACTATACAGTCCATAGAATTCTCTAGGCCAGAATATTGTAATGTGTAGTCTTTCCCTTTTCCAGGAGATCATTCCAACCCAGGGATTGAACCCAGGTCTCCCACATTGCAGGTGGATTCTTTACCAGCTGAGCCACAGGGGAAGCCTTTGGAGGGGAGTAAAGTAAAGGAAATGTCTCTCAGTCGTGTCCAACACTTTGCGACCCCATGGACTGTAGCCTACCAGGTTGCTCCGTCCATGGGATTTTCCAGGCAAGAATACTGGAGTGTGTTGCCATTTCCTTCTCCAGGAGATATTCCCAACCCAGGGATCAAACCCAGGTCTCCCTCGTTGTAGGCAGATGCTTTACTGTCTGAACCACCAGGAAAGTTCCAGGGAAAGGGAGGGGGCAGCACAATTCAATCTGGAACATCAGATGTTGACAAGTTTTCCAAAGAAAAGGCAGATCAAAGGAAACAGAGTTGTTGTTGGTTTGTACTATAATGGTTGTATTGGAGAAAAATGAGAGATGATTAGGTTCTGGACATATTTCTTAAGGTACATTTTTCATAGATAGGATGAATTATCAAGATTATTCCAAGTTTCTTGGTCTGAGTAACTAGAAGAATAGAGGTATCACTTGCTGAGGCAAGAATAAAGAAGCGGAAATTTTGAGAGAGGAATCAAAATGTTGATTTGCAGTTTTAAGAAGACTCTTGGACACACAAATGGAGATGGGGAATAAGCAGCTGGCTATATAAATCTTGAGCCCGGAGGAGAGGTGTGAACTGGAAATACACATACAGAAGTCATGAGTGGTAGATGATGTCAAAACCCATGAGACTGATTAATATCACATAGAGAATGAACTCGAAGAGTGACTTGGCTCTGAGTAATGCCAAAGCTTCCAAGTTGGAAAAATAAAGAAGTAGCAACGAAGTAAACTGAAGAATGGCCAGTGAGGTAGGAAAAGTATAAAGGAACCATTCTTCTTTGTCTCAAGTGAGTGAGTATTTCAAAAATAATTCTCTGTCTACAGATACTGGTAGACTACATAAAATGAGGGTGGGAATTAACCATTGAATATGACAATGTGAAGGTCATTAGTGGCTTGATAAGAGCTGATGATAGAGTGGTAGAAAAAAACATGACTGTTAATTCATGAGGAAAGGAAAAAGAAGCTTTGGACACAGTGAGTATAGATAAATCTCATAAGGTAAATTTTTGCTAAAAATGGGAGCAGAGAAAGGGAGTGACAAATGGAATAAGAGTTGGATGCAAAGATTTGCTTTCTTGATGATCAGAAGAGAGGGAAAATTGGATGATACAGGAAACAGAAGGAACAATTACAGATGGACAGAGTGTGCATAAAGGGACAGGATCCAGGGAGGCACTGGGCTATGGTAGGAAGCATGACTCCTTTTACAGTTCATCTCCAGTAACAGCAGGGAAAACAGAATATAAACATGGATTCAGATGTAAGTAAGTTTGCTGTTTTGGTGATGGACCACGTGAATTGCTTCTATTTTCTCAGATAAATAAGAGGCAGAAGCATCAATTGAAAGCAGTCCTCCAAATTAAGGCCAAGATGAAGACTTCAGGATACACACTTAGTCACTTTACATAATAACACAATGAAGATTTACTTTCATCACTTATCACTTATTTTGTATACTCATCATGCACAAATCTGTATTACAATATTTTTAAAGACTCTTTGGGATTTTATTCACTATGAAAGTTTGTTTCTGGGTTTCTTTAAGGAAACAAAGGAGGTGTTGTAATGGGGATGATTTACTTCATCATATAAAATTTAAATGTTGCCTTTTGGGATTTAAAAAGGAAAATGCTCCATTATAGATATGGTGGGCTAAAAGCCAAACTTTTATAAAACTTTGATAATCTCTGCAACCATAAAAATGATCTATTTCAAGATAAGAGATTCACTTATTTCTACTTATCTGGGTAGAAATTACTGAAGTAATTGAATAAAACAGAAAAAAATAAACAATCGGAAATAGTTTACTTACTGAATTAATTAATAGAAGTAAACAATGAAAATTATTTTTTAAAAACTTCCTTTAAGGTAACATCTGTAAGATACCCTGTTGGTAAATTAAGAGCAGCTCTTATTACATTCCAAAGAGATAATGTTTTATCATTTCCTGTGGCAAGAATATAATTTAGAATTAATCAAAACAAAGCTCTTCTTAGAAGCATGTAAATTTGTATGCTCTTGGATAAAGCATTGGTAACAAAATTTTCAAAGGACAATTTATGTTCAAAATTACATAAAGTGTCTTTTAAAAATTCTGTTACAAATGTAACATTTGTACCTCTGTCCTTATTGACTTTTGTAGGCTGGGTCCTTACTGATGTCCTTGTTTACCTAGTTTGTGTGTGTGTGTGTGTGTTGGTGGGGGTGCTCTGTGTGTGTTCAAAAAGATGTAGGAAAGTAGAAAATAAGAAGTTTATTATTTAGGGCAAAAAATACAAATCTAGCTTTGAAGAGTTTAGAGTCTGGTTGAGGAGACCATACGTAGAAGAAAATGGTGCGCAGACGTTATGTAAATGAGTATGACTGAGGGCTTGTACAAAAGCAAGTCAACGTAACAAAGTGAGCTTATAAGTGCCTGCTGCGGGAGTAAAGACTATTAAAGTCCAGTAGAGTAAATAGAATCTAGATGTAATTAAATCTTAGGTATGTCTTTCTCTGCAGCATTTGAAATGTATGACTATTCCCTCTGATATTTTCTTTATTGGTTTAGATTTTGTGATGCTATCATTTCCTACATTTCATACTTCCTCTCTTTCCACTCTTTTTCAGCTTCTCTTGCCAGCTCCTCTTCTCAGGAAACAATCAGACTCAGTTACTGATCCTCTTCTTTGGCAACATTTGATACCTGGCACTGCTATCTATATCAAGCATGGTTCTGAACACACTTCATTTGGTCCTCACAATAATCATGTAGTAGGGAGTATTATTAGTGTTACTGACAATGAGGAGCATGCAATCAAATTACTTGCCATAGTAATTTGCTCAATACTTTTCAATGTTTTTCTGTTCTTTATTTTTACATAAAATCTATATCTTATTTTCAAAATAGAACATTTTTAAAAATACAAGAGTAATTCATGAGTGTCTGTATTACTCAGGGTCATCCAGAGAAATAGAACAATATGATATATGTATATAAATATGTATATGTATATATTTGTATATGTATATATATGTAAATCCATATGGTTATATAATACTGAGGATTGGCTCATGTGATTGTGGAGGCTAAGTCTCAAGATCTGCAACTGACAAGTTGGACACCCAAGAGAGTTGATGGTGTAGTTCCAGTGAGAGACTGAAGGCAGAAGAAACAGGAGAGTCAATGGTGGGAGTTCAAGTCTGAGTCTAAAGTCAAAGGCAGGAGAAGACTGATGTCCCTGCTGTGAGGCAGTCAGACAGAGGGGCAAATTGTCCTTTCCTAAGCCTTTTGTTCTATTCAGGCCTTCATTGGATGGATGAGGTCCAACCACATTGGGGAGCGCAATCTGCTTTATTCTGTCTACTGATTCAAATATTAGTGTCATCCAGAAACACCCTCATAGGTATACCCAGAATAATATTTAATCAAATATCTGGGCAGCCCTTGGCTTCATCAAGTTGGTTTATAAAATTAACCATCACATCATAAAATATTTAAAAACAAATTACAAAATATGAATTGATAATCCCTCCTCTCTTATCATTTTTTCCATCATGCACTCTGATCCTGTTCTGCTAATTGTTCTCTACTTCAAACAGGCAAAACATTGACACAAACTGGGGGGTTTGTCCAAGCTGTTTCCCTTGCTCAGGACAATTATTTTTTCTTCTCATCACTTAAATTTTAACTCAGATATCATCACCTGCAAGTGATTGATATACCTTGATCACCTTATCCAAAGTAGCACTCAATCTGACATTCTTTTATTAATCCTAGAAGCTCCTACTCACTGTTTATGTTTCTTTTCTATTCTAGTTTCTTTATGGGACCTATTGTCTGATATTAGCTTACTTGTTGGGCCTCCCAGATAGCTTATTTTTATTATTATTTTTTGCATTGGTATTTTTCTTCAACTAAGATATAAGCACCACAAAAGTAAGGACCACGTCTATCTTGATATTACTTTATCTCCAGAACCTAGACATGTACCTGGTACAGAGTAAATGATTAATAAATATTGCATGATTGAATGAATGAATGGTAGCTCCCAGTATCTGCAGTCTTATCCTCTAGTTTGAAGTCCTAAGGAAAGAGCTTCCTTTTCTGTCACTCAGCTATATTGAACCAATTGTTGTGGCCAGCAGGTAGAATAATTTTCCTAAAACATAGCACTAATATATCATTTCCCTACTCAACAGCCTTTGATGTCTTCCCCTTGTTTTCTGAATAGCTTAAAGATTTAGGTTTTATCTAAGGCCCTAAATTATCTACAATTAAAACGCTAACACTGTTCCCCAAATGCTCTAAGCTACCATCAAACTATACCAGTTACAAAGCTCTAAATGTCCTAATTTTCCTACTCCTTTACACTTGTTACTTCTGCTTCTTAAAATTGGGACATTATTCTTCCCATCTCTACTTCAATTCTTTCCCATTATTATAGATTAAGGTCCCATGCTACCCTTCCACTGAGATTTCCCTGAACACCTTGAGCTAGTGGAGTTTATCTTTCTCATCTGGATTTTGATGTTCCTTGCTTTATGCCCCTTTGTTAGAACTTAGACATGTGAAGTTTTATATCAAAGTTATTTTAGCATATGCATTCTTTTCTTTGACTAGAATGTAAGCATATAGAGAACAGAGTGAGACAGGCTTGGGGTAGCTGAGATAACATGGACTTTGATATGGCAGAAACTGTTTAGTCTGAAAAAATCCAAAGCACCCTAAAAATGCTGCTGCTGCTAAGTCGCTTCAGTCGTGTCCGACTCTGTGCGACCCCATAGACGGCAGTCCACCAGGCTCCCCCATCCCTGGGATTCTCCAGGCAAGAACACTGGAGTGGGTTGCCATTTCCTTCTCCAATGCATGAAACTGAAAAGTGAAAGTGAAGTTGCTCAGTCGTGTCCGACTCTTCGCAACCCCATGGACTGCAGCCTACCAGGCTCCTCCATCCATGGGATTTTCTAGGCAAAAGTACTGGAGTGGGGTGCCATTGAATAACAAAAGAAAATTCTTCCAATAGTTTGTCAATCATGTGTTAGGGTGCCTGATAAATGTTAGTTTTCTTCCTTTGCTGTTTTTATCTTCATGCTTTTATACTGTTTACTATCATGGAGATTTGGCAAATATTTGCAGAATAGATTGCATGAAAAGATTATCTTCATAATTCCAATCTCTCACATAGTCCTCATTTCTAAATTTTAAATTCCAAGTACATGATCAGCCATTATCTCAAGTTCACCACATCCCACACATGAATCCATATTGTTCTGGCTTCCCCTTCAATTTCCTTATTTCTGTCATTGGCAAAACTATCTCTCCTTTACTCAGTCTATTTGAGTCACTTTATCTTTTTTTATCATCTTCATCATCTTTATCCACTAAATCTTTTTCTCCTGCTTACGTTTAAAAATATCTGTAGCATCTTTCTTTTCATTCCACTACCACTGTTCTAGTTCAGATTCTGTCTCTAGTACAGAATCCCATGAAATTTTAGTATAGGTCCAAGCATTAGAACCACTGTACTACCTAAAGAATAAATGAGTGGATAGATGCTGTATAGATGAACAAGAGATCTAATGCCTATCTTGTGCATTAATTTCCATAACCAAATTTATGTAAAGTGTTTTAGCTATTTCAAGAAAGACAAAGACTATTCCAAAACAAAATTAATTGACTTAGAAGTAGTACATATCATTAAGCCTTTTTAAGACTAAGTTTGCAGGTGAGGGTGTGTGGAAGAGTGTTAAAAGCAAACCAATAAAGTTTGGATATTTTAATGCCAATCAAGTAAAGGATTGTCTTTTGAAGCAGCTCATCAGGTCTGGCAGTCTATCAAGGAAAGTATGAAGATAGACGTCAACAGTGAGCCCTAGCCTTCAAAGAAGATGAGAACATGAACAAATTTCAGATTAAAAAATCAGTATGAACTCTATAGCACCTGAATCCAAGTAAAAAAAAGTCACAATCTTTGTCTTTTAAAATGTACTCAGTCACAGTTTGGAATCTTCCATATCTTATATCTGGTAAATGACTCTAGGTCACATGGCTAACTTTGCTTTCTCATTTTTTGGGTAGCCAGCCTCTAAGATGTTTCTCAATAATGTCTGCCTCTTGGTACCCATACCCTTGAGTAGTCCCCTCCCACATTATTCCAGGATAGGTCTGTGTGACCAGTAGGTACACCAGAAGTGATGGTATGTCTCTTCCAAGATTAGGTTATGAAAGGACTGTGGCTTCTTTCTTGGCCTCTCTTTCCTTCTCAGTCCACACCCACGACCTCATGTAGAGTTCTTCATAACCAGTTAACTAAAGAAGAAACACTTGGTTTTCTGTGCAATGATTCTGCATGACATGCAGACAATACACAAAAGTGAATGGTTGTAGCACCTCGGCTTCACTCTGGGATAGCTCAGAAGGATGGTGGTAAAGGGAAGTCCTCTAAGTGGCAGGACTTGGAGCAGTGTACCTGGTTGTTCATTTTGTCTGGAAACAGAGATGGCGGAGGTATAGATATGCATTGACGCATAGGTTATGGTTGGATGGCCAGAGACTTGGATGGCACACAATCAGAAAATTGAGGAGGAAGAGGTCTGAGGAAGAGGTATGAGAACAGACCTCTCCAAATGGGCATACAATGTGAAGATATTTACATTCATGTGAATGTATACCAAAAGGTGACTTTAGTAAAGAAAATTTTAATAATCAGGTAGATAAAATGACCATAAAATAGAGATGTCGATTAGCCTCCTTCCCCAGACATCCCTGTTATTGCCCAACAGTTTCATGAGCAAAACAGCAAGGATGCACGTTTTACACAAGCTCAGCAAGGCCTTTCACTCACCAGGGCCAATTTGGCTACAGCTTTTCCCGAGTATGTAGCATACCAACAACAAAGACAAACGCAGAAACCCTGATACAGCTCCTCTGGTGGGGATGTATCTCCTCGGCATAAAGTTGATATTAAATTGCTTCCATAATGGAAAGGGCAGCACTTACTTCTAATAGAATAGATGGTTATTCTGGATATGGACTTCACTCCTTACCTGTAAATTTGTGGCAAAGCTATCAGAATGTTTTATCTACCATCATGAGATTTTACATAGCATTTCTTCCGACCTAGGAAGTAATTTTATAGCAAATGAAATGTGGTAATCAAGCCATGTTTATAGAATTTACTGTTTTTACTGTATTTCCAACATACTGAAGCAGCTGGCTTGATAGAATGGTGGAATGGCCTTTTGAGACTCTGCTATGGTCAGCGAGTGGCAATACCTTGTCAAGCTGAAGCGATGTCCTTCAGGATGTAGTTAAACATCCAATATATGATCCTGTTTCTCTTATAGCCAGAATTCACAGATCCAGGAGTTAAGAGGTGGAAATGAGAATGATTTCTCTATTACCCCTAGTGATCTTACAGCAAAAATTTTGCTTCCCATTTCTATGGTTTTAGGTTTTTTTAGTCTAAGAGATCTCATTTTCAAGGAGAAGATGGCTTCCACCAGGGGGACACAATGATTCCATTGAATGGGAAGCTGAAACTTCCACCTAGTCACTTTGAGTTCACATGCTTGTGAACCAATCAGCAAAGAAGTCACAAGCTGGGGTAGTTGATCCAGGAAGTTGGGTGGTTACTGCACCGCAGAAATGGAGGAATGTGTCTGGAATGTAGATCCTCAGCAGGAATTCCTATGCTCTGTGATTAAAAGAAATGGAGTAACATGGAAATTTACATTACCATATGTAAAATAGATAGCCAATGGGAATTTGCTGTATGGCTCAGGAAACTCAAGCAGGGGCTCTGTATCAACCTGGAGGGGTGGGATGGGGCAGAAGATGGGAGGGATATCTGTATACCTATGGCTGATTCTTGTTGAGGTTTGACAGAAAACAACAAAATTCTGTAAAGCAATTATCCCTCAATAAAAAAATTTTTTTAAACAAACAAAAAAAAAAGAAATGGAAAACTACCACAACTCAATTTAGGCAGGGCTGTTACCAGCTCAAATCCTTCAGGGATCAAATTAGGCTCCCCTACCAGACAGGGAACCATGACCAGCTGAACTGCTAGCAAAGGGATTACAGGTTAGGTTGAGAAAGGAGGTGGTTATAAATGCTAGCTATGACCAAGTGACCAGGTGCAGAAATGAGAACTGTAATTGTTATGAGTAACTTTTGCATATTTTGATATGAAATATGTTTGTGTATATGTTGACCAAATATTTTTTGTTTACTTCCCCTTTCATCCCTTTACCATCTAATACAAGATGTCTCAACAGTAGTTAACTTTGTATCTCAATATTTCAATTATAGCATAATCAGATTATAAATTGGCTATAGCTAATTTTTTTTATCAAGGGGACAGATAGTAAATATTTTGACTTTTTTAGGTTCTGTGGGTCATAGTCTCTGCTGCATATTTTTTTTTTGGACAACACTTTATTTAAAAACATTATAAAATATATAATGTTATTTTACGTTTTATTTGATATTTTAACATTATATTTGTATTATCAAATTGTTATAGAAATATTAAAAAAGAAAATTCTTAGCTCACAGGCTATGCAAAAACAGGTCGAAATTTAGCCTTTAGTTTCCCAACTAATTTCCCAATAGTTTCCCAACTCTTTTACTAGAAAAAGAATGAATATCAGTCATAGACAAGAAACAGAAACCTTGTGTAGTCTTCTGAGGAAAGTGTTAGCCTGCTTTGGTTGTGTGCAGATCAGGTACATCATGTTATACATAACTTTCCTATTGCTTTTCTTTGGAGATTAAGTATAGTTTAAGAAGATATGTTGGAGAAGGAAATAGCAACCCACTCCAGTATTCTTGCCTAGAGAATCCCATGGATAACAAAGCCTGGCAGGACCCCAGTCGATGGGGTCTCAAAGAGTCGGACACGACTGACTGACAAACGACAATATGTCAGGGTGCCAAGATGAAAAGTACAGTTGACCCTTGAACAACATGGGTTTGAACTTCCTGAGTCTACTTAGGTGTAGATTTTTTTCAATAAATACTACAGTACTACACTGATCCATGGATAGTTGAATTTGTGGATGCAGAACCACGGATAGGAGGGCTGACTGTAAAGCTACAGGCGGATTTTCAATTGTAGGGAGGGTGTGTGCCCTTAACCCCCATGTTGTTGAAGAGTCAACAGCAGTGCACTGTGGTGGCTTTGTAATGTGTCAACTCAGCTATGACTGAACTATATTTCCCAGAATTCCTTTCCAACTGTTGCCAGTTAGAATTGGCTACAAGAGAAGCTTTTATTCAAGAGCTGGAGGGTAGAAGCAAAGCAGCAGCCATTGTTGTAAAAACTCAAGTGTGTTGATCTACTGGCTTATCTCATTGGCATGGGTCAGTAGTGAGACCTGCAATGGTTCCACCTTCTCCTTAATTCTTCAACTTCTCCACTCTTGGGGCCAGGTGATGAAGAATACTAGCTTCTCCTGCAGACATTCATATCATCACATAAGAGCAACGAGAATGGCCAGTGGGTATTTGTTCTTGTGGGTTCCAGCTTGGTTCTTGTAATCTCCCATTTATGTCTTCTTTTTCTGACTCTGCTTTGCCTGCTGCTGCTGCTGCTAAGTTGCTTCAGTTGTGTCCGACTCTGTGCGACCCCATAGATGGCAGCCCACCAGGCTTCCCCATCCCTGGGATTCTCCAGGCAAGAACACTGGAGTGGGTTGCCTTTTCCTTCTCCAATGCATGAAAGTGAAAAGTGAAAGTGAAGTCGCTCAGTCGCATCGGACTCCCAGCGACCCCATGGACTGCAGCCCACCAGGCCCTTCCGTCCATGGGATTTTCCAGACAAGAGTACTGCAGTGGGGTGCCATTGCCTTCTCCACTGCTTTGCCTACAGACTTCAAATTCCAGCATCAGTGGCTAAGGCAACAGCCTAATGTAGACTATGCAATCAGCTTCCATAATTGTGTAATGAAGAGCTGACTCATTGGAAAAGACCCTGATGCTGGGAAAGATTGAAGACAGGAGGAGAAGGCGGTGACAGAGGATAAGATGGTTGGATGGCATCACTGACTCAATAGACATGAATTTGAGCAAACTCTGGGAGATAGTGAAGGACAGGGAAGCCTGGCGTGCTGCAGTCCATGGGGTTACAAAAAGTTAGACACGACTTAGCAACTGAATAACAAACAGTAAATCCCTTACAAAATTACATGTATACTTAATTTATGCATATTTATGTGTATATATAAATATATAATCTCAGAATGACTTTGCTTCTCTAACTGATATGCCCTATTACCTGGCTTTAGTACTTGGTGGTATCCTGTCTTCAAGAGCTGTTAAACCACTCCAATTCCAGACTAAAAGGACCAAGAAGCAGTAAATCTTTGGATATTAGAATCCTGAGCGTGGTGTGTTCTCCTTACTCCAAATATCGATGAAAATCTACATCTACTCTTAAGGAAATTCCATTGTTAAGAACTCGATAAAGATTTTTAGGATACAAATTTTGCATAGTGTTAGTTTATGGAACCAAATTACTTTCTTATTATCTTTCTCACATTCAGAGAAATCCCAATCATAGAATGCACAGGTTTCTATAGACTATTTTATTAACATAACCATAATACAAATTTATTTTAATATAATTATATACAGTCTATAATCTTATTTGGCTCTGCTCTTTTTTTCTATACTTAGAGTCCCAGACTTTTACTAAACAGTTCCTATCAAGGCTCACTTTGCATCCTATAGTCAATTTATTGCAGTCAAAGGCCAATTACTTTCAGATATTAAACTTACAGCTTCATTTGAAGTCCTACCCTTTCCCTATGTTACATACTTAGTGCAATCTTTCCCAGATCCAAGTTCCTTTTGTCTCAGGATTCCTGGTCCTGAGATATATGTGCTCCCATCAGAAGAGTATAAGAATTAGACTACCAAGTGGTAGCAGGAATGAAGAATAAAACAGTCAAAGGGGAGAAGATAAATTAGAGGCAAAAAATGAAGACTTAAGGAAGATGTAATGGCAGTGTAATAAATCCTAACACATATTTTTCATTTGCTAGCCAGAGTACTTGGAGAAGGCAATGGCACCCCACTCCAGTACTCTTGCCTGGAAAATCCCATGGGTGGAGGAGCCTGGTAGGCTGCAGTCCATGGGATTGCTGCAAGTCGGACACGACTGAGCAACTTCACTTTCACTTTTCAGTTTCATGCATTGGAGAAGGAAATGGCAACCCACTCCAGTGTTCTTGCCTGGAGAATCCCAGGGACGTGGGAGCCTGGTGGGCTGCCGTCTATGGGAGTCTCACAGAGTCAGACACGACTGAAGCAACTTAGCAGCAGCAGCAGCAGCCAGAGTACTATGCTTTTAAAGAATATTTTTAGTTTATCAGAAAATATTTATTGAATAAATTGTTTCCTTTTTTCATCTCTTATTGTAAAATATTTTACTCTAACATTATGGATAAGTAAATTTAAAGAAAAATAATAAAATGAACACCAATGTTCTCACCACTTAGTTAGGTGTGATATCACCAGCTTTCCCTTTCCTGATGTATCATCCTGGTTTCTATCATGCCCAAATGCAGCTACAGATCTAAATTTTGTGTTTTTCATTCACTTGCATTTCTTCATACTTTGGCCTCATACATATGTATCCTAAAACAATTTAGTTTTGCTTGTTCTTATACTTCATACACGGAGAAGGCAATGGCACCCCACTCCAGTACTCTTGCCTGGAAAATCCCATGGACGGAGGAGCCTGGTAGGCTGCAGTCCATGGGGTCGCTAAGAGTCGGACACGACTGAGTGACTTCGCTTTCACTTTTCACTTTCATGCATTGGAGAAGGAAATGGCAACCTACTCCAGTGTTCTTGCCTGGAGAATCCCAGGGACCGGGGAGCCTGGTGGCTGCCGTCTATGGGGTCGCACAGAGTCGGACATGACTGAAGCGACTTGGCATACTTCATACAGGTGAAATCAAATTATATGTATATATACTGCTTAATTTTCATCATTCGCTCAACTTTGTTTTTAAAACGTGTGTGTGTGTTATGGTTCATGCACTTTCACTGTTGTGGATTCCATGGCTGTACCCACTTTATTGGGCTTCCCTGGTGGCTCAAGTGGTAAAGAACCTCCCTGTCAATGCAGGAGATATGGGTTCAATCTCTGGCTTGGGAAGATCCCCTGGAGAAGGAAATGGCAACCTACTCCAGTATTCTTGCTTGGGAAATCCCAAGGATAGAAGAGCCTTGTGGGCTACAGTCCATGGGGTCACAAAAAGTTAAACACAGCTTAGTGACTGAGCACACATGCATCTACTTTATGTATCCTAGACATTTGGGTTATTTACTATTTTTTTTTTTTTTTTTTACTATTTTAGTTAATTCTACTCTGAACACTGCTGAATATATCTCCTGATTGACATCTGTGAGTGATTTGATTGTCTTTTGTCCTTGAATTTTATTGCCGGATTTTATTCCACTCTATAATTCTATATTGTTTTCTAATGCAATTGCAACAATATTTATACCCACCAGCATCATTTTAAATGTTCCCTTTTCTCTGCATCTTTATTAGTGGTTTATCTTGTCAGACTTTTCAACTTTTGCCAATTTAATGGGTATGATGGGTACGAAATTAAAGCCACACAGGTTCAATTTGCAATTCCCTAACAAATAAAGGAGTTGAACATTTTTTTTCTCATGTTCTTTGCCTGTGTGTATTTCATCTCCTTGAAATCATGTATGCTGCCTTTTTTGTACTACTGGATTTTTGTCTTTCCCGAAGGATCTTTAGTACTTGTTTATATAATCTGGAAACTAAATCCTTTGCCTCTTATGTGCAACAAATAACTTTTTCCATCTTGTGGCTTATCACTTAGGTTTCTTTATACTACTTATTGGTTTTCCCGATGGCTCAGTGGATAAAGAATCTGTCTGCAATACAAGAGACACAGGAAACAGGGGTTCAATACCTGGGTCAGGAAGACCCCCTGGAGAAGGAAATGGCAACCCACTCCAGGATTCTTGCCTGGAGAATCTCATGGACAGAGAAGCCTGGTGGGCTATAATCCAAAGGGTCACAAAGAGTTGGACATGACTGAGTGACTAATGCAGACATACAATGCTATCTATTCATTAACAAATTTTCTTAATTTTAATATGTTAGAATCTCTCTCTTCCCATATGGCGTATATTTATACGTCTTGTTTAAGAAAATATTACCTGATTTGAGCTCTTAAAAATATTACATATTTTCTTTAAGTTTTGAAATTGCCTTCACATTTAACTAGTTAATCCACTTATGTAGTAGAGACACATTTCATTTTTTTCTATTTGGTTAAAAAAAAAAAAAAAAAGACTACACTTCTAGCCAGATATGTAGTTTGGTAGAGCCATAAGAATGTGTTTGGGGCCCTAAAATTTCCTCAATGCTATTTTGCCCTATCTGCCAGACAGATGGGAAGTATCAGAGAACTAAATTAAAAGGACAGCAGAGCCACTGGTAAGGAGGAGGCCAGGTTTTTGAATGACAGTGAGGATGAGAGCATCAACACATCTGCCCCCACAACCAGGCATTGGTATGTGACACAAATAAGAAACAAATCCTTTTAGTGTTGATTCATCCTAACCTGGGGAGTTAAGGAAGCTAGCATACCTGGCTTAGAAAACCTATCCATAGCAATTAATATTTTTTTTGTATGGTAGGAAAGAAAGACGGAGAAGGCAATGGCACCCCACTCCAGTACTCTTGCCTGGAAAATCCCATGGATGCAGGAGCCTGGTAGGCTGCAGTCCATGGGGTTACACAGAGTCAGACACGACTGAGCAGCTTCACTTTCACTTTTCACTTTCATGCAGTGGAGAAGGAAATGGCAACCCACTCCAGTGTTCTTGCCTGGAGAATCCTAGGGACAGGGGAGCCTGGTGGGCTGCCGTCTATGGGGTCGCACAGAGTGGGACACGAATGAAGCGACTTAGCAGCAGCAGCAGCAGCAGGAAAGAAAGATGTAATTTATTGCCTCCAGTCAGTAAACCATGGGCTTCCTTGGTGGCTCAGATGTAAAGAATCTGCCTCCAATACAAGAGACCCAGGTTCAATCCCTGGGTCAGGAAGATCCTCTGGAGAAGGAAATGGTTACCCACTCTAATATTCTTGTCTGGATAATTCCACGGGCAGAGGAACTTGGTAGGCTACAGTGTCACAAAGAGTTGGACACAACTGAGAAACTAACACCAACTAACTCATCAGTAAACCATAGTCTAAGCTTCAAGTATTGAATATGTCCAGACTTGCCTTGCTGACCTGTATTGCCATGTCTTCAAATATTAAGTTTTCAAATATGGGTGGAAAGATGCTTAGAATTTCTATTCTGTTCCTGTTATCTCTTCCTGCCAGTACTGCATGGTTTTAATCACTGCAACTTTAGGATAAATCTTATGATGTAGCAGGACAAGAATCCCCACTTCATTCTACTTTGTTGAGAATTTACTGGCCTTTCTTGGACATTCACTATTCCACATATAGATCATAATTAGCTTCATAAATTTATGAAAAACCTCATGAGATTTTTACTTGGGTTACTGTGAAACAATGCTTCCCTGATAGCTCAGTTGGTAAAGAATTTGCCTGCAGTGCAGGAGACCCCAGTTCGATTCCTGGGTTGGGAAGATCCTCTGTAGAAGGGATAGGCTACCCACTCCAGTATTCTTGGGCTTCCCTTGTGACTCAGCTGGTAAAGAATCCACCTACATTTTGGGAGACCTGGGTTCAATCCCTGGGTTGGGAAGATCCCCTGGAGAAGGGAAAGGCTAACCACTTCAGTATTCTGACCTGGAGAAATCCATGGACTGTATAGTCCACAGGGTCACAAAGAGTCGGACATGACTGAGCAACTTTCACTTTCACTTTGAAACAATAGATAAACAGGAGAAGAAATTAATATCCTTAACATATTAAGGCTTCTTCTTACTCATTTGTTCAATACTTAGTGTTTTCAATGTGGTTTTATATTTTTATTCAGAAGAGCATGAACTCCAAAAATTATAGAGCATTGTGGTAGGCAGTACACTCTCTCCCTTCGAATGTCAATGTCCTAATTCCCAGAACCTATGAATATGTCACCTCATATGACAAAAGGGATTTTATGAATGCTATTAAGGTTAAGGATCTTGAAATAGGGAGACCAACCTGGCAATTATCCTGGACCTGATCAAATGACATAAATCCTTAAAAGCAAAGAAAAACTTTCCTGGCTTGATCAGACGGAGATGTGACTACAGAGTATGCTCAGGCAGATGCTTTGAAAGTGGAGAAAGAGGGCTGTGAGCCAAGGAATGTGGGCATCCTCTAAAAGCTGCAGATGGCAGAAAACAAATTCTCCCCTTAGAGCCCCTGGGAAAGAATACAGTCCTGCACACACCAAGGTATTAGACCAGTGAGAACTGCATCAGCTTCTAACCTAGAGCATTGCAAGAAAATTAGTCTGTGGTTTAAAAGCCATATTTGTGGCAATTGTTATGGCATAAATAAAAAATGAATAGAGTATTATTATGATTTTATCCAATCAGATTTTGTTCAAATTTGCCTGTATATTAAACATTTCTATTGCTTACAATTCTTCATTATCTCAGACATTCTTCCTTTCTGAATTAAGTTATAAATGACTTCTGAAGGTAATTTACTAGAGGTCTGTTTATGGAAAATCCAGTCTTTTGCTTGCTTTTGTCTTGTTTTTGGAAATTTTCCACTGGGTATAAATTTCAAGGTTCAGTTCAGTTCAGTTCAGTCGCTCAGTTTTGTCTGACTCTGTGACCCCATGGGCCGCAGCACACCAGGCCTCCCTGTCCATCACCAACTCCCTGAGATCACCCAAACTCATGCCCACTGAGTCAGTGATGTCATCCAACCATCTCATCCTCTGTCATCCCCTTCTCCTCCCGCCTTCAATCTTTCCCAGCATCAGGGTCTTTTCAAATGAGTCAGCTCTTCACACCAGGTGGCCAAAGTAATGGAGTTTCAGCTTCAACATCAGTCCTTCCAATGAACACCCAGGACTTATCTCCGTCTAGTCAAGGCTACGGTTTTTCCAGTAGTCATGTATGGATGTGAGAGTTGGACTATAAAGAAAGCTGAGTGTCGAAGAATTGATGCTTTTAAACTGTGGTGTTGGAGAAGACTCTTGAGAATCCTTTGGACTGAAAGGAGATCCAACCAGTCCATCCTAATGTTCTCTGGAAGGACTGATGCTGAAGCTGAGACTCCAATACTTTGACCACCTGATGCCAAGAGCTGACTCATTGGAAAAGATCCTGATGCTGGGAAAGATTGAAGGCGGGAGGAGAAGGGGACGACAGAGGATGAGATGGTTGGATGGCATCACCAGCTCAATGGACATGGGTTTGTGTGGATCCGGGAGTTGGTGATGGACACGGAGGCCTGACGTGCTGCGGTTCATGGGGTGGCAATGAGTCGGACATGACTGAGTGACTGAACTGAACTGAACTGACTAGACGGACCTTTGTTGGCAAAGTAATGTCTCTGCTTTTTAATATGCTATCTAAGTTGGTCATAACTTTTCTTCCAAGGAGTAAGTGTCTTTTAATTTCATGGCTGCAATCACCATCTTCAGTGATTTTGGAGCCCAGAAAAATAAAGTCTGACACTGTTTCCACTGTTTCCCCATCTATTTCCCATGAAGTGATGGGACAGGATGCCATGATCTTAGTTTTCTGAATGTTGAGCTTTAAGCCAACTTTTTCACTCTCCTCTTTCACTTTCATCAAGAGGCTCTTTAGTTCTTCTTCACTTTCTTCCATAAGGGTGGTGTCATCTGCATATCTGAAGTTACTGATATTTCTCCCAGCAATCTTGATCCCAGCCTGTGCTTCCTCCAGCGCAACTTTTCTCATGATGTACTCTGCATATAAGTTAAATAAGCACGGTGACAATATACAGCCTTGATGTACTGCTTTTCCTATTTGGAACCAGTCTGTTGTTCCATACCCAGTTCTAAATGTTGCTTCCTGACCTGCATATAGGTTTCTCAAGAGGCAGGTCAGGTGGTCTGGTATTCCCATCTCTTTTAGCATTTTCCACAGTTTGTTGTGATCCACACAGGCAAAGGCTTTGGCATAGTCAATAAAGCAGAAATAGATGTTTTTCTGAAACTCTCTTGCTTTTTCGATGATCCAGAGGATGTTGACAATTTGATCTCTGGTTCCTCTGCCTTTTCTAAAACCAGTTTGAACATCTGGAAGTTCATGGTTCATGTATTGCTGAAGCCTGGCTTGGAGAATTTTGACCATTACTTTACTAGTGTGTGCTGCTGCTGCTGCTGCAAAGTCGATTCAGTCGTGTCTGACTCTGTGCGACCCCGTAGACGGCAGCCCACCAGGCTCCACTGTCCTTGGGATTCTCCAAGCAAGAACACTGGAGTGTGAGATGAGTGCAGTTGTGTGGTAGTTTGAGCATTCTTTGGCATTGCCTTTCTTTGGGATTGGAATGAAAACTGACCTTTTCCAGTCCTGGGGCACTGTAGAGTTTTCCAAATTTGCTGACATATTGAATGGAGCACTTTCACAGCATTGTCTTCAGGATTTGAAATAGCTCAACTGGAATTCCATCACCTCCACTAGCTTTGTTCATAGTGATGCTTCCTAAGCCCCACTTGACTTCACATTCCAGGATGTCTGGCTCTAGGTGAGTGATCGTACCATCATGATTATCTGGATCATGAAGATCTTTTTTATACAGTTCTTCTGTGTATTCTTGCCACCTTTTCTTAATATCTTCTGCTTCTGTTAGGTCCAAAAAATAGCCCCGTTCTCTCAGCACTTCAAAAATATCTGTCTTATTAGAAAACTAACTATTGACTATTTGATTATCCTTCATTAGATATTCTGTCCTTTCTCTTTGCCTGTGGCTTTCTTCAGGTTCACTGTAATATATCTAGGTGTGTTTCTTTTCGTTTAACCTTTATGGATGTTTGCTATACTTCTAGAAGATGAGGATCTTGTCTTTTACATTCATTGTCTCTTGCAGTGTTTTCTCTTTCCAATCGCCTCTATTATCTTCTTTTGCAACTCCACGTTTTGAATTTTCTTACTCTATCTTCTGTATCTCTTAACCTGACCTTTCTATTTTCTCTTTCTATGTCTTTCTGAGCTTCATTCTGGACAATTCCTTGACTCAGATGGTTGTTTGAAAGTGAATACAGTTAAAGAGAGACAACCATCAGTACAGCCAGTGTTTGGGTTTGACGGCTATAAGGTGGAGACTAAGAACTGAAAATTCTAGGACTCTAGACAAGGTAGAGGAGCATTGTACAGTGTGGAAAATATTAATCAAGCATAAAAAACAGAGGGCTTCCCTGATGGCTTAGCGGTAAAGAATCTACCTGCCAATGTAGGAGACATGGGGTCGATCCCTGGGTTAGGAAGATCCCTTGGAGAAGGAAATGGCAACCCACTCCAGTATTCTTGCCTGGAAAATCCCATGGACAGAGGAGCCTGGCGAGGTACAGTCCATGGGATCTCAAAGAGTCTGACACGACTTAGAGGCTAAGTTGTTTAGCTTAGACGCTAAACAACAACAAAAATGGAGAACAGAAAGGTAAGGTGTATAGAAAGGTTCAAGACAACATTTAGAAAATTATTTCTGAAAGTAGAATAATGCAAAACCTATTTTTCAGAAATTACGTTCAATCTTCCACCCTGACAGGAGAGTAGAGAGCATGAAACTTGCATGATTTTTTCTTTGCTTAAGAGCCAGAAAGCTGATGGCATGAAAAGATAGGTGGCAAGTCCTGACCTATGAAATAAATCACAAAATTCAAGGGCTAAATATTAAAGAGGGAACTGTGGACAAACTCAAGGTATGTGGGGGTGGAAGAGACATTACAAAGGGCTGAAATATAGACACACTGCTGTGACAGTAAAAATAAGCATTTTCTTTATATCACAATTTCTATTACCTAAGTACTACTAGGTACTTTTATTATACTTAAAAAAGTAAACAAAACCACATACAAAGCAAAAACCTCTTACTATCCCCTCTAATTTTAGAACCCTCCTCTCCAAAGGAATCACATTGCAGACTTTCTCTATTTATATAAAAGTTGCCCAAACAAAACATATAGACTAATTGTAGCGAGTGTGTAGTTGACATATGTGTACATGTGTTTTCTATAAAGTTGGAAACTTTATAGGTAGATATAGAGGAGTAGGAAACCAAGAGGAAACCGACAATATTCTAATCAGGAAGTAACAAGGCCCCAACAAGGGACTGACAGAGCAAAGGAAGCTGCTAAAGTTGATAAATGAGTATATGTGGAAGAAGAAAGATTTGAAAGGAAAGATAATGCCAGCGATTTGGGTTTAAATACCAGGATAGCAGCTGGTGATTCCCTTGGCGTTTAGGAAGTAGGTCAGCTGGGAAAATTTTAAATGAAACAAAGACATTTGTCTCAGGCACACTGATTTGAGGCGGAAATGACTGCAAATCTGATTAAAATCTTTAATCAAATGATGGACTTCTATGGCCTGAAATACACTTATTTGACTTAATGAGTAACCTATCCTACAGAATATTGATGGATATTTATTTCTATCCCAGGAATTATTATTTTCTGATCCTAAATTCTTTAAAAAGAATTTTCTTAAAAGTTGTTTTTTTTTCTTTTAAAGAAAAACATTCTTAAACATTCTTAAAATAAATTTGGTGTCAACTGTAAACTGAACTGTAATTTTTTTATTCTGGGTAAGAAGAACTGTGTGATCTGTCAAGTCACTTGACTTCTTTAGACTTGAGAATATTGTTGCTGTTTAGTGGCTCAGTCATGTCTGACTCTTTTGCAATCCCATGGACTGTAGTCCACCAGGCTCCTCTGTCCATGGGATTATCCTGGGAAGAATACTGGAATGGATTGCCAGCGTCCTTCAGGGGGTCTTCCCAACCCAGGGTTAGAATTTGCATCTCCGGCATTACAGGTGAATTCTTTACCGCTTAGCTGCCAGGGAAATCCTTGACCTGAGTATGAAAGTGAAAAGTGAAAGTGAAGTCACTCAGTCATGTCCGACTCTTTGCGACCCCATGGACTGTAGTCTACCAGGTTCCTCCATCCATGGGATTTTCCAGGCAAGAGTACTGGAGTGGGTTGCCATTTCCTTCTCCAGGGGATCTTTCTGACCCAAGGATCAAACCCAGGTCTCCTGCATTGTAGGCAGGGAGTAGCTCAGACGTTCTACCGTCTGAGCCACTGGGGAATATGACCCGAGTACGAATGCATTTAAATAAGGAGATTTAGGCTTTTATTTTCATCAGTATTGCAAATGAAATATCCTAGGTTTGTGCTAGAAACTAAGTGTTGAATAATTTTTTCCCACCTCTTAACTGATGACTACAAAGCAAATAAAAACTAAGTGAAGTCAGGATCTCAGCAGTGTTCCTATGTAAGAGGATGAGAGTCCTCCTTCCTGAATCTCCAATTCCCCACCCCACCCAAAGGACAAAGAAATTTGCCTGCCTTGAACTACGGTGTTTAGTGAAAGAGGAAAAAAATTCTTCCTTGAAAGTTTTAACCAACTGCCTATCCCCAAACCTTACAGGCCAGTCTACATTGACTAGATTCTCCAGAAATCCTCAAATGGCAACACTGTGGTTTCAGGTGGTCCTGGGCTGGTCATGCCCATAAAGACCAGACACAAGCAAATGTGATACTCTTTGGAGGAATTTACCTCTATTAACGGGTCTCAAAGAATCTGATAGATATTGTTCTACATGAGATAACATACAGCAGAAAAGGACTATAAAGATACATGAATTATCAATTACAGCTTATGGAAAAAAACATGCTTTTGTGTTTAAGAGGTAAGAGAGTAGCTTGAAAATATAAGTAAGGAAAAGAATACATAGAAAGGAACACAAGCATTTTGGGAAAAGAACAAAGATAACTTCTAGAATAGGATTATAATAATTAAATTAAAAATTCAGAGAATTATATTAACTGCACAGGAGACTAAATTAGAGGAACAATAAGTGAACTAGAAGGTGAATCTAAAAGATTATTTGGAATTCAGAATGGAGAGACAGAAAGGAGAAAATTACATGTCTGATATTACAGATATGGAACATAGAATGAGATAATTTGCCTTTTTAAAAGGAGGAAACAGGTACCAGAGTCAAGATTTTGCCAGAAACAACGACCAACAATACTCCGTACCTTCAAGAAGCAGAGCAAATTACAAGAATAAAAAACTCCGTGCCTAGATAAATCATACTAAAATTGCAGAGCACTGCAAATTGCTGAAAGATCATTTTTAAAGACTGATTACATTAAATGGAGTCATAATAGGCAGGGGATTGGTGAACTTTTTTGTAAAGGGACAGATAGTAAATACTTTAGGGTTTGAAGTCTCTATGGTCTCTGTTGCAAATATTCAGTTCTGCCATGGCAGTAAAAAAGCCATAGAAAATTCACAAATGAATAAACATGGCTGAGTTCCAATAAAACTTTATTTACAAAAACAGGTGGTGATGCAGATTTGGCAGACAGGCCATAGTTTGCTGACCCCTGAATTAGACTGACATCTGACTCCAACAACCAAAATGGAAGACAGAAGGCAGAGGAATATCTTTAATGGAGTGAAAGAAAACAGTTGCCAACCTACACTCTCATTGCCAGCAAAATATCATTCAAGAAAAAAGGTAAAATAAAGATGTTTTCCAGAAGAAAAAACAATTGATAAATTTATTCCTATTAGGAATAAAATAGTAATATAGAATTTTCTCAATTTGATAGATCTTACCACCAACATATCTTTACTAGTAATATTTTTAAAAGATATGCTTTCAGTCCAAAAGAAAAAATGATTACAGATTAAAAAATGAACAGCAATGAAAACAATAAATATGTGAGTAAATCTAGATCAACATTAACTATATAAAATAAAATAACAACCATATAACAATATAACACTTAATATATAAAACCATTTTTATAAAATTGGAGTTAAAATTTTCCAAAATAATACATTTACTATGAGAGAAGAGACTGGGATAAAGGACTCTAAGTTCTTGAATTGTTTGGAAAGAGGAGAAAAATACTCATTAACTTTAGACTATATTCAGTTCAGTTCAGTTCAGTCGCTCAGTCGTGTCCGACTCTTTGTGACCCCATGAATCGTAGCACGCCAGGCCTCCCTGTCCATCACCAACTCCCAGAGTTCACTCAGACTCACATCCATCGAGTCAGTGATGCCATCCAGCCATCTCATCCTCTGTTGTCCCCTTCTCCTCCTGCCCCTAATCCCTCCCAGCATCAGAGTCTTTTCCAATGAGTCAACTCTTTGCATCAGGTGGCCAAAGTACTGCAGTTTCAGCTATAGCATCATTCCCTCCAAAATTAGACTATATTAGGTATGTAAATTTAAAGTATGTAAATGAATGCAAATTTAATTTCCTAATGTAAAAACTACAAAATGGAAATAGAAAATATAAATTCAAACTAGTAAAGTGACATGAAATGAGAAAAATAATCTATTAAAAGAAAGTTAAGAAAAGAGCAAAAAAATCATAGAAAAGGATAGATAGAAAGATAAAATGATGCAACTAATTCTATATATATATATATATATATATATATATATATATATATAAGATAAATGTAAATACACTGAATGCTCCAAGTAAAATTTTAAAATGATATCACTGGCTTTTAAAAACAGTAAACCATCCACTACTTTAGGAAAGAATAGCAATTTAAGCCTCAAGCAATAGAAAAGAAATAATAAAAATCAGAACAGAAACCAGTGAAGTTATAAAATATAGAACAGTGGTAAATGAAATTAAAAACTGGTTCTTTGAAAAGATCAATAAAATTGTTAAATTTCAAAGCCATGCTGACTAAACAAAAAAGAGAAGACAAATTATCAATACCAGATGAAATGGGTCTTATCAGTATTGATCATATGAACGTGTAAAGGATAATAAAGAAATACTACAAACACATCTGACAACTTAGGTGAAATGGACTAATTCCTTGAAAGACACAAAACTGCAAAAATTTACACAAAGAGAAAGAAATAATCTGAATAAGCCAATATCCATTTTAAAAAATGAACCAATAGCTCATAACCTTCCTTTTCCAAAAAAGAGCACTAGGCTCAAACGTCTTCTTTATTGAATTCTACCAAACATTTAAGAATGAAATTATATCAATTCTTCACAATCTCTTCTAGAAATAGAAACAGAAAGAAAACTTCTAAACTCACTGTATGAGACCAGAATTAACTTAATACCAAAACCAGACAAATATATTACAAGAAAGAAAAGCTACAGACCAGTATATCTCTGAACATAGATACAAAAATCCTCAACAAAGTATTAGCATATCAACTTCAACAATGTATAGAAAGAATCATACACCATGCTCCAGATGTGCAAGACTGATTAAAACTTGAAAATCAATCGATGTACCATATCTACAAGCTGAAGGCAAAGAAATCACGTGATTATATCAATTGATGCAGAAAAAGCATTAAACATAATCTAACACCTATGCATGTTGAAATCTCTCAGTGAAGTAGGAATAGAACTTTCTCAACTTTGATTTAAAAAAATCTACAAAAAACCATACAGTTAACATTATACTTAATCATAATAAACAAGATGCTTTATCTCTAAGATTGGGAAAAAGTCAAGGGCATCTTCTGTTGCCACTGCTATTCATCTGAAAGCTAGTTCAATTATAAAAGAAAATGATATAAAAGTATGCATATTAGAAAGGAAGAAAAAATGTCTTTATCTGTAAATGATGTGATTGTTAAAAAAAAACCCACAAATTTACCATAAACACAAAAATAAACAAACAAAACACAAAAGCAACAACTACCCCCTCCCCAAACCTCATAGACCTAATAAGTGAGGCTACAGGACACAATGTAATACACAAAAGTCAGTGCTTTTCAGCATACTAGCAAAGAGCTATTGGAATTTGAAGAATCTTAAAAATCCACTTACAATAGTACCAAAAGAAAAAAAAAAAAACAAATCCTTAAGGATAAATGTAACAACATATGTTTAGGATCTATATGTGGAAAACCAAAAAACTCTGATGAAAGAAATTAAAACAGATCTAAATAAATGGAGATACAGTCCATGTTCATGACCTGGAAGATTCAATATTGTTAAGTCTTTTCAACTTGATCTTCAACATACTTCTAATCAAAACACCAGAAAATTATCTTATAGATATCAACAAATTTATTTCAAAGTTTAAATAAGAAGTCAAAAGATTATAAAATAGCCCACAATAACAACAAAAAATAACACTATTCAATTTCAGGACTTAAAGCTACAGTAATCAAGATAGCACAGTATTAGTGAAATAATAGGCACATAGATCAAGTGAAAAGAATAGAATGCAAAGAAATAGATCCACCAGAATATAGTCACTGATTTCTAATGAAGGAGCAAAGGCAATAGTATTTGTTTACTGCTGCTGTTGTAACAAACTGCCATAAATTTAGTGGGTTACACAGCACAGACTTATTATATTGTACTCTGGTGTTCAGAAGGCTGATGTGGGTCTCTCTGGGCTAAAATCAAATTTTCTGCAGGGCCAAGTTCCTTTCAAAGGGGTTCTAGGGCCAACTCCATTTCCTTGCCTGTTTCAGCTTCTAGAGGTAATGCATTTCTTGGCTCATAGATCAATTCCACCTTCAAAGCCAAGAATAGCCAATCAATCTTTCTCATCTCTTGGCATCAATTTTGACACTTCTTCCATGATCACATTTCCTTCTCTGACTCTTCTTCTGCCTCCCTCTTCTACTTTTAGAGACCCTTGTGATTATGTTGGACCTACCTGGATAATTCAGCATAGTCTTTCCATCTCAAGATCATCTGATTAGCAATCGTAATTCTATTTACAACTTTAATTCCGCTTGCCATGTTAACTAAAAAATTCACATGTTTCCTAAATATTCAATTAAGATGTGAAACACCTTGGGGGGACTTTATTCTATCACAGAAATTCAATGGAAAGAGGGTAATCTTTTCAACAAATGGTGCTCAGACAATTGGATGTCCATATGCAAAAAAGTCAGTTTAGCAGAGGTTATACACCATTCACAAGAATAAATCTGAAATGGATGATAGGCCTAAATGTAAAACAAAAACTTGTGAAACTTCCTAAACAAAACATAAGAAAAAATCTAGGTGAACTTGGGTTTGAGTTTTTAGATACAACATCTATAGCATGAATCATGAAAGAAAAAAAGTGATAAATTGGAATTTATGAAAATTTAAAACAATACACAAAGAACTCTTAAACTCAACAAAAAGAAAACAAAAAACCCAGTTAAAAAATAGGCAAAAGATCCAAGCAGACACCTCACCAAAGAATACATACAGATAGCAAATAAGAAAATGAAATATGCCCAATATTATCTGTCATTCAAGAATTACATATTAAACTCCAAAGAGATATTACTATACACATCTTTTGAAAGAGCAAAAAAACCCAACCAACCAACCAATCAACAATATACCCTGAACCTGACAATACCAATTGCTACTGAGGGTGAGCAACAGGAATTCTTGTTCTTCACTGGTGGGAATGCAAAATCACATAGGCACTTTGGAAGACTGCTTAGTAGTTTCTTACAAAACTAAACATACAATTTAATATTTGTACTCCTATTAATTTACTAAACTGATATGAAAACATGCCCACATAAAAACCTGCATGTGAATGATTATAATAACCTTATTTATAATCGGCAAAAACTAGAAGGAAACCAGATGTTCTTCAGTAGGTAAAATGATATACAAACTGTGGTATATCCACATTACATATTATTATTCCATGATAAAAAGAAGTGAATCATCATGAAACAAAAATACATGAGTGAATGTTAAATGCATAATCTTCCATGAAAGAAGCCAATCTGAAAAGGCTATATACTGTGTGGTTCCAGCATTCCCCAAAAGAAAAGGCATTCCCCAAAAGAAAAAATACAGACGGTTAAAGGATCAGTGGTTACCAAGAATTTGGGGGAGGGAGAAGGTTGAATAAGTGAAGCACAGAGCAGTGAAACTATTCTAAATAGTATTGTAATGGCAAATACACGACACTGTACATTTGTCAAAACCTGTAGAACTTCAAAGCACAAAGAGTAAATTTTAACATGTATAGATTTTAAAAAGTCATTTAGGAGATTGTGGAATCCCAGTATGGAATGCAGAATGTAATAAAACAATATATCTTTATTATAAGTGTTAAAAACATCTTTACTTGAAGGGACTATGGGAAAAATTTGCTGACCTAGTAGCTTTGGAAATGAGTAGGGTCTGTAAGACAAAAGGCAAAAGAATCTGTACATAAGAACTATATTCTAGTTGATCAAGTCATTTCCCATGAGGGTGTGGGTAAACAATTCTGATAGTGCTACACATGT
This sequence comes from Bos indicus x Bos taurus, assembly GCF_003369695.1. NCBI lineage: Eukaryota > Metazoa > Chordata > Mammalia > Artiodactyla > Bovidae > Bos > Bos indicus x Bos taurus. Next base: position 40,762,888 of record NC_040086.1, read on the forward strand.
ATACTGAAATAAACCATCAAGAATTGGAGCCAGATTGTCCACTGTTGGAGTAGGTTCAGTTCAGTTCAGTTCAGGCACTCAGTCGTGTCTGACTCTTTGCCAACCCGTGGACTGCAGCATGCCAGGCCTCCCTGTCCACCACCAACTCCTGGAGTTTACTCAAACTCATGTCCATTGAGTTGGTGATGCCAACTCCATCTAACCATGATCTAACCATCTCATCCTCTGTTGTCCCCTCCTCGATCTTCCCCTTGATCTTCCCCAGCATCAGGGTCTTTTCAAATGAGTCAGCTCTTCGCAGCAAGTGGCCAAAGTACTGGAGTTTCAGCTTCAGCATCAGTCCTTCCAATGAATATTCAGGACTGATTTCCTTTAGGATGGACTGGTTGGGTCTCCGTGCAGTCCAAGGGACTCTCAAGAGTCTTCTCCAACACCACAGTTCTAAAGCATCAATTCTTCAGCGCTCAGCTTTCTTTATGGTCCAACTCTCACATCCATACATGACTACTGGAAAAATTGCAGCTTTGACCAGATGGACTTTTGTCAGCAAAGTAATGTCTTTGCTTTTTAATATGCTGTCTAGGTTGGTCATAACTTTTCTTCCAAGGAGTAAGTGTCTTTTAATTTCATGGCTGCAGTCACCATCTGCAATGATTTTGGAGCCCCCCAAATAGTCTGTCAGTGTTTCCTTTGTTTCCCCATCTATTTGCAATGAAGTGATGGGACCGGGTGCCATGATCTTAGTTTTCTGAATGTTGAGTTTTAAGCCAACATTGGAGTAGGAGGATCCACAAAGCAAGGAAAAGAGGTTAGAATGATCCATGTGCTAATGGATTAGAGTTAGAGACATTAGTAGGAATTCATGTTTAGCTTAGTGTGGGGCCGCGGTGGTTGGTGGTCGACGTCGGGGCGGTGGCCTGTGGGGCGCGCCATTCCCCTCGCCCACCTCCCCCTTTGCAGGTACCTAGCGTGTCCCGGCGCGGAGGCTTAAAGACCCCTGGTTGGGGGGTCGTCTGTCCACCTTGTTTATTTTATTTTGGGGGAGGGGAGGGCGGGGGGGCCTGCCTTGTAGCTTACTTGCTAAAGAATCTGCCTGCAGTGCAGGAGACCTGGGTTCGATCCCTGGGTTGGGAAGATCCCCTGGAGAAGGAAATGGCAAACCACTCCAGTATCATTGCCTGGAAAATCTCATGGACAGAGGAGCCTGGTGAGCTGTAGTCCATGGGGTCACAAAGAGTTGGGCAAGAGTGAGCGACTAACACTTAACACACTTAGTGTGTGTATGTATGTATTATAGGTATGTGTGTATATATACAGGTATATATATACATTATATATATATATATTATAAGTGTGTGGGGTTAGTATACACATATATTTCCTTGGCATGTTAGCTGAGAGGGCCTAGAACAATGATACCCCAGTAGCAATGAGTACACTAGCATGTAGATCTTGGTTTCTAATGCCATTCTCTAATAAAAAGAACCATGGCTTCTTAGAGAAATGGCTGATTTCAGAACTGAGGCAGGAAATACACAGAATGAGTCTGGAGCATCTTGTAGTGCCAGAGAGAAAGAAAATGCTTAAACGAACCATCAAAAATAACCCTAGAATGATGGACATATGTACGTCAAGTAGACACAGGAACCAACTGATAGAGCTCCAAAAGTAAAGCAATTTGAGCAACAAAAAAAGTAGTATTGGGTTACAAAGTGTAAAATAAATATCCATGAGTTCTGAATGATATGATTGAAAAAATAAACAGGAAAGAATAAATAAATCTCCTGAGCAGAAAGTATCCAAATAATTTATGTTGACCTCCTGCCTTTAAAAAGTTGGACCAAAACTCTCGACTCCATAAGAGTTATCCGCACTTAGTGACTTTCTTGCAAAAAGTACAGTGTGGAAAGGGAGAAATTTTACAGCGGAGAAAACGGACACTGACTCAAACAGGTAATCAAGGTCAACGTCAATCGTGATAAGTCATGCTGATACTACGTACCCTTGATACATGTGATGATGTGACACTTTATGTCTGTGATCTTCCTTTCAAAATATATAACTCCAGTCTAACCATGTGAAACATTAGATAAATTCCAGTTGAGGAACATTCTATGGAATGTCTGAGTAGTACTTCTCTAAGATGTCGAGATCACTAATCTCAGAAAATGTCACAGTTAAGAGAAGTTTAAGGAGACCCTATGACTAAATGTAACATAGTGTCCTAGATGGGATTCTGGAGCAAAAGATCATCAGATAAATACTAGGGAAATTTGAATAAACTGTGGGCTTTAATGAATAATAATGTATCAATAGTGATTCATTAATAACAAATACAGACGCTAGTAATAGGGAAAACTGGGTATTAGATATACTGTGCTAAGTCATTTCAGTTGTGTCTGACTCTTTGTGACCATATGGACTGAAGCCTACCAGACTCCCCTGTCCATGGGATTCTCCAGGCAAGAATACTTGAGAGGGTTGCCATGCCCTCCTCCTCCTGGGGATCTTCCCGACCCGGAGATCAAACCTGCGTCTCGTATATCTCCTGCACTGGCAGGCAGGTTTTTTTTAACCACTAGTGCCACCTGGAAAGCCTGGATTATTAGATGCATGGGCACTCAGTTATCTTCATACTTTTTTTCTAAATATAAACTAGAAAAAAGAGATTGCATTAATTTTTTTCCAAATATAAAATTGTTCTAAAATAAAATGTTTATTTTTAAAATATTAAGCCAAAAGAAGGTGAAAAAAAGGGGAAAAAAGATTTTAAAAAATGAGATGGAAAAATAGACAACACAAACATAAAATAATTACATTAATTTTATATGGACCCTCTCCAGTTAAAAGGCAGAGATTGTCAGACTGGCTCAGAAGAAAGACTCATCTATAGGTTCCCTAAAATGGGTACATTTTAAATATAGAGACATAGATTAAAGGTAAGAAGATGGAAAAAGATTTACCATGAAATATGTAAGCATACAGAGAAGGCAGTGGCAACCCACTCCAGTACTCTCGCCTGGAGAATCTGAGGGACGGGGGAGCCTGGTGGGCTGCCGTCTATGGGGTTGCACAGAGTTGGACATGACTGAAGCGACTAAGCAGCAGCAACATGTAAGCATAGGGATTAAGAAAACTAGAGTGCTTATATTAATATCAAATAAAGCAGTATCAAAGCAAGGGATATTAGGTAAAGAAGGCATTTTGAAATGACAGAATAGTCTATTTTAAACGTATGCAAACTGTACATTTTTTAAAGTGAGGGTGTTGGCCTCAGTTCAGTTCAGTCACTCAGTCACATCTGACTCTTTGCAACCCCATGGACTGCAGCACGCCAGGCTTTCCTGTCCATCACCAACTCCCTACCTGAAAGTTGGCCCACCTGATCTCTGAAGTCCCTCCTGCTCCAACTACCATGATTTTAGGGCAAGCCTGAGTGCTGAAAGCAAGCACATTTTGCTATCTTCTACAAGTCCATAAAGGGCTATTGGATTCACATGGACAAATTCTGATAGGCTCTTTCTGAACAGGTTTGTCTATGTAAAAAATAATGCAGAATATTTTGCTCGAATTCAAACGAAATTTGCATTAACCTTTGTAAGAAGGGAAGCATGAAGAAATAGCACAAGAGGTTTGTAGATATACCAGACCATGAGATTGTTTGCTTATGAAAGCTGTTGAACTATTTATTTGATCCACACCACACACATTTTGGAGGCATTGAACTGAAAGCATAATAGACTCTAGGGTGTGTATGTATTCTAGAGAAAGAGAGAGGCTTGCATTCAAATGAATGCATTTTGTTTAATGTATGTTTTAGAATCATACTTGAAAAGTACTCTATGAAATTTCAATTTGATTTTGCTGGGTCATTTTCATTTGGAACTTAGTAAAAGCTAAACTGCCTAATGAATATTTAGTATACCTTAGACAGTTGAGCATTTTCAAACCTGCATTAAGTTGAAACATCAAAACAAAAATATATTATTTTTTCAAATCCTTCTTGGTCTTTTCCTTTTGTGCCTTCTAAATAAAGATAGTCTAATAGCTGGAAATACTGGTATAAAGTGAAGAGGGTAATGAGTAGGAAAAGAGAGGTTAGAAAGCTATAATCAATTGTGAGCTTCAATGCAATCATAAACCACGAGAGTAAATAAGTCCCATTTCTACCTTTGCCCTTTCATTGTAATAATGCACACAGAGATTTTTAAGTAATATAAGCTTGAGATAAAAACTGCAAAGTTCAATTATCTTAGCAATGAAACATTAGGAATGAAATGTGGATATGTTTGAATAAGTGATGAATGGAAATATGACAACGTAATGACATTTCAGTAACAAAATTAATTTACCTCAGATAGGAGGATACACTTTCCTATACTGATTGCTACTGACTTTTTGGTTTCATTGAGCCAATTGTAAATCTTCCTGGTTGATGTCTAACAATTATGTATTCATTTGAATTATGAAAATGATTATCATAATATTTCAGGCTCTGGAGGCTATAGGTTTCCATCCTTTCTACCATTTTCTCTACTTTGAATTCAGAATACTTTATGTTCATTTAAAATTTTTTATAAGCATACACATGGGTTTCAATTTGATGTGATTCTCATTTGCCTCATTGAGAAAATGAATTTCTAACTGTGTATATGCATGCATGTGTGTACATGTATGTGGATTTGTATGTGTTTGTGTGTTTATGAAATTACCAGGATATTTCACTAGAATACATAGGCACCAACAGAGTTACTGAGAAAGAATAGAAACAGAGCAATGAAAGACTGCTAAACCAAGGCACTTCCCAACGGAGCCGTTTTTTTTTTGGCTGCACATACAACGTGTAGAATCTTAGTTCCTCAACCAGGGATCAAACCCCTTGCAGTGGAAGTGCAGTTTTAACCATTGAACTACCAGAGAGGTCCCTATAGTATCATTCTTTATTCAATAAGACTAATGAAGGTGGATGATGGGAGAAGGATGAAATGGGAAAAGCACAATACATAGTCTTACTTCCTATGCATGTCAGAGAAGCAAGCTGACAAATTATGAAACATTACAAAACAGAGATTGTTTTGTAATGAAAGTCTTAGGACTAAGAGAGAAAACAATTTGAAAGCAAATGGGATAGTGTCACTTTTTCTTTCTCTTGGTCCCATAAACAGATATTAAGCCTCTTTGAGGCACAAAAACACGATGCTGAGTGAGAAGATGGCATGATACACAACACCGCTCCTTGCGAGCTTTCGATCCTTGATTGGAAGGCAGTGTGGAGCTTGCGCACTGTGTTATGTGGCAACCAGGAATGCATATTTGCATGGAAGAGCAGAGAAGGAATACTTTTAGGATTTCCCGAGTCCCACACCACTCTGAGCTTCATTTCTACTTCCCCCAACACCATCTCATGGGTGGAATTTAGGGGTGGATTCCCTGTATGTAAATTGAAGGTTATTTCCAATCACAGGTTGCTTGAGTCACATCCTTCTTCTTACTTGCTTGTCTCCATATGTCCAACATGAGTACGAGATCATGTTTCTAAATATACTTTTTCAAAGACCCCACAGTTTCAATGAAAGTAACATTCTTCACAGTTCCAAAGTGTGTGGCAAATTTGGGATAAGGGGTGTGGGCAATTCAGTCGCTGCCCACACTGAAGGCTCTCTCTCATCATGCTTTTCCTGATAACATGTGCATTCAAACTGATTTCTTCTGCAGTTTTCTGACCTTCCGTCTTGACTCTCTGCTGACTGGAGTCCCTCAAGCCTGGGAAGATATTCTAATTTTTACTAGTGTTATTTTACTGTCCCAGAGTTCAGCAGCCTATGAAAATAAGTTTTTATTAGAATGTATACTCAAATTTTGTTGTTTGACTATTTGATACCAGCATCTCCCCTCTCCCCGCCCAAAAAAAACAACAACCCTGAAATCTAAACAGCAAACCTGGTCATGCAGGACCCAGCACCTGGCGAGGTTCCTCCGTGAAGTATTTCTGGAAGGTGTCTCATGGGTGCCTGAACTAGTCTGTGTTGGCTGCCGCACACTCCCCACTCTGATGCCTTGGGCCTGCGGCCAGCAGTGACGCAGGTGCTCAGCCACTGCACTTCCAAGGGCTCCCCATGGTGCTAGTTGTAGAAATGTAGGTTTGTGGAGTGTTATTATTTTGCTTGCAGTTGTTTAATTTACATTAGGAGACAATAGCAGCAGATATTTCTGAAGTGCTAAGTTAGTTTTGTCTATCCTAAATATGAATTTCCAGATTTGGGGAAATTTCAGCCCATGCTATTGAAGGATATAAATATTTATATATGAAATCTCTAACTTCAGCATTGTCAAGTGTTTTTTCCCCATATGCAGATGCAAAAAACAAAACCAGCATCACTCAAATTACATTAATTATAAGTCATGGGAAAAAAACAATAAAATGTGTGGTAATTATTTATATTTTACCTCTGAGTCTATATAAATAGTCTTGAGCATCATGACTTTTACCTGAAATAATCATTCATTCACACCTTTTTTTCTTGAGAGATATATATATATATAAAGTGGAATCTGTTTTATATCATCTTTTCTTGGAGTATAATACTGATCTTAATTTCTCTTGAGAAGAAAAGGCCAAAGTCACTTTCTTTGTTAATTACTATTGAAGATGAACTTTGACTGCTAATAACCATTGCGAGATGGAGCCTAATGTTTCCGAATAGAATAATGCAGAATTATTCTAAAGCAATTTTTATTTGGCAAAAGGAAAACAAATCGTGCATTATAAAAACTACTGCACACAAATTGCTTGGTTGTATCTGTTCTTCACTCAGTGGACAATTGTGGTGAAAGTGGAGTCTGGGTCTAAGTTTATCAAAGAAGAGGGAACATGAAAAAAAAGAGCAGAGTTGTCACTTTTGTTAAGAGTGTCAAGAATCTTCTATGGTTTACACACTAGTGTGGGCAAAGGACTAAGTTTTCCCAGCAGTTAGTGTAGAATCTTTGATTTTTTCCAGGTGTTCTCAAGGCCAGAGCCCAACTAATGCCCACTTCATTATTTCCAGAATTGTTACAGAGTTGGCTATCATACTTCTTTTCCATAACAGGAAAATGTGTGTAACTCAGGTAACTTGTAGAACTGAGAAAACAATGATTAATACCTGTAGTATCAACCCATTATTTGCAACTCTTTCTTAGAGGAGTAGTTGAGTAGGATGGCCCAATCTGATGGTTACAGTCCAGTGCCTGGTGTCACATAGAAGTTCTAATCATTTCACCATGATGATGGCCAGTACCCAAAACATTTTTTCAAACTGTTTATTTATTTTAGAGAATAAACAAGCATTCTATTATTGAAAGGCTACTATTCTACTCTTTCATTGAGCTACATTAGATGCTGATTTGGGGAATAACAGGGTCACTTTATGACATTCTTGCATTTGTGCAGGGTCTCTTTCTGACTCTGGCATCCTCACTCATCTACTCATGCCCATCATGGTGTTATAGTCACTGGTGTTGGCTTAAACTTCTACTCTCCAGGCTCATTGTAGGCCTAACTTTGTCTGTGAAGCTTGCCTTACCTAGTTGTATTAATAGAACAATAGAGCTGAGAGAGCACTCTCAGCTCATGTTAAAGATGAGGAAACTGAAACACGAAGCCGTTAACAACTTGCCTGAGGTCATCCAGCTGGTTAGCACAGAAGTCCAGATGGCACAGAGTTTCTTACAGTGCAGACCACCATATTTCCCAGTCCACTCTGGCTTTACCTTTTTCTGGATTCTTACTGACTACTGCATTATTTAACAGTTCGTTATATATTGCCTGGTGGCTCTCCCTAAGTCCTTCTTGTGTTGACTGCTGACCGGGTGGTAGATGTCTAGCAAGACGTGTTAATTGATTGGCATTGGTGTGTACTACTGGACACCATGCCTCCTAAACGAGCTTTCTCATGAGACCGAAATGCAGAATCTCATTAAGATTTTCTCTTCTTACCAGCAGGTTCTTGAAAATATTCCACAGATCAGTTGTGAGCATGCCTATTTTTAAAAATCAATTCATTTAATATCAGAGTTGCCAACTTTTAACACACAAAATCATTAAAAGGAAAAAAAGGAGTGGAACCATGTGATGTTCTGTTGGGACAAAGTATCTTTCACCACTGGAAAAGGCAAAGAATGAGGCACTGTCTCACTGTGTCTTCCCATACTCAACGCTAAGCAATTGGGGAAAATTGAAAAATTCAGCCAATTATCTGGATATTTTAGTTTGTCTTATAAAAAATGATGTATAGAAGGTGTCCAGAATTCTATCATTGCTTAGTTGTCAGTCAAAAAGTCATTGTTATACATAAATATGATGTCATATCAATGCATAATAAACCCTCCTGTCAATCAAAAGTATTGTTATGTATAGACTTTGTGTCAGACATTTTAGGCTTTGCATTGAGATATGAAGTGCATGCAAATTAAGGAAAATTTAAAGATGGCATGGCCACAGGCAAATATATTTCAATAGAGTTAGACTTTACAGGGAAATTGACACTTGAGCAAAAACACAAAATGCAAGTGAGTAAATACTACAGTTTTCTAAACAAAGAAGCCAGCTATTCAAGAAGGAAAGAGAAATATAATTTTATTATTATACAGACACATTTTCCATTTGGACAAATCCACTCATTATGATTCTGTAATTGGGACAGGGAAAATAGTAAGAGATACAAGATATTAAGGCAAACGTCTCCCATGTTTCACATTTTCTAATATTTTTTTTAAATTAAGTTGAATACAGCTAATTTTCAAAGGAATTAATTATCTGCTAAGTTAATTTGTGGTTAATATTAAAAATACTCCACATGAAAATTTTAAATTTGGGGTTTGATTTTTTTTTTTCTAATCACTGGCAACATTTCTTTCACTGAGAGAGTCTGCCATGAGAGCAAGACCTCTGAACAATGGGGATTATGTACCTGGCTGTTTCTTGTCTTCCCTTTAATATTTCTATCACAGTGTGCTGTTATTTCTGCTGAAGCTGTGACCCAAAACAGAGAATCAAAGAAGAGTGAACCATAATGTGAACTATGGACTTTGGGTGATTATGATGTGTCAATGTAGGTTCTTCAGTTGTAACAAATGAAACACTTTGGTAGGGGATGTTGATAATAGGGGAGGCTATGCATGTCTAGGGCAAGGGGTTTATAGGAAATCTCTGGATCTTCCTCTCAATCTTGCTGCAAACCTAAAACTGCTCTAAAAAAAGTAAAGTCTTAAAAAAACAAAAAAGAATCTAGGTAGGAGGCATAGGACCAATGGTGTAAACACCTTGTCTAACCCAAGTAGCATCAAAATCTTCTGTAGGCCTAAATCTGATGTTTACGTAATTCAGTGTATGACTTTAGGCAAGTCATTTAACCTCTCCAACTCAGGTTCTTCATCAATAAATATAAAATATTGAAAACAAATTTATGTACAACATATATAAATATTGAGTACATTCTCTGTTCTGGATACTAAGAAAGAGCAATGAGTCAGATTATGGTCCAATCTAGAATGGGAAGCAAACTTGAATTCCCTAGTTCACTGTTTAATTACAGGTGGAATAAATGCCCTGGGGAAATGCAGGTAAGAATAGAGAAATCTAATATATAACAAAGGCAAAGTTAGAGGAGGGTGAGTGGATAGTCCAGGTTAATAACTGAGCAATCACAGTGTTTGAGAGGCTCACATATGATAATTAGAAAGTGCCTTACAAAGTATAAGGAGCTACATACAATCTATAGTTATTAATCTGGGGTCATTTAATTATGGTTCTACAGAATCAGCACCTCAGAGTTAATGTCATAGATGTTAAAAAATACGTGTTGAATTGACTCCTTTTGTAGAGCCTTTCCCAGCCAGAACTTATTAGAAAAATGAAGTCATGTGAAGTTATATGTAAGATGTGAAGTCCATGACAGCAAAAGTCATGCCAGTCTTGTTCACCTTAAGTGCAGGGACTGGCATATAGAAGATACTAAATAAACATGCAGACTGGGAATTCCCTGGCAGTCCAGTGATTAGGACTCTGCCCTTCCCTTGCTGGGGATATGGGTTCCATCTCTGGTCCAGAAACAGATCCTGCAAGCCCTGCAACACATGGCCAAAAACAAACAAAGAAACATGTAGATATGGGCTGAATGAATAAATGGATTTTACTGGTTTCATTTCACAGACAGTCAAACTAAGGACTAGAAAAATTACTTTGTTCTATCACAGACTACAAAGTAGCAAAATTAAAATCTGAACCCAGGACTCTTAGCTCTCAATCTGTTGATTAGAGTAAAAATTTGTGAAGATAATATAAAATACATGGTACCAATGGCTTAATGTCATAGTAGAAAAGACCAAAAATGGTCTCTAGAGGAAATTTATTTTCTTCTAAGAAAAAAAAAAAAAAATCAACTTTACAGCAATATATTCTGTGTCTTTCTTTTCCTTTGCAGCAGGCTGAAATTAAATTTCCTCCACATTGATTACTTCCTCAGGCCTTACAGAGTTAAGAGTAGAACTTACTAAGAAAAGTGAGGGGCATGGGTACCAATTACTGTCAGTTAACATTCAGTTCAGGGTAGTTCAGTTTAGTTGCTCAGTCGTGTCTGACTCTTTGCGACCCCATAGACTGCAGCACACCAGGCTTCCCTGTCCATCACCAACTCCTGGAGCTTGCTCAAACTCATGTCCATCGAGTCGGCGATACCATCCAACCATCTCATCCTCTGTCATTCAACTAACATTATATGCTTTGTAATGGTCAAAAGCATGGTAATAGGAAGAATATTTTCACACGTAAAGCAGAAAGGCTTTGGGAAGTAAATTTGTCCTCATAGTGGAGAGATTTATTTACTATTATTATTATTTTGGCCGTGCCACATGGCATGTGGGATCTTAGTCCCCCAACCAGGGATCAAACCAGTTTCCCTTGCAGTGGAACTTCAGTCATAACCACTGGACTGCCAGCCAGGGAGGTCCCAAGATTTTTTAATGTAGACACTTGAGGTGTAAAACAGCTGGAGCTAAGAACAGAAGCTCTCCCTTTTACCCCAAGAAAATTACCCGGAAGCTTAGAGGCTTGAAGCAACAATTAAAAATCATCTAACAGGGTTTCTATGGGTTAGAAACACTTATTGTCTCACACAGTTATTGTGAAAGATCAGGAAGTCAAAAGTGGCTCAGCTGTATGGTTCTGGCTCTCATGGGTTTGTCAAATGGGACAGCAGGCATCTGAAGGTTTGACTAGAGCTGGGGAATCCAATTCCAGGATGGCTGTCTCCCATGCTTGGTGCTAGCTATTGGCAGGAAGCCTTACTTTCTCACTGTGTGGACTTCTCAACAGGGCTGATTAAGTGTCTTCATGACATGACTGGCATTTGCCGAAGTAAATGATTTCCAAGAAAGCAAGGTAGAAGCCATACTACCCTTTGTGACATAATCCCAGAAACTACACTCCATCATTTTCATGATATTTGATGTTAATCAGTGTGGAAGGGGACCACATGAAGTCATAAATACCAGGAGTCCCAATGAAGACTCATTGGGAGCCACATTGGAGGCTGGCCATCAGGTGATCCTGGACCACATGCCCTTCCAGGAAAGCAAGGAGACACGGAGATCAGAACACAAAGAAATTGCCTACACTAACCGATGAACTATAACATAATGGAATTCTATATAGCTCTTTCTATGAATAATACCCTTCTGTGTGAATAAAACACTTTTTTAAAGCAAAGAAGCTATTGAAATTTCTCAAGTTAAAAAAGAACAAATAAGCAAAAACCAAGGATAATAAGGAAGCATAAAATGCAGAAAAACATTTTTCTCTAGTATCAAGGGACTTCTATTATGAGTGAGGCTTGAGGTAATTGGTACTCAGATAGACTGTATATGCTGGCCGAATGGTTCAGAAAATATCTCCATCCTGCTGACCAATGCACAGAGAGATGCTGATAACACAGCCAGGGGAAGTCACAAAGCTTCACTGTTAGATAGAGAAAAGAAGTTCCAGGAAGGAGCCAGAGGGATAGAGAGATGTATGAATTTTGTAAAAGGGCAGAAAGGTAATTTAGACCAAAAGGTAGATTGTACCTCACCTAGACATCCCTGAAGCTACTCACCACCCACCCAAACAATAACAACCTCATCACACAAGACAAGGGATTTAGACTATTTGAGACCAATTCACCATCGAGTGCCTCTGTGGGAAACATGATTTAATCCCAAAGATGGGCATTTTTTACTATCCTGAGGAAGTGTACATTCTCACAGCTCCCAGCCAAAAATGAAACGTGCTTCAAAGTAGGTCAGAGCCGAATGACAGCTCTCAGGAGCTTTGCAGTGCACCATGCATGTAAAGGAAGAAAAACAAAGCCGCTTACAGAAAAGTCTCAATTCTCAGATTTTAGAATGAATTCTCTAGCTGGAATGAAGTATGGAATAATCCTTTTGCACTTATTGAATTAAGAATTTTGACCATGCCTTTTATCCTCAAGTTTTTCTTTCTTCATCCATCATTTTTGAGAACTTGCCTCCATGTTACTATGCTAGACACTGTTATTAACAAGTACTGTATAGATTTTTGTCACAATAATCTCCCTGAAGATTAATCTAAACATACTCATTTTTCCAATTGTCATCCATTACCTGAAGTAACAATTTTAAGCACAGAATAACTTGGGACATCTGTACATTTGATGTTGTTGTTGCTGTTCAGTGGCTAAGTAGTGTCCCACTCTGTGACCCATGGACTGTAGACTGCCAGGCTCCACTATCTCCCGGAGTTTGCTCAGATTCATGTCCATTGAGCTGGTGATGCTATTTAATCATCTCGTTCTCTTTGGCCCCCTTCTCCTTTTGACTTCAATCTTTCCCAGCATCAGGGTCTTTTCCAATGAGTCAGCTCTTCGCATCAGGTGGCCAAAGTACCAGAGCTTCAGCTTTAGCATCAGTCCTTCCAATGATTATTCTTGGTTGAGTTCCTTGAATATTTGATACTAAAAACATTTGATACTAAAAATGATTCAGGTTATACATGACAGAGAGATAGATGGAGAGATGGATAGAGAGATAGATATGACTTTCTGAATGGTAACGAAGGGAAAATATTTAGTCTTGAGTAAGCTTAGTGGAGTAAACAAGTTGGCTTAAAGCTCAACATTCAGAAAACCAAGATCATGGCATCTGGTCCCATCACTTCATGGGAAATAGATGGGGAAACAGTGGAAACAGTGGCTGACTTTATTTTTGGGGGCTCCAAAATCACTGCAGATGGTGATTGCAGCCAGGAAATTAAAAGATGCTTACTCCTTGGAAGGAAAGTTATGACCAACCTAGATAACATATTAAAAAGCAGAGATATTACTTTGCCAATAAAGGTCTGTCTAGTCAAGGCTATGGTTTTTCCAGTGATCATGTGTGGATGTGAGAGTCGGACTGTGAAGAAAGCTGAGCGCCAAAGAATTGATGCTTTTGAACTGTGGTGTTGGAGAAGACTCTTGAGAGTCCCTTGGACTGCAAGGAGATCCAACCAGTCCATCCTAAAGGAGATCAGTCCTGAGTGTTCATTGGAAGGACTGATGCTGAGGCTAAAATTCCAATACTTCGGCTACCTCATGCGAAGAGTTGACTTATTGGAAAAGACCCTGATTCTGGGAGGGATTAGGGGCACGAGGAGAAGGGGATGACAGAGGATGAGATGGCTGGATGGCATCACTGACTGGATGGACATGAGTATGGATAAACTCCGGGAGCTGGTGATGGACAGGGAGGCCTGGCATGCTGCAGTTCATGGGGTTGCAGGGAGTCGGACACGACTGAGTGACTGAACTGAACTGAACTGAACTGAAGCTTAGGTGAGTATTAAAGGTATAATTTTTACCTATTAAGGATATGTTTTATGTGGGTTTCAGCTTATCAGTAGCCAATGTTTTGGCTGGACTAGCTCTTGTAGTTATTATGATTGCAAGATGCCCTTCAGCAATAATCATCAGGAAACTTTGAAAAAAATTAATTATTTATAGATCTTGGAAATTACACAGTACACCTGGGGCCACACAGTGAGGTTGTGGGTAGAGACAGAGTATATGGGCTTTGGGTTCTGCTTTTATTGGAGTTGAGGGTGGGGGCCCAGGGATTTTGGCTCACTCCTTGAACTAAGAGCAGAAATTTAAAGCACGGAAGAGGGACTTCCCTGGTGATCCAGTGGTTAAGAATCCACCTGCCAATGCAGAGGATGCAGGTGAGACCCCTAGTCTGGGAACTAAGATTCCACATGCCTTGGGGCAATTAAGCCCATGCACCACAACGGCTGAGCTCCTGCTCTAGAGCCCGCAAGCCACAACTACAGAAGCCCACATGCCCCAGAGCCAGTGCTCTGTGACAAGAGAAGCTCGTGTACTGCAGCTAGAGAAAGCCCACGGGCAGCAATGAAGACCTAGTGCAGCCAAAAAATGAAATAATAAATAATAATTTTTAAAAGGGAAAAGTATTTTTTTAAAAAAGCATGGAAAAAAATATGTGGCCCAAATGGTCAGTTATCAAAATCAACCAAGCTCTCTAAAACAAAGGAGACTCAGTTGAGGAAGAGAGCCTGGCTTTTTATCTAGTTGTGTGGCTGGCAATGTGTTTATTCAAGATAGTCCTCTTGAAGTGGATCCCTCTTTGAAGTGGTATCAAAATCAAAACTCAAGTCAGGCACTTGCATTATTAAAACAAGAAAAAAAAAAACTGTCAGGGCTGACAGTTCAGGGTATCATAGTGAAATAAAGGTAGAGAGCCCTTGGCCTATAGTATGGACCTTCCTACCCACCTTCCATGACTTTGCTCCCATCCACTATTTGAATCCTGTCTACTTGAGCTCCTTTCTCTCCTTTGCACATGCCCCCAGGTTTTCCCACTTCAAGGCCTTTGCTCATATTTTCCCTCAGCTCTTTTGATTAGCTGTATATGTATAATCCTAGCTGATTTTAAAAAGCTTAGAAGTCACCTCCTCTGTGAATGTCAAGTCCAGTAGTCTAATCCCTCTTTTCTCTGAACTCTTTAAAATATCTTTCCTTTGGCACGCATCACTGCGTTTCATGATTTATGACCCAGGGGAGGTTTAGATGAAGTGATTAATTAATTAAACACTTATTGAGCATCTATTATGTTCTTTGCATTGGGAACGCAAAGATGATTCATCATAGATTCCCTAGCAAGAGCCCACATTCTACCAGAAGTGACAGATGTGCAGATTACAGTTCAGTGTCATGAATTCTAGAATGGAAATATGGATGGAAGGCTGTGGGAGCCCAGAGAGGAGTGACTCAGTATGCATATATTTAGTTTAACAAACACAGATGAAGAAATTACTATTGCCAGAAACTGTTGTACATGCTGCTGCTGCTGCTAAGTCACTTCAGTCATGTCCAACTCTGTGAGCCCCCATAGACGGCAGCCCTATAAACTATTAACTCATTTCATCCTTCTAACAATCCTACAGTATGCATATTACTGTCCTGCCCAGTTTACAGATGAAAAAATGGAGGCAAGCTTATACAGCTAGGAGAGGGCAGAACAAGGATCTGACCCAGGTAGTCTGGGTCCTGAAATCTTGCTCAGAACTGTTGCTGCTGCTGCTAAGTCGCTTCAGTCGTGTCTGACCCTGTGTGACCCCATAGACGGCAGCCCACCAGGCTCCCCCGTCCCTGGGATTCTCCAGGCAAGAACACTGGAGTGGGTACACTTGCTCATCTCTGAGCTGCCTCCTCACTGTCCCTTGCTCACTTTCTTAGCTCCTCTATTTCTTGTGTAAGCAATCCCTACTACTAAACTCCTTTTCCAAAAATAAAAAAAATCCTTAGATAGGCTTCTTTTTTCATGCTTGGTGGTGATGGTGGTTTAGTCGCTGAGTCGTGTCCGACTCTTGGGACCCCATGCACTGTAGCCTGCCAGGCTCTGTCCATGGGATTCTCCAGGCAAGAATACTGGAGTGGGTTGCCATTTCCTTCTCCAGGGGATTTTCCTGACCCAGGGATAGAACCCTGGTCTCCTGCATTGCGGGCAGATTCTTTTACCAACTGAGCTATGAGGCAATGCTTAGGTGCTGACTAATACTTTTCAGAATATCAGTGGCAGTGTATATGCTTGCCTGGGAAATCCCATGGATTGAGGAGCCTGGCGGGCTATAGTCCACGGGGTCACGAACAAGTTGAACATGACTTAGCAACTAAAAAAAAAATAATAATAATATTCATCATATGAGAGAATGAAAGTTTGAATTCTCATAGATGAATAGAATAAAAATTTTAATAATACCATTTATTTACTCTATCTTTAAAAACTGTATGATTCACAAAACGCACAATGTATTAGAATAGTGGCATGTAAGTAAATAGTGTATTAAATATAATGTATAACAATCTATTTATACTGAAATTATTTAATAAATATTTATGTACTATATAAGTATACATTTATATATCATATATAAAGGTATATATCTTCCCTGGTGGCCCAGATGGTAAAGAGTCTGCCTGCAATGTGGGATACCTGGGTTCAATCCCTGGGTCAGGAAGATCCCCTGGAGAAGGAAATGGCAACCCACTCCAGTATTCTTGCCTGGACAATCTCATGGACAGAGGAACTTGTGGGCTACAGTCCATGGGGTCGCAAAGAGTCGGACATGACTGAGTGACTAACATACACATATAAATTATATATTACATTAGTATCTTTAAAGGTATTTAAATATATATTTGAGGTATTCATTCTCAAAGACTGTTTTTACTGATGGAGCAGTCATTAGAAAACTTTGATGTCTCGCTATAAAAATGTATTTAGTTAACAACAATATAATGCCAACAAAATTCATAATCTACTAGCATCTTTTCTTATAGAAGCTTCAGTGTGAAAACTGAAGCTTCAGTGTGAAAACTCATGATAGAAGTGTGTTACAACAGTGTGAGAGAATTAACTTATGTGACTTATATAGGCAGGTTTCATTTTCCCCCAGATATAATTTAGCTAAAGTAAGCACTCTAATACTGGCCTGTCCCCCGCCTCAAAAAAAAAAAAAAAAATGGAAAGAAGGAAGAAAAGAAGAAAGGAGGGAGGGAGATAAGAAAGGAAACCTATTTAAATGGTACATGGACAAAAATGAGAAAATCAAAATGGTCCTGAAGGTCCAGCTACCCAACCATTCAACACAGTCCTCAGGATGAAAGACCCTTCCAGAGGTCTAGAAATCCTTCTTCTGGATGGTTGGTAGCTACAGAGGACACATGGCTCCTCCTGAATGTGGCTCAGCCCTCTGCATCCCTATCTTTTCCTTCTCCAAATCAGTGAATGAGCAGGGCTGAATCCAGGATATCAGCTAGAATAGCTGCAATGTCTACTGAAATAATGTCTGTCTGTGTACACATTTCTCTCATCAGAATTCAAGTGCACCATACTTGACAGGCAGTCACTGGCCATACAGATATTTGAGCACCAGTGTCCATTCATTTGTTAAAGGTTGAGCAGATTTTTTTATTTTTAGATGAAAATAATACAAAGTAATAACAAATAAGTGCCCATAGGTAGAGTTCCAGTAATTTTTTTCTTGCATTCTACTTTGGAGACTACTGTTTTATATAACTTTCTATGTTATTTGGCATTTTAAAATGCTAGTCACTTTTATTTGTGTTTTCAAGAGACCTGAGGGGAAGAACAGAAGGAAGGGGAGAGAGAAACAGCTAAAATAGCTCAACACCTGAGCTTGCTCATACTGCTCTTTCTCAAGTTCATGCTTCTGCACCAGTTGGTTCAATCTGGACAGAACCCTGGGAAATGAGCAAACCTACAGAATAATTTCTCTGCATTGTGCTTCATGTTTCAGAGTAGCTATTTTCAACTAGTATCACAGAGTGCTGCTACTAGCAACTGTTAAATTACATAGGAATTTGACTTCACACTGTTTACTGAAGAAATGCTAGCGCATATTAAGTGAAGTTTTATGGTGCTTATATATTTCTCAAATGCAACCACAATGCTAAGTGCTTTTATTAGAGTGAATAAGTTGATAGAATATTTATAATAGATAAACATTTAAAATATATTTTAGATTTCAAATAATCTATGAAAACAAAATAACCATTTATTTTGATGTTCAAGGAAAGAAACAGAAGCTAGAAATAATGTCTTAATGTAGAAAATGCATATAACTTACATTGTAGACTTTGGAATAGTATAAGAATATACATGTCATAAAATACATGGCTTGCAGGGTAATTTTAAGAAATAAGGAAATCTAATTCCTTATTTGAGAAAACCAGCACTTAATTCCCTTTGGGTTCTCCCTTTTCGATCCTTGAGAATTACAAATTTCTAAGCCTTATCTCTTTTATGTTGTCCCCAGTGTTTAGTCCTTGGATTTATGTTCTATTCGAGTACTGATTGCATTAAATAATAATGTTAATTCTCAGTAGTTATTAGTTAAAATTAGCTAAATTATTTGAAATCTCCCTATCATGATAAAAATACAACTTAAAATACCTTTGTTATTTTTTCTTTTGGCAAGGGAGCATCATTATTATAATCACTATCTCTTAAAGATGGTATTTATTACTTCTATATAGAAGAGAGAACATTACTAGACCCATCTTAAAAGAGTGTACAGTATAAGGACATAAAAGTGGCAATCATTTTCATTTCTCCCTACCTGATAGTGTTACTACTAATACGAGTGATAAGATTTGTTTTGTATTCAAGCATATGCATAACTGGACAAATAGCAGCTTGCTAGGTATTTTCTGAAAATCTTAAAAAAAAAAAGGAACGTGTGAACTGTGAATTTCTTTATTTTTCCTACTATGCTGTACGTTACAGTAAAGTGAGTTTTCCAAGCATATTTTTAACATATACATTTATGTATGTATGTATTCCAGATATTGGTTTATTTAATGGAGAAATAACAGTTTTCCAAAGCCCAGATTCCAAAGGGTATAATTAAATTTTAAAAACACTTTGGGCTAATTTTAATATTTTAGGCTGAAAAAAAGTGAATGAGATGGTAGTGGTTTGGGAAGATACTCATTTGGCTGCTCAAAGAGCTGTGTCTGGGTTCTGGGACCCCTCAAGTATAGCAGCAGCTGTGCCCATAGATGATCCTGCACCCATTCCAAGAAGTGTCTGGCCAGAAGTAGGAAATTTGTTTCCCAAATACCTGCGCCAAGTGCAGGGAGAAGCATTGTCAAGACCCTGCAATTCTTCTCTTTGGGTTTGCCATGGATGCTGTACTTACAGATTCCCAGAAAACAAAGGAAAATAAAACTGTTAGGAGAATTTGATCTTTTCCTAACTCTGCTGTATATTAGAACCTTATATTCATCTCCCAAACTACAGAATGCATGAGTTTTCCAATTTTTATTCTCTTTGGATTTGAAAAATAATCTTAAACCAAAACCTTTTCCAAGACTGAAACAAATGTTATTTCCTGAAAACCTAATGAAGGTTTGGGAGCTGTAATAGAAGAGTTGTGTTTTTCCTCACAAATGGACATATTTTGCAAGTAGACAGTATAACTTGAAGAATCATGAAAATATCACTATAATATGCCTAATTTTTAGGAGAAACAGTTTAATAGATTTAAAACTGAGGAAAAGAAATCAAATAAAAAAACAATATACAAACTATATTCATGATTATTTTGTGTCTAGAATTGGGTGCTAAGTAGCCCAACTTTATCTTGGATGGGAATAGATAAGAATGTAATGTATTTCAAGTGACAGCCAAATGAGGTGAGGGAAAACAGTGCAAAGCAAAGTGTCACAAAACTGTGAATACCGAGAATGGTATGCTCAGGACTCGACTACTTGACACATGTAGCATAGGAATGTCAGTAATCACCAGTGTCATTTTCATAGGGCTAGCGATAACTTAGTTTAGGCAAACTATATATAAGCCCATAAAAATATATATATATATATTTAAGCCCATAAGAGCCTAAAGGCTTATATGGCTTTCCCAGGTGGCACTAGTGGTAAAGAATCCAGGAGACACAGGAGACCTCTGTGTCTGGGTTCAATCTTTGGGTCAGGAAGATCCTCTGGAGGAGGAAATGTCAACCCACTCCAGTGTCCCACTCCATGGACAGGGGAACCTGGCAGGCTACAGTCCATGGGGTTGCAAAGTCGGACATGACTGAGTGGCTAACACTTTCACTTTTCATATATGTATATATGTGCATGTGTGTGTATGTCTCTTCCCATAGTTTCTGACACAAGTCTCTTGAAATGCTTGTAAATTCCTAAGTGATAAGAGCCCTGGGAACATCTCTTGTTGTAATATCTGACCTTTGACCCATCCCTGACCTTGCAAATTCCTAAATAAGACCCCTAGGAGCAACTTTTGCTCTCTTGAGGCGCTCTGGATGGACTACTGGGTGGGGACTGGTCACTGGAAACATCAAACCATGATGAGAAGCTTAAAATTTTCAACTCCAGCCCTCATTTTCTTGAGAAGGGGAAGAGGCTGAAAATAGAGTTAATGATCGATCATGCTACATACTAAAGCTTCCATAAACGTCCCCAAAATACAGGGTTTGGAGAACTTCCAGGTTATCAAGCACATCTAAGCCAGGAGATGATGCACCCCAGCTCCACAGGACAGAAGCTCCTGTACTCTCGACGCTCCCAGACATCGCCCTACGTATCTCTTCATCCGGCTGTTCATCTGTCTTTTAAGAAACTACTGCTGCTGCTAAGTTGCTTCAGTCATGTCCAACTCTGTGAGATCCCATAGACGGCAGCCCACCAGGCTACCCCGTCCCTGGGATTGTCCAGGCAAGAACACTGGAGTGGGTTGCCATTTCCCTCTCCAACGCATGAAAGTGAAAAGTGAAAATGAAGTCGCTCAGTCATGTCTGACTTTTCTCGACCCCATGGACTGCAGCCCACCAGGCTCCTCCATCCATGGGATTTGCCAGACAAGAGTACTGGAGTGGGGTGCCATTGCACTACTAAGTGTAATGTTTCTCTCAGTTCTGTGAGCTGCTGTAGCAAATTAATTAAATCCAAAGGGGAAAGAGGTCACGGGAACCTCTGATTTGTGGCCAAGTCAGGGAGGAGTTGCAGGTAATCTCAGTTCAGTTCAGTCGTTCAGTCATGTCCGACTCTTTGCAACCCCATGGACTGCAGCATGCTAGGCTTCCTTGTCCATCACCAACTCCTGGAATTTACTCAAACTCATGGTCATTGAGTTGGTGATGCCATCCAACCATCTCATCCTCTGCCATCCCCTTCTCCTCCTGCCTTCAATCTTTCCCAGCATCAGGGTCTTTTCTGATGAGTCAGTTCTTCGCATCAGGTAACCAAAGTATTGCAGTTTCAGCTTCAGCGTCAGTCCTTCCAATGAATATTCAGGACTGATTTCCTTTAGAATTGACTTGTTTGATCTCCAAGGGACTCTCAAGAGTCTAGGTAATCTAGGGACAGACTATTTATGATCCGCATCTGGTGGGATCTAACACCATCTCCAAGTAGACAGTGCCACAACTGAGTTAAACTGTAGGCTAAATAGCTTGTGCTGTGGAGAACTGCTTGGTGTAAGTGGAAAAATATACACTTGGTGACCAGAATCACCAGAAGTGATGTGTTGTGAATGTGGAAGTAGTGTAAGAGTAAAGGAGATACACAAGGACTGAATCTGTCAAACATACTTTGTTAAGGAGAGATGCCAGAAACTGGAATAAGCTCAAGAGCAGCTCCATTTGCCCGTCTCCCTCCAACTTCCCAAACAAATCTCAGTTCATGATAAGTGACACATGCAGTGAATGTGGTGCAAATATGCAAAATTCAACCATATTAGAAAAATATGGATCTGCAATTCCATACAAGCAGGCCAGATCTTTAAATAAATTAATGCAAAACACATTTGTTTCACCTAACTTTGAAAAGTGACTCTATGGCTCCTTCAGTCTAATTTTCATGCAATAATTTTTTTTCAGGCACTGAGTATAGGAATTTCCTACTCAAAGGCCTTGATCACATAGTTCTGAACCACAGAAGTTTCATATCTGATGCCAAGAGAATTTAGGTACAAGCGTTCGGAGAGGGTAAATATGAAGGGTTTCATAAGGTCAAATTTAAGTTAGAATTAGGGAAAACATGCAAAACTTAGCTTACTATAGAGAAAAACATCACAGGTGTGGAGAAAAAGCATAGTTATTACTTCTGCAGAATTTTCCTGAGGGAATAGACAAAAGTTATGTGTATACTGGGGGGTCATTTTGATTGCTTGGCAATACCTTTCTCTTCCTATATAATCAGAATGCTTGAACACTTATTTATTAATTGACCCAGAGGTTTAAACCACCACAGTGCCTGGCCTACAGTGTAAATATTTCTTAGTTCAGTTCTCTTGATCGGAGCAGATGGCCCCTCTACACTTAAAACCAATATATTCTATGACCTGTAAATGGTTGGTTCAAACTTTTAAGGATGACATTACTCTATTTAACAGTGCCTTCCCAACAAGAATTAAGCAGGTAAGGCAATAACTTCTTTTAATGAGATTAATTCTGATAATTTAAGAGGCACCGTTTCACTGCAAGATGTAGATGACTTTCAATCCTCCTTACGAATTAAAATATTTAATCATTGGTATACAGTCAACACAGTGGTTATAAATAGGAGTGACACCGAAGTCCTTTTTTTAAATAAATGAGACCATAACCCTATAATTTTCTTGCCACGGATTACCCCGATTCTCATCATAAACATACCTAGGACTTAAAAAATGCCTGTATTAACTGTAGTGAAAGCTGGTGTTCAAATGCATCTCCACCCACAGAAGGTCACATACATAGTTGCTAAGCCTTCCTTTCCACCAGGACCCATCTCCTCGAAGTTTTAAACTCAGTATATATGCTCAGTCTACCCCCTCCCTAAAGAGTTGTGGAAGGAAAAGTACCTATAATTTATGCCAACGTAAGGCAGAAACATCCCGTCCTTGTACCTTTCCACTGTGTTGGCGCTAGTTTGGATGGTGTGTGCACGGGCGTGGGTGAGTGTGTAAAACCCGGCGTTTTCTTAAAGGTGTGGAGTTGACGCCAACCGACCACCCGTCCCGAGGAGCGGGCTTTACTCTGTTTATTCCGCCCTGGCGTGGCGGGGACTATTCCGCGCGCCCTTAGGCAGCCGGACATCACTTAAGAGTTGGGGTTCTCAAAGTAAGTGAAGAACCTGGTGCTTTGGCAGAGTCCAAAATCCGCCTGAGAACTTGGGTACTAGAGAGTTAGGTGGCAAGGAAAGGTGACTGGAAATTGCACCCCATTTATCTGGCACCTTCCACGGAGGCTAGTCTAATAAATGGGGGGGGGGGCGGTGGCGGGAAAGGCGGGAGGAAAGGAGGGAGGGAAACACCCTCCTCCTCTTTGAGTAACTGCACCTCAGCTTGAGATTTGGGTATGTTTTTACCTGTATTTCTAAAAACCACCACCGCACTCCCCGCACCAACCACTCCACTGCCTCGACTTCCATGAGAAGCCGCTACTGAGGCCAAAGACAAGAGGGGAAGACGGAGGAGCGGGGTGGGGGAAGACAAATAAATGAAAGCGCGCGCGAGCGAGGGGGGCCGGGGAGAGGAGCGAGCGCCCGGGACTAGCGACGGCGGCAGGTTCAATTAGCTAAACAAAGAAATCATGGCGGATTGTTTACATTTGGCAGCGCCTGGGCCGCGCGACCGCCGGCCCCCAGCCGCCGCGGCCCTCGAGGAGTCGGCGAGCTGCCCCCGCGCCCCGGCCTGGTAAGTGACGCCGCCGCCCCACGCGCCGCCCCCGCCGCCACCCCGCCCCCCCCGGCCTCCGCCCCCCGCCCCTCCCCCGCCGCCCCAGCCCCCTCCTCCGGCCCGCGGCGCAGCTGGGCTCCGCGGAGATTTCGGCGACGCGGCGGCTGGGGTCCTCGGCGCCGCTGGTGCAGCCGCCGCCGGGAAGGGATGGAGAGAGTCGGGGAGGGAGCTGCAGAGCCGCGTGCAGAGCTGGACCCCCTCCTCTGGTCCGTGGCCCCCGGGGTCAGGCCCTCCCTCGCGGGGCGCGCTCGCCCAGCCACGCCGCCTCCCGGACCGAGGAGGACCGAGGCGGAGCGCGCCGCAGCCAGGGAGGTGGGGCCCGGCCGTGACCCCGCGGCAGGCGCGGTGCGGAGGGCGGGGTGGCAGCTCGGAGCCCGGCCCCAGCCTTCCCGCCTCTGGTCCAGCGGCCTCTGACGAGGACTCGCTCCCTCTCTCCTGCTCCCCCTCCTTTCCTGCTCCCGTCCTTGCATCCCTCAGGCTGGCCCTAAGGTTGAGCACCTGCGCCCCGGGGGTCGCCTCCAAAGGTTGACCTTGCCAGAGCCCCCGAAGTCTGTGAGAGCTTTCCCAAAGGCTGAACCTTTCCTCATCTTTTTGGCCCCGGGGTTCGCTTTTTTCCCTTAGGAAGAAACTGTTGTTCCTACAGAGGCTTTTAGCTGCCTTTGTGCTGAGCTTGGCACGGTGATACCAGGCGGTTGGCTAATGACAGGGGAGGAAAACAAAGGCAACAAATAGGGGAAGAAGTAGAGGGCAATGTCACCCACAACACAGGGAGTCTATTTTCCTAGCGAAGATGGTTTCCTTTGCAGGAATCCTTCGAGCATCATTGGCATGAAAATGACTTATTTCCTTTGTAGAGAGAAAAAACAAATCCTACGTCTCAAATTAATCTCAATTTTTCCTTCCATAAAACTTTTTTCTTTTTTAATGTTTAGTGCATATTTAGTAGTGTGCCCTTTTTTCCTCTTCTGTTTTCCAGAACCTCAGTTAATATATCTTAGTCTGTGTCCTATTTGGGGGGAAATCACAGCCAGGCCTGTCAGAGCAAGACTAGAGTTGGTGGTATTTAAGTAACTTTGCCACAGGCTTGGCTGGGGACCAGGGCAACGGAACCAAGTCTTGCATATGTCTGAATCTCAGATATCACATGGCTAACAGGTTGCTAATGGACATTGTAATTTGTAGTTCAGTGAACTGCTTTATCACCTGAGAAAGAAAATTATGCTGTTAAAAAAAAACGCACAAAAACTTGTGTTATTGTGGCAATTTTATCTTTTCTATACAAATATGATTCAGGTGAATGAATATTTGTTTCATAATTTTGGTTATACCCTCTCAGAGGCCCATCTGGAATAAGGTATACTTCTCTTTTTCTCTCCTTCCCCTTAAAAGTAGCAAACACAAGGTAACTGTCTCACTTATTAGATTCAACTAAATTATATCTATTTTTGCTTATTAATTACCAAAGCAACTTTCTATATAACCTACTGCATCTTTAATAAAGCAAAACTTACTTTATTATTTGGCAGGCATAGCCCTACATCTTGCCAACTGTCTCCTCAGTTCCTTTTGATCCATTGACATTTCAAAAACTAAGATTTAGTCACAGAGCAGAATAGGAATGAAAATAGGTGTCAAGCCTTAACTAACTCAGAAACCCAGAACTTCTGGTGTCAGAAGTTCCCACTGAAGACCCTACATGTCTATTTTCATGGTTGTGTGAACTTCAGGAAAAAAAAAAAAAAAAAAAGTTGATACATCCCTAAAGAGCTTCTACCCAGACACTTAACTCACCAGTTAGCTTGAGATTCCATTACTCAGTAACCCACGCACATTCTGATAAATGGATTTTATGTGGACTCCCTCCCCAAACCAGGTCAGAGATCATAATCATGGAAGGAAGTGAATTGGCCTCCAAAGTGACTTTAACAGAAGCAGAAAGCTCAGTCTTTGGTTATAGATCTTGCTGACCCATTAAGGGTCAGTAAATTAGTAAACTGTACTTGAGTTGACACTTCTGATCCCAGCTTAATGGGTTGATTAACTGATGGCTGCTCTCTTCATTATGGGCTATTAGCACGTTGTTAAACCTGAACTTAAGAGTAAGAAGTTGTTTTTATGTTTACTCTTTGGTTCCCAAGGTTAATCAGTATTCATCATGGCCTTAAAATTTGGTAACTAAAGAGGTTAAATAAACTCTTTTGTAGAGAAAAGAAAGCTCAGTATTATAACTACATATGACTTTGGGATGCAAAATCTTATCTGAAGATGCATAAAAGTATTCAATTAGGAACACCATCTCCAATGGGAGAAATACATATAAGCATTAAGGATTTAACATTAACATCCTTTTCATTCATAGCTGATCCTCTTATTCTTCTGTGTGCATTTGAATGACTGTCAAACTTAATGATATTTAGAATGTTAATGATGGTTTGTGTAAATTGCTGGCTAGGAATAGATAGCTCTTTGTAGTCAGTGCCTAAGCCTAGACGTTGCCTTTCAGGAAGTGTGAATCTTGGGCCCCAGGGAGGCACACATTTGTGATCAATATATGTTAGAAATCAGTCTTTATACTGTATTATTAAGTCCCTGGCCTATTTCTTCTTTCTTGGCCTTCCTGAAACTTGTAGAACATTCAAAGGTAGTTGGAATCCTGGTGTAATGGGTATCATCAGTGATTACTCTCACCGTTTGCTAGTCAACATGTCAATAATGCTGGGAAACCTGCTTTAAATATTTGCAAAATGTATACTCCCAATCATACAATAGATCAGGAGTTGTATAGATTGTTTTCTTCCTATGGAACTTTATTCAAAACTCAGTCTATTCTATCAGCTAGGTCACAGAAAGAGCAGTAATTTCCAGTAGAGGTTTTTAAGTTGATTAATTGGTAAGCCTTTATTAAAATGAATGCAAAAAAAATAATCAAACTCAAGAAGTATACCACAGGAAAATATAGGAGAATTAGGACATTTTTATATTTCTAAAATTGCTGCTAAGAAGAGTGTCAGGAAGGCCGGAGAGGTTCAGAAACAAAGAACTGATTGCCAGAATGAGAGGCCACTTAATCTGGCAAAGAGATCACTGATGATGTTGGGTGGGTTGTGTTGATTGAAAGGTTAAAGTGAGAGGCAAGATTGTTGGAGGCCAAAGAGGAAGACGACAGTGAGAAAGTTGTAGTAGATAATTTTAAAGAAAAATGTTTCAGGATGTTGTTCTTGAAAGGCACTATGACTGGCAAATCCTCAGTTCATAGGACCAAGTCTAAGAAAATAGGATCTTAGAAACAAAATTAAAACAGCATTACGTACATTAAAAACTCCACAGCAAATAAAAGCTGTGAAAGGCACCTGCCTTCCAAACCAGCTACGTTTGTCAGCATTAAAAGCCTGTACCCACAGGTAAATCCTCTTGAATTATCTTTGTTTTAGTTGTCTGGGGACACATGGCTCCAGGATTGTGGTCCGCCAAGGCAGACGGTCCCCAAGCTCTAGGGTACACAGATTATTTTTGGATTTAAAGTGTTTGAACCCATTCTTACTTGAAATTCAGTGTCTTTTGCACTTGTTCTTGTTTCATTTCCTTAAGCTCTGGCAAAATGCTTTTGTAACCGTATAGCCTTTCTACAAATTATCTTGGTATTTAGGGGAAGTTATTTTTTGTCCACGCCCCCACCACCCCCAGCCAGAGGGATGTGCATCTGGGGTCATATCTGCAGAATCAGAGGATGTGCTGTGAGAAGGTCTTTCTTTGCAACACCAGACTACACAGTCCACCAGAGAGCACAGTGACATTTATTGTCCTGTCCTGCCACTTAAGAGATTGAACTGAATCTATAATGTATAAAATGGCTTTAAACTTGTAATGTGTACATATGAAATGACATATGTAAAATTTGTTTGGCAAGAGCTGATTTGATTATGAATGGTATATTGTGAGAAAGGGACAAATAAAAGGAAAACATTTGGCTGTATTAGATGACAATCTGCAGATAATTTGTTTTAAAAAATGATTTCATTAAGGTGGCTTTGAGGTATGCTATGTGTTTGGAGCAGGAGTTGAGGGGCAATCAGCAGGGGCTGCTAAGAATCAGAGGCCGTGGAAAACAAGGTGGGGCAGCCGAAAGGATCTCCAGCCCACCTTAGAGGAAACAGCATGTGAACAGCCAAGGCCATGGAATGAGGCTAGCCCAAATCTGTGGAATCTGTGTCAAGTGAAGGCAGGGTTTTAAAGAGGCAGCAGCTTCCAGGTGTGTATATCACAGAGTTCTGTGCCAGTCAGAAAAGCTAGTGGAAGCAATCTCTTGGGGTAAGAGGTTTACAGTTCTTCCCTGCAAGGCTGAAGTCCCAGCGTTGTTACGACTTGGCTCCAATAGTTCTAGCATATAAGCCAGAAGGCAGGAAGAAGATGAGTTGGAAAGATAGGTAGGTTCCATATGAAGGTTAGGTAGAGGTGTGGGTATTTCCCCAGAACTCTTTGTATAGGGGCAGCAGACCCAACCCTCTTGCCAAATCCAGCTCACTAGTGGCTTATAGAGTTTTAAATATTCTGTTGTGTCACTGTTGTGCGTGTTATGTGGGGAGGGTTGAGGACTGAGTGTGGCTGCAAAGACTGCAGGACAGAATAGGGAAAAAAATGAATTGATAAAGATGGAGTAACTCAATGAGACTGTAGGATTGCAATATAATAAAGCATTCAGAATATAATATACCAAAGGTGTAGGGTCTGTAAGAAAAAACCATATGCTCCAATAAACCATGTGTCTAGGAGTATATATTTCCAACAATTGGAAGTTACTTAAGCTTGCTCTGAATTAATGTGTCAGAATTCTGTATCAAGCCCTTATGTGTGTTGCCACAACTCAACGAAAATTTTAGATTCAAAGAATATTCTCATACAACGCATTTGTTGCAGAGCCATCTTTTCTGAATGAACCTTTCTAAATATAGCACAGGTGAAACTGAGCACTGGAAAGAGTGAGTTTGACAATGGCATGTTATTAACAATTGCCATAGTCACCTCTAAACCAATACACTTTGAAAATTTTATCTTCTGTGTGTATTGCATATCATTTAACTGATTAACTCCCGGGCTAAAAAATAAAACAGAACGAATATCACACATCCTTCCCGTCTCATGCTCATAATTAGTTGAAGAATGATGTATACATACAAGAGGCTCTGTGGATCTCTAAGAATATCACAAAATCAGGACACACACACAGAGCACTCAACACTGAGCATTTAGACCAACATTTCCTGAAAATCTTGTCTTCTGTTTCATTTTGCTTTTTATGACTGCCTCAAGTTTTTGTAGTCTAACCTAAGAATAACGTATTAGTTTTCTATTGCTATTATTAAAAAATTACTACAAACGTCATGGTTTAAGGTAACACAAATTTATCATTTTTCTAGTTCTGTAGGTCAGAACTCTGACAGAGGTGACACTGGGCTAAAATCAAGGTCTCAGCAGGATTGCATTCCTTACTAAGGATTCTGGGGGAAAATCCATTCTTTGGCCTTTTCCAGCTTCTAAAGGCCACTGACATTCCTTGGATCGTGACCCACTTCCTCCATCTTCAAAGTCAGAAATGTTGTATCTTTCTGACCATTCCTCCATGGTCACATCCCCCTCTATTCACTTGGGCACAGTTCTCTGCTTTGTAGGAGCAGTGTGATTTGATTGGCACACCTGGATCATCTCCCCAGTCTCACGGCCTTTAATTAACCTTAATGACATTTTACAAAAAGTCTCTTTTGCCACAGAAGGTATCACATTCACAGATTCCGAGGATCATGATGTGGACATCTTTTCGGGTGGGAGATTATTCTGCCTTATTTTCAATTCTGCTCTTCTTTCTAACTGTTAATTTAGGTTCTTCCAGAAGCAGATGCCAAGGCCAGGATCCCAGACAACAAGTTTATGTGGGAGTGATACCAAGAAATGCTGTCGGGGAGTAGGGAAAGGAGATAAGGAATTTAAAAAAGACAAGAAATGGTGTGTTATTAAGCGAGTTGCCACTGGGAAATTGCAGTTTAATCCCATTGAGGGTAATTCTAAGGGATAGTGTAGAACTCACCATCATCTAATAGAGCAGTGAATTATTCTAAATCCGCAGCTTTAGCCTTCAAATCCCTGTCTTTATTGGTTCAGACAGCTTCTGAGGGTATTCTGTCTGGTACTTCTGGCTTATCCTGCATGTGGGCTAAATATATTTCTCCATCCAGGTTGAAGACCTGAAGAAGCATTCATAAGTACTCAGAGCAAGCAGGGTTCAGTGTAAAGTGAGTGCCAGAGGTTTATGTATGGGGCTCCAAAGGGTACCTCTTAGATTTAATCTATCCCTAAATTCTGTGTTGTGCTCAGTCATGTCCAACTCTTTGTGACCCCATGGACTGTAGCCCGCCAGGCTCCTCTGTCCATGGGATTTTCCAGGCAAGAATACTGGAGTGGGTTGCCATTTCCTTCTCCAATCCCTAAATTCTACTTTTGATTATTCCTCCATAATTTCCCTGACACTTTCCTCTTTCTTCCTCTCTATTGCTATGATTCAGATTGATTTCTCTGTATCACTCTACTGGTTGGTTTTTTCCACCGCAAGTTCTATACCACCCAATCTGTGCTATGGGTATGACTTCAAAATTTGTTTTGCTGCAAACATGACTTCTGTTGTGTTTCTTAGACAAGCAAGTAAGCAAAAACCTTCATCGATTTCCTGTCATCTACAGGAAAATTTGAAGTGAAAAATCCTGTCTAGCCTTCAAGTACTTCCATTTTGGCCCTGTATTAACTTATCTTTGTCAAATCTTATACTTACATCAGTTAATGTTTATCAACTGTACCCCATCCCTGGAGAGCAGGAGAAAGTGAAAGTGAAAGTGTTAGTTACTCAGCTGTGTAGGACTCTTTGTGACTCCATGGGTTGTAGCCTGCCCAGACTTCTCTGCCTATGGAATTCTCCAGGCAAGAATACTGGAATGGGTTGATATTTAGGACTAACCCATTTTACCTGTGTTTTGTCTTTGTCCATAGTTCTTGGGCTTCCCAGGTGGCACAGTGGTAAAGAAACCGCCTTCCAATGCAGGAGATGCCAGTTCGATCCCTGGGTCAGGAAGATCCCCTGGAGAAGGAAACGGCAACCCACTCTAGTATCCTTGCCTGGGAAATCCCATGGACAGAGGAGCCTGGCGGGCTACAGTCCATTGGGTCACAAAGAGTCCAAGAGGACTAAGCAACTGAGCACAGCAACATGTCCTCAGTCCTTGCGATCTAAACCTGGATGATGTGAAACTTGATGCCTAACCCAAGCCAAGCACTCTTGTTGCATTACTTTCCTTACTTGTCTTACTACTATTGGAGGGCCCATCTTCTGCTTTCCTTTCTTTATGTTCTTGGTCATAGCGTTTCTGTTCTGGACTAATGATCTAATCCCAGCCCATCCTTCAAGGAGAAGGTAATGGCACCCCACTCCAGTACCTTTGCCTGGAAAATCCCATGGATGGAGGAGCCTGGTGGGCTGCAGTCCTTGGGGTCGATAAGAGTCGGACAAGACTGAGCAACTTCACTTTCACTTTTCACTTTCATGCATTGGAGAAGGAAATAGCAACCTACTCCACTGTTCTTGACTGGAGAATCCCAGGGATGGGGGAGCCTGGTGGGGTGCCTTCTATGGGGTCGCACAGAGTCCGACACAACTGAAGCTACTTAACAGTGGCGGCGGCAGTAGCAGCGGCAGCATCCTAAGCCTACTATTAGCCTGTCCCAGCTGGAAGTGAGGAATCTCTCTTCTCTGAACTCTTTAAAGCTATTGTTTTAGCTTTTATTATTTTTGTTCATAATTTTAGCTATCTTTTCATAGAATGTAAGTCTGATCTTCTCAGGCAGGTTCTTGGGCCTTTAAAAATAACAAGACATCGTATATTTTTGCCTCTCAAATCCTAAAATGTTTGGGTTATTGTATGTACTCTTTAGCTATTTGTTGACATTTGTTAAACATAAATAATTTTTTTTTTGAAGTATGAGGGACACATTTTGACAAAAGTGAACTGGGGAAAAAAAGGTCAGTATTTTAGTGACAAAAGCCGCTGCTGTGCTGCAAAAAATTCATGACTTGAGTTGAATGATAAAAGGACCTAATTCTTTCTTACTTCAAGCAAGCAAATTAAAAAAAAAAGTAAAGTCACTGAAAGGTTTGAAACTAGGATACGTTAAAAGTACAGACTAGAAGTTTGAAATGTTTCCCTCTCTTCTTAACCTAGCCCAAAAAGACAGGGTGAAGATTACAAAGCATCTTTTCCTTTTTGAAAACTGAAGTACAGTTAAGAAGTGTTTGGGCTTTTCAATTAAAATTTTTCAAACTTAGAAACTAAATGAAAAAGGACTTAGGATATGACTGCATCTGCAAAGCAAAATGTCCAGTGGTTTCTTGGATGTTGGTTCTTCTATTTTTCATTGGGAAAAAAAAAATCCCTGTTTTCATTTGATCTTTTAAGTCAAGGGGGTGACTGCAAAAAGCTGGGTGTGAGGATTCCTTAAGATATCAGCAGAGTTTTCTTCTGTACACAATTATACATAACAGGGCTCATGTTTTATGCTGTTGTTTTAATGTTGGAAATTGTATTTCACAGTGACTTTCATCTGGCCTTTTGGACCAAGAATGGCATCATAGTACTGCCAACAGAAGAGAATAAATGCTTCTGGCAGGGGCCCATCCTTTGCTTGTCTCAGACCTCATTAACACCAATCAGTTGAGCTGATAGGCAACACATACAAGTATCATCCTTTAGGAGTTCTCAGTCCTAGGAGATGAAAAATACAAATGCCTGGGCCCTGCCTGCAGCAATTTTGAGGTAATAGTTTTGGGCTGTGCTTTGGGTATCAGCGTTCTGAAATTAGCTCCAGGTGCAGAGTTCCAAGGAATAGCAAGAAGAGATAAGAAAGCCTTCTTTAGCGATCAATGCAAAGAAATAGAGGAAAACAACAGAATGGGAAAGACTAGGGATCTCTTCAAGAAAATCAGAGATACCAAAGGAACATTTCATGCAAAGATGAGCTCGATAAAGGACAGAAATGGTATGGACCTAACAGAAGCAGAAGATATTAAGAAGAGATGGCAAGAATACACAGAAGAAATGTACAAAAAAGATCTTCATGACCCAGATAATCACGATGGTGTGATCACTGACCTAGAGCCAGACATCCTGGAATGTGGAGTCAAGTGGGCCTTAGAAAGCATCACTACAAACAAAGCTAGTGGAGGTGATAGAATTCCAGTTGAGCTATTCCAAATCCTGAAAGATGATGCTGTGAAAGTGCTGCACTCAATATGCCAGCAAATTTGGAAAACTCAGCAGTGGCCACAGGACTGGAAAAGGTCAGTTTTCATTCCAATCCCAAAGAAAGGCAATGCCAAAGAATGCTCAAACTACCGCACAATTGCACTCATCTCACATGCTAGTAAAGTAATGCTAAAAATTCTTCAAGCCAGGCTTCAGCAGTATGTGAACTGTGAACTTCCTGATGTTCAAGCTGGTTTTAGAAAAGGCAGAGGAACCAGAGATCAAATTGCCAACATCCACTGTATCATGGAAAAAGCAAAAGAGTTCCAGAAAAACATCTATTTCTGCTTTAATGACTATGCTAAAGCCTTTGACTGTGTAGATCACAATAAACTGTGGAAAATTCTGAAAGAGATGGGAATACCAGACCACCTGATCTGCCTCTTGAGAAATTTGTATGCAGGTCAGGAAGCAATAGTTAGAACTGGACATGGAACAACAGACTGGTTCCAAATAGGAAAAGGAGTACATCAAGGCTGTATATTGTCACCCTGTTTATTTAACTTATATACAGAGTACATCATGAGAAACGCTGGACTGGAAGAAGCACAAGCTGGAATCAAGATTGCCAGGAGAAATATCAATAACCTCGGATATGCAGGTGACACCACCCTTATGGTAGAAAGTGAAGAGGAACTCAAAAGCCTGTTGATGAAAGTGAAAGAGGAGAGTGAAAAAGTTGGCTTAAAGCTCAACATTCAGAAAACGAAGATCATGGCATCCGGTCCCACCACTTCATGGGAAATAGATGGGGAAACAGTGGAAACAGTGTCAGACTTTATTTTGGGGGGGCTCCAAAATCACTGCAGATGGTGATTGCAGCCATGAAATTAAAAGACGCTTACTCCTTGGAAGGAAAGTTATGACCAACCTAGATAGCATATTCAAAAGCAGAGACATTACTTTGCCAACAAATGTTCGTCTAGTCAAGGCTATGGTTTTTCCTGTGGTCATGTATGGATGTGAGAGTTGGACTGTGAAGAAGGCTGAGCGCCGAAGAATTGATGCTTTTGAACTGTGGTGTTGGAGAAGACTCTTGAGAGTCCCTTGGACTGCAAGGAGATCCAACCAGTCCATCCTAAAGGAGATCAGCCCTGGGATTTATTTGGAAGGAATGATGCGGAAGCTGAAACTCCAGTACTTTGGCCACCTCATGCGAAGAGTTGACTCATTGGAAAAGACCCTGATGCTGGGAGGGATTGGGGGCAGGAGGAGAAGGGGACAACAGAGGATGAGATGGCTGGATGGCATCACTGACTCGATGGACATGAGTCTGAGTGAACTCTGGGAGTTGGTGATGGACAAGGAGGCCTGGCGTGCTGCGATTCATGGGGTGGCAAAGAGTCGGACACGACTGAGCGTCTGATCTGATCTGATCTGATCCTAAGGAGCAGACAACTGAGTCACTGCTCTAGTCCCTGTCTACTTCTGCAGGCTGACAAAAAAAAAAAAAAAAATCTTGTGGACTACAGAGTTTTTAGATAACCTAGAAATCATCTACTGTCCTTTCTCAAGCAGTTTACTAATTGAGCAGACAGATGGCAGTATTAAGAGGAATGACTCCTTCCCATACAGCAAAATCAGAGCTGAGCTTCAGCTCTGCTCACTTCTAGGCCATAGTCCTTCCCTACTTAAAGTGGAATCCAGCAGAATTTGTTAGAAATGCAAAATCTCAAGCCCTACCCCGACCTCCTCAATCAGAGTCTGCTTGTTTTAAAACAATTTCCCCAGGTGGTTGGTACTCACATTCCTGTGAGAAACGCTCATCTTAACCACTGCTTACCTGCCACCTCTGAGAGTCTGGAGTTTCATTTACCTCTGTAACTTCAACATCTAGCACAATACCTGGAACTTGGAAGATAACTATTTGTTAAATTTTGGCTTCCTTTTTGCTATAAAATATGTTAGACATACACTTTTATTAAATAATTTATTATTTGAATACATGAACTTTATACTTTCTCTATACTGTTTAGCATTTCATCTTTATGAGCGTTTATTGAGTACCTGCTATGTTTTAGGCACTGCAAATGCAAAGGTGGATGAGATACTTTTTAGGAGCTCACTGTCTAGTTGAGGACACGATAGGGACAATCAACAGATGTGATGATACTGAGGGGAAGGGCCACGATGGAAATACTATGGCATGAGAGCCCTCAGTGTTTGCGATGGGAACAGGGAGAAAGAACATTGGGTCTGGGTTTTGGGGGTAGTCTTGGATGGTCTTTGGGGTGGCCTAGAGGTTTTAAGAGTAAATGAAAGCAAAGTTGACTCTGGACAGTAGTCAGGGGTCAGCCAGGTATTGGAGGTGTAGGGATGTAGGGAGCACTATTCAAAGGGCATTACAAGGAGATGGAGCACCCCCACTCAAAGGCTCAGAATAGAGGCACTTTTACCTTGTGTGTCAAAATAAAGGGAAAACTACATTTAAGAATGGCTGCTCTTGGGACTTCCCTGGTGGTCCAGTGGCTAAGACTCTGTACTCTCAATGCAAGGGGCCCGGGTTTGATCCCTGGTCAGGAAACTGGATCCTACATGCGGCAGCTAAGAGTTTGCATGCCACAATGAAGACCCAGTGAAGCCAAATAAGTAAATTTTAAAAAATGTATATTTTTTTTTCTAAAAAATAACAGCTGCTCTTGATAATCCAATGGAGGGAACTGTAGTAGATACTGGAGGTGGGGTGCAGAGAAGGTGGCCAAAGGATTGGAGTTTCAGCTTCAGCATCAGTCCTTCCAATGAATATTCAGGACTGATTTCCTTTAGGATTGACTGGTTGTATCTCCTTGCAGTCCAAGGGACTCTTAAGAGTCTTTTCCAACACCACAGTTCAAAGGCATCAATTCTTCAGCACTCAGCTTTCTGTATAGTCCAACTTTCACATCCATATATGACTATTGGGAAAACCATAGCTTTGACTAGATGGACCTTTGTTGGCAAAGGAGCTCTTGTAATGGTGTTCTTTTGGTCTGTATTCTCAAAATGTCTAATGTTCAAAATTGGCGATAAATTGTTGGCCGGTCCAATCCAGACAGAATCACCCAATTTCAATACCTTCAAATATCTTCCCTTTTCAAATAAGACTGTAGGTTAGAAATCTTTGACTGTGGTTCGAATAAGACCTGTGCCATCCGATACAGTAACTTCCAGCCACATGTGGCCATGGGGTGCTTGAAATGTGGTTAGTCTAAATTGAGTTGTGTGGTAAGAATAAAATAGACACCAGTTTTGAAGATTTATTACCAAAAGATTGTGAAATCTCAATAATATTTTGTATTGATCACATGTTGAAATGCTAATATTTTGGATACACTTGGGGTTAAAGAAAATGTATTTTTAAAATAATTTCGCCTGCTTTTCACTTTTAAAAATGTATCTCCTAGAAATTTTCAACTGATACAGATATATGACTCACATTATATTTCTGTGGGCAGAATTGGCTAGACTATTCCAACCTGAGGATGCTAGCAAATAATTGTTTCTCACTTATACCGTAGAGCATGCTCCTAAGTCCATTTGTGGCTCCAGATGACTTGGGAATGGTTTTAGCTTTAAAGTTGTAGAGACACAGCTTTTCAATGGTGGTGACAAACTGGGATAAAGTCGGATGACTAATAGGCAAAATTTTGCCTTTATTGAATATTTAAAATTTTTTTCATTTTAGGATATCTTTTAAACATCACTGCAGTTATTTTTATTTCATGGCTATGCAGGTTTGTGACTCGTCTAACTCTTTCCTTCAAATGCCTGAGTAAAATGCCTTTGTCAAATGCACCCTCTCTAATCTGTGTTATTTGACATACACTAGGTAGGACAGAACTTTAGGTCCTGTTTTCACTTCAGTGGAGATGCGAAAGTTCCAGTTAATGAGAGCGTTGCGTAAGTGTTTGTGTTTCAAGAAAAAAAAAAAAAAAGGCTCCCTGAATATGCCTTAAAGCTTTAGATATTCTGTGCAGGGAATAAAGTGACATGCTCAAATTAACTTTGGCCAGACAGATCCACATGATATGAATATAAATGTTCAAGTCTTGCTCAAATTAAAGTTCTTGGTATCAAGGGGAGCTCTTTCTCACTAGTCAAAATCACTGGATCTCACTCTTCTGTTGGAACGAATTGTACATGATTTGCATTGAACTCAAGTATGAGATTTTATTCACTATACTTATTTTAATACATTTTAAAAGGGAACTTCTTCAGTGATCTAAAACTTTCAGTGCACATTTCTCTTCTCTGGGTTTTGAGAACTTCAAAAATCTTTCTACTTTTTCGCCAATGGTTATGTGGTTAATTGGAAAGAGTATGTAAAGAGGCTAGAATTTGAGTCTTGAAATCAGCTGAAAGGTTTCCATGGCTTATATTCTGGTGATCAGAAGCAGGTCAATTAACCAAAAAAATAACTTTTTAAAGCACCTATTCCTTGAGTTGTTATTTCTCCAAAAATAACCTCTCTGAAAGTCAGTTCACCAAAATCCACTTTCCCTATTGAGCAATTCATGAAATGATCAGTTTGCCAAATCACTAATTCAACAAAGCTTTCCTTCTATTAAGCTTTCCTGAAGTTTATGGCAAATCCTGTTGTATAAGGTGATTGCAGCAACTCTGGGGATATTTTAGTTTTAGTGTTAAACTCTTCTTAGATTTCATTTTTGCTGCAGCAGTTTTATGTTAACTAGTTGATAGGCACTGACTAAAATTCAGTGTGGGCTTCTGGTTTCCTGAGTGTTGATCTCAGACTTTTGGAATTATAATGACTGTATTTCAAGTCACACTGTTGTGCTTGTCTTCAAGACCTTTGATAAATCAGGAGGACAAGGTAAGTTTCTGTCATTTTTAATCTGGCCCACTCCCTTTTCTACTTTTTTGGCTCATAGATTGATAAAGCAAATGAAATAGATGGCTTAATATCCCAAACATTTAAAAAGTATCTGAAATGTGAAACATACAGGAAATGACAGCTGATACGGACCTGTGAATGTACTGCATAGCTACAGGGCTTATGGCTAAGGCAAAATAAAATTTTAAAAACTTAAAATTAAGACTAAATACTAAACTAAAATTTTAAGATATAACTTAGTGCCGTTAAACTATCCTGTGCAACTCAATTTGCTAAAAACCTTATAAAATTCAGAAAGGTTATGCCTTCTGTCTCTTTGTCAGTTTGCAGGAATATTTGAGATGAAAGTCTATACCATTTATTATAAGCAGAAGAAAAGAACTAGGAAGACCCAGAAGGGGTTTTATAACAGACCATGTGATTAGGACCTCAAATTTGGCATATACTAGCCTGGAAAATCCCATGGACGGAGGAGCCTGGTGGGCTGCAGTCAATGGGGTCGCTAAGAGTCGGACATGACTGAGCGACTTCACTTTCACTTTTCACTTTTATGCATTAGAGAAGGAAATGGCAACCCACTCCAGTGTTCTTGCCTGGACAATCCCAGGGACGGGGGAGCCTGATGGACTGCCATCTATGGGGTCACACAGAGTCGGACACGACTGAAGCGACTTAGCAGCAGCAGTCACCAATATGGAGTGAATTCAAGTTCCTAAAAAATGTTGCCATGACAACAAAATTAAAATATTCAACTTTAAAAATAATCTTGAAAGCTTTACTGACTATGGATAATATTAATTGCTATAAAAGCAATAGTTTAAAGCAACAAGCTCTTGATAAATTCAGCTAATTGGCCATTCTTCAATTCATCATTTGGTAAACTGGCCATTTGGTGAATGGATCTGTAGCAAATTACCCTGAAAGTATATGATTTGGGGCAAGTTAGTCACTGTTCTAATTCTCACTTACTTTACTCTATGAAAGGGGATGATAAAGAAGAGTACCTCTTGGGAATCTGTGAGGATTAAATAAGATAACATGTGTTACCTTACACTTAGCTTTACAAATGGTAGTTCCTTTCCCTTGGAATGACAATCCACTTGTGGCTGGGCCACTAACCAGCTGTGTCAAATGACGCCAATTTTGGGGGGTCTTAGTTTTCTTTAAAGTGAAGGGATCTGACTAAATTGTCTCTATGATCCCCTTTCATCCAAATAACTTTATGCTGTTAAAAACAAACGCTGGCCTGTTGAATCAAGTCCTGCTTAGATTCCAAAATTTCTGAGGCCTGGGTTCCAGGTAAGGACAGAGTTCAGGGATTAAGTAGTTGAGTCACTGGTGCTAAATTATGATGAGCCTCTGTGAGTTGTTGCTGGGATCCTGAATATTTTACAGTCTCAGAAATTCCAAGGTGATGTGCTTTTCAGCAACCCTATAGGAAAACAAGTTTTTTCTATATAAGCCTTGGATTGAAGCTGTGTGAAGGGCAGAACCTGACCATGTGGATATCTCTGGGTGACCCTTGGCTTCAAAGAGATGTCCGAGTATCAGTTCAGCTCCAAGAGGCCCTCCTTATTGATGTACCTAGAGTATGGAGGGTTTGCTAGGGGAGCCTGAAACCTGGCTGGGTACCTACTAGCACATATACCGACTGTGAGGGGCCTGTTGGTTTCTGTTCCTTTCGGTTCTACTCTGGGCTTTTTGTTACTTAGTATTGTGCATTTCTTTGCTATCCTAAATAGTCTTTGATCAAAATGAGATCAGCATACACTTGACTGTATTACAGCATCTGAACATTTCTGTGCATAACCAGTCTTTATTCTGACTGGAGCATGTCATATTTGTGAATTCAAATTAGTTAGAATAATAAATTTAAAAAAATAAATTAAATTAAATTTTAAAAATTAAATTAAAAATTTTAATTAAATTAAAAAAAATTAAATAAATTAAAAAAAAAAAACTTTTTTAGAGCAGACCAATGAGCTTCTATTGAAAATAGCAATTGCCTAATTTAAAATGCTATAGAAAAACTCAACTCTTTTCTCCTTGATATTGTACAATGTTAGAGGTTTTCCCCAAACACAGCAAAGTTTCCAAATGTACTGATTGTATATCCAGTCAATGCTATATCCCTGGACCAGCTGCATTTCCCTCCATGATTTCAAGTCCTTATCTTCGGGACTTTTAAACAAAGTTAAAAGCACATACTTTCTTTACATTTTCTTCCATAAAATTCAGCACAAATCTGACTACATTTACTCAGGGGAAAAAGAAAGAGACATCTCCATGCTCTAGGAACCATTGACAGAACATATTGCAATCTTTTCATTAAGTTCACACAAAATGAGGATTTAACGCATGGGCAAAACAGCCTTCCCTAGAGGCTCCATTGCCCATAATCCCACCTTGAAGATAGCTCCATATTAATTGTTGCAGCCAAGTGGACACGGAGTTTTACTGCTTGGCACTCCCACTTCACAGATAACTAACTGCAATTGTGAAAACCTTTGTTTTTCATTTTCTAACACAATCTTGTTCAAGCAGATATTTCATATGTTTGTTTAAACCCAGAAGATCCATATGGATCAAGCTAGACATTTATTTTCCTGTCTTTCCTTTACTGTATTTTGATCATAAATGTATGACTTTTAGAATATCTGAAAGGGCATATAGTTGGAAGTATTATACATATACACACATATACACACACACACAGTCTGCTGTAAAATTTAACATGGGAAAATTCATATATCGGAAATTGACAGATTGGAAATTGACCATCCACATTAGCAAAACCCAGCTGAAGCTACCTTTAAATAACCACAACCGTGTGTGTGCTTGTGTGCTAAGTCGCTTCAGTTGTGTCTGACTCTTTGTGACCCTATGGAGCAGCCTGCCAAGCTCCTCTGTCCATGGGATTCTCCAGGGCAGAATACTGGAGTGGGTTGCCATACCCTTTTCCAAACCATAACCATATCCCTAGTTAATTTAAAATATGATTCAATTTATAAGTATGTTATTTTCATTTCACTTCTGGGATGCATTTATTGTTTAATGTACGGTGCACCTGGATGAAATGAACATTTATAAAGTCTGGCTTACCTTTCCCATTTCTGTGCCTCAGGTTGTTAACTGTTGACGTCTTTATCTAAAATCATGTAGTTCAGCCTTTTAATAAACCCCAAGCAAGCGAGTTCCTCAAAAAACCATTAGGACATATATTATCCCCATTTCCTTAAGGAAAACAGACTTTCATATACAGTAAATCCCTCACTACTCCAAAGTCCACCTTACTAGTAAGAAGAGCCCAGCTGTTTCAGAGGACTCGACACAGTTTGCAACTTTGGCATGATGAAAGATCCTAGCACATAAACAGCCAGTAGGAGTAACATGCCAGTTTTGAATTGTTCACTGTTTTTATTATAGGTTCTAGGTTTCAGATGAACGGGAGCCTCCTATTGCTTTTATAGCACGATATTAAATTGCAGCCTCTGGCAGACAGCACCTGCCCCCTTCCTGGCATGCTCTCTAGTCGGTTGTTGGCCATGTGATACTCTAATGCAATGTATATTTTGTATTTTGCTCTACATGGGAATTTAAACATTGGGCAACACGATCTCTCCCTGAAGGTATGCAACCCATGGTGGCAGGTCTTGATTAAGCTACACACAACTAAAATATAGTATGTATGGAAAGTCATGTCTTCCACAGGATGTTTTGAGTGGTGAATGAAACGAAATAAGCATCTTAGCCAAATGTATATACTATCTCATTTCCTTTGGATGGAAATTCCCTGAAAGTTCTTTTGTTCTAGCAATCTATTATATTCGCAAAACAGTATAATGTATTTAATACTGCCCTATAGAGAATTAATCATATATACGTGCACTGATCCCTTGTCTGTACTCTATAAGGAGATCAGTGTAGACTCCCCTAAATTTGAAATTAGGAATATTTGAAATAATTAATAGCCACTGGTTATACTATCCATCTGTATGATTTTATATGAATTTTCAGTCAGAGTTTTAAAAACTGGAATAAACAAGGAAGTATTTTAACATTTCAGTTTCTGAATTTCAGTTCATAAAAAAAATACTGAAATACTGACACTGAGTGAGTGAAAGTTACTTGTCATGTGAGACTCTTTGCGACCCCATGGACTATACAGTCCATGGAATTCTCCAGGCCAGAATACTGGAGTGGGTAGCCTTTCCCTTCTCCAGGGGATCTTTCCAACCCAGAGTTTGAACCCAGGTCTCCCACATTGCAGGTGGATTCTTTACCAGCTGAGCCACAAGGGAAGCCCACTGAAGTGGGTAGCCTATCCCTTCTCCAGCGGATCTTCCTGACCCAGGAATTGAACTGGGGTCTCCTGCATTGCAGGTGGATTCTTTACCAACTGAGCTATGTGGGAAGCATAGCAAGGTTTAAGTTTTTTGTTAAAATAAAAGGCAATTCCTTAGTTTAACATTCTTAGTTTTTGTATCAGCAGTGTCTGAAGTTCATTTATATGGCATCTTGCTTAAAGGTCTATCCTCCAAGAGTTGCCTAGCTGAGCTTACTATTTATTACTCAGTTAAAAATGGCAATTAAATTTATTAATATACAACTGTGGAACTATGGGTGATCTTGAAATGTGATATACTTAACATTTATCTCATTTACTTATTAAGTTATAAAATCATAATTTCGTAGGATTAGAAGAGATCTTAAAGTTTTCCAGCCTAACCACCATCTGATACTTAAATTACTTCTATAACATTCTTGCCAAGCCATTTTCATAGGTATACCTCAATTGTACTGAGTCCAAGACTTCTCTCCAATACACTGAACAATGCTTCCTCGACCCCTCAACCTCAGAGTACTTACTGCTCAAAACACTGAAGAAACAAGTTTTAAAGGTTACCTGAGGTAACCTTGGCACTTGGGCTTTTGTTTCTGACTCCCTCAGAGTTTATGGAAAGTAAGACTTGGGTACCCAAATCAATAGTTGAAATTTGAAATGGCCTAAGAAGTAGTGGTGTGCTGAAATAGACTACGACCCACAGTTCTGGTTTGGCTGTTAAGTGGCACTCTGAGTTAAGTGACATCCCTTTGGTATCTTGAAATCAGTCTTGATGGGAATATTTACACCACAGAAATTGGCAAGTGGTTTAAATTGTCATCCTAAAATGTTCATAATTGAATGTGAAAGAAGACAACAGGTGAAATGCATTCCAGACCCTATCTGAAAGAAGTGAAATATGATAAGAGATTTTGGCTTCTTAAAAGAATTATGGTAGTGTAGATAACTGTGAAAAAATGAAATATAGAATCTTTAACTAGAGTATTGTAACCTTAACTATCAAAACAGTTTATTCTTTTGAGATCAGTTCTTTAAATTTTGGGGGGAACTTGAAAATTTACTTATGTGACTTGTAGAAAACCACTATTTCTTGCAAATATTCTATATGATAGAATCACTGCATAGTTTTAGACATCTGATCCATGAATTGCAAGTCTCTGAGTTGACTTGCAAAAAGCATTATACAAAGTAACGATAACCGTTTTTTAAAGATCTGTGATTACATATGGATGTGATAATCTGTAGCAGCACTATCAGATAAATAATACATATTTAAAAAATTTCTGTAATTACATGTTTACCCAATAGGCCAGAACGACTCTGTCCCAAGGAGCTGTTACAGACTGAGTAAATAATACATGTTTTAAAGTCCATAATTACATATGTAAACGATAGACTATCGAGTAAATAATGCACATTTTAAAAAGTCCATAATTACATATTTACATGATAGTCTGTAAATTCTGTAATTACTTATTTACACAATAGACCATAACAGCTGTTACAGTCTATTATGTTAACTCTCATAGAATTATATTATGGATTTTTAAAAAACCATAAAGAACCTAAGGAATGGAATGATATGAATGAAATAAAATATGAACTTCATATTTACTATAGCTCTCTCAAAAGAGGACTATTTCAAGTTTAAACTATCTCAAGGTAAAACTCATGACTGATACTTTATTGAAAACAACTGATCTAAAACTTGTTTGCAATTAAGGAATTGCAAACAAATTCCTTAAATTAAGGAATTATTAGCAAGGAATAACTGGGTGG
Source organism: Bos indicus x Bos taurus (assembly GCF_003369695.1). Classification (NCBI taxonomy): domain Eukaryota; kingdom Metazoa; phylum Chordata; class Mammalia; order Artiodactyla; family Bovidae; genus Bos; species Bos indicus x Bos taurus. Next base: position 40,806,998 of record NC_040086.1, read on the forward strand.
TGTGATACTAAGCTAAGTTTTTCACCATCTCCATGGATAAAACTTATTTTTGGTAGTATAAATAAAACATTGTTTCAAACTTTTCTATTTCTTAGGGTTCTCATAAAATTACAGTGAAGCATAATTATTAGAATTGTATTTGTGTTCATTTTTTAAGTGCAGTAGAATATCCCATAGTTTGTACATATTAATAACATTTGAGTGTATGTGCATAGGTTGTAATAATGATAACATAGGCATTTGTATGCTTTTCACGAGGATTACAATTGCTTTCTTATCTTTTAAGGGTCCTCCTGCATTAAAAACTCATATGGTACATTTTATGTTTCAAGCTCTGAGTTTATTCTAAAGTATAAGATCAATGCAACTGAATGAGACTTCTGTCCATAATTAAATAGAAAGACTAAACCATGCAAGTGAAAATTTGTTATTTAATGATATTAGGCCAATTATTCCTAGTAACAAAACATAGTATGGAAGAAACCTTTGATGCTATTTGTTAGGTATTAATTCTGTAAGATACTTGACAGCTTGAAGTCGGTGAGTGCTTCTCAGAGGAGTGTTGTACAAAAATAAATCTTCCCTTTTAATAAAATTTATTTCACTTCATATTTGAGCTACAAACCCCTGGCATTTCTCAACATCCATGGACAAGGTATTTAAACCATTTCTTTGAATGCAACTTTGGTACGAAATAACTTATATGAGGATCTAGTACGTACATATGTGCACAACTTTCACAAAACCACATATGCCCTTATAAAATGTAATGCATTCTGATATACTCTACTCCATATATTCTGTCTTGTAAAAATGCCAGTTGTGACTCACCAAGTTGATTTCATGATCCACAAAGGGGTCACAACCTGCAATTTGAAAAGCATTGATTTAGATGTTTTTAAAATTATTGGGCATATAGGGCTTCTTCATTTTATAATAGGTTAATAAAAATCTGTCAGTTTGGAATGGAAGCATTCTATTGGTGGATCTTACTTGTGTAGTCTACCATTATTTATGAACGTAGAAAGATAAAAATATAAGTTTTCTCAAGACTGTCTTGAGGTGTATTATTCAAGAGTTTTTTTAATTATTGAAACTGTAGAAATTATTTAATGGGAGCTGTGCACAGTGATACATCAGATTTGTAACTCAGAATGGCCTGCTTGCAGAGGGATTCATTTCTTGGGCATTGTCGATGTTCTCAGTGCAGATTTGGAAGCAAAAAAAAGGAAGGGTTGGGGGTGGTGGGGAGGTACTGAATACTAACACAAAAATGACAAATGATCAGAGATTTTTCATCTTCTTTTTATGGTACAGAAGTCCTTGAAAAATGAAATTTCACGGGGTATTGAGTGAATTTTAATGAGTGAGTTAGTTAGAAATTAGAATCCCAGATGAAAAAGTCACCATTATTAATCTGTAAGGAAAGTCAAATATTTAGAAAATTGTTTTACTTTGCTGTCCATTCTATATCAGTGTTCCCTAAAATATCATATTCTAAGATTTTTTGTGGGAAATAGAAGAAAAATTTTCAAGAAGCCATGCTTCCAATAGCATAATTTGTTGTTTAGTCACCAAATTGTGTCTGACTCTTGTGTGACCCCATGGACTGTAGCCTTCCAGGTTCCTTTGTCTATGGGACTTTCCAGGCAAGAATACTGGAGTGGGTTGCCATTTTCTTCTCAAGGGGATCTTCCTGACCCAGCGATTGAACTCCTGCATGGCAGACGGTTTCTTTACAGCTGAGCCACTAGGGAAGCCCCAAATGTATAATAGAAGGTCCAAATTTGGTAAATACTCACCAGACTCAAATATCTAAAATCTAATACTGTCTACTTGGGAAGGAAATGGCAGCCCACTCCTGTATTCTTGCCTAGAAAGTTCCATGGACAGAGGAGCCTGGTGGGTTACAGTCCACGGGGTCACAAAGAGGCGACATGACTGAGCAACTCAGCACAAGTGCAGTATTGTCTACTAGTCTCTATCTTATCAATACTTTGCATCAGGAGACCAGAGAAAAGGAAGGAAGTTTTTGTAAGTATTCTTTAGTGATCTCTTTACTATTTGTGACTTTGGATAAGCTCATTGGGTAGGCTGTCTTTAGACCACAGATTTATATTTATAAGTTCAGTCATAATCTCAAATATGTATCATGCCAGAGTTTTTGATTTTTAAAAAGAATTCTCTCTGCTATTTGTTTTTACATCTGCATTCCTAACCTTAGAGCACAGCCCACCATCCGACCATTCTCTCACCTGAAGAGCCAGCAGTTGTCCTAAGCCCCTCACCTTCCTTCATTCTGTCTGTTCCATCAAGACCACAATGGCCTATTTGCTAAATATATTTTGAACTTGCTGCTTATTTCCGTGCCCACCATCATTTTCTATAGTCGGTCCCTCATTATTTCCTAACTTTTTCCTGTTAAGCCTATGAAATGATCCTCCTGCCTACTTCTGTCACTCCATCGTTGGCACTGTTATTGGGGCATGGTTCTAAAAATCAGCTCAAGATTATGCCTGATCTGTACTAAAAATTCCCTTTCCTTTTGCTTTCTCTGCCATAATGCTAAGGGTTCCCTAGCTCCCTTATTTTTGTCAGGGTGTCCCAATATTAAGTGCTCAATAAATATTTGTGAAATGATTAGATGGATGAACCCCTGTCTCAAAGCATTAATCTATAATTCAGGCTGATATTTTCCAACTAGATTTATCATAAGTTGAACTCAGTCTTCTCCATGGTTACTAAAAAAAGTGGAAATAGGGACATATCTTAGATAGAGATGAAGTCCTCCAGATTTCTGACTCAATTAGGAATTGTAGCAGCCTAGAACCCACACTCTGACATCATATTTTTAGAGAGAGAGAGAGAGAGAGAAATCCATTCCCTTCCTGATTTTTCATATGTACATGTAGCAAATTACTTCCACAATATGTAGCATCTTTTCTTGAACTCTGTACCCAAATTAGATGTTGCATTTCAAAAACCTGGACTACTTTATTGAAAAAGAGAAATTCTTTGGCTTCGATTCTGAAGCCAAATGAATGGACATCATTGTGCAACCTTTTTTCTGTAGGAATTTCCCACTTGCTACACTGAAGTTTCAGAAATTTGATTTAATGCCAAATGATTGCATTAGTTGGCTATTGTAATGTCAAATATATATGTATTGGAGAAGTTATTTATTTTATATGCAATCTTTTGTTTTCTTTTTTTTTTATTATATATAATGGGGTTTGAAGACAGAGATAGATTTCTTCTCTGCAGTGTTAACTACACTAAGGGTTAGTATTATGGAATGTCATTTGACTGGCTTTTATGATGATAAATATTTCCATGATAAAATCTACTGTAAATCTGTATTTTCTGGAAGTTTCTCTCCATTGGCTACTATTTTACCTTAAGGAGAAAGCAGAGAAAATGCAGAAGCGGTAGAGTTCTTCTAGAAACTTGTAAGCAGTTAAGGGAAACTCATGTGTTTCCCTTAAAACTCATGTGTCTCCCTAAAAGGAACACATCTTTCCTTTTATATTATTTGCCAACAGTTACACAGTGTGCAAATTTTTTCTGCTTTTAATTCAAAATCGATGCTGTTGGTGGTGCTATTATCCATTCATAAATATGTCTTAAAATTCAGGGTGTTTGCCACAGAGATAGATAAGTTAGAGTTTTTGTCTGGTGACCATTCATTGCATATGACTGAGCACCCCTTGTTGGACATGTAAGCATGAACCCAAGTCTTGGTTTCAAGGAGTGAATAGCCTAGAAGTGATGATGAGACATGCTCATGTATATGGCGCAGTTTAAAAATGCAGTGTTAAAAGCTCCAGCCACTTCTCCAGCCAGCTCCACTGTTCTCATCGAGTCTAAGTTAATACCACCTCTTGTTAGCCAGGGTCTGCTAATGGGTTTTCCTACTCTTATTTCTTCCCCGACCCCAGTGCATCCCAATATTCTCAACATAACAGCCAGAGGGTCCTTTTGAACTGAATGTCAGGTCATGTCACTCCTCAGCTCAAAACTCTGTAATAGCCTCCATTTTACTGCCGTAATCTGTCCTTTACCCCTACCCCATGAGCCTCTGACCCCCAACTCCTACTGTTCTTTCCCTCCCTCACAGCCCTCAAGCCACTCTGGTCTCTTTGCTGGTCTTCAAAAATGCCCCCAGTGTTTCTTTCGGCTCTTTCCATTGGCTTCTCCTGCTGCCTGGAAAGCTCTTACTCACAGATCCACATTGCTAACTCCCTCCCCTCCTTCAAACCCTAAGGTCTTTGTTAAGATTTCACTTTCTTAGTAAGTCCTACTTTAATCACTGTATTAAAAATTGGGACTCCCCCCCCCCTGCACTTTGTTCCTCTGCTTTACATTTTATCTTACTGCAGAATCGATCACCTTCCAACCCTAGGTGATGACTTGTTACAATATCTATTATTTGTTGTCTGCTCCTCATTAGAATCTCAGCTCCATAAGGCAGGGATCTTTGTTTTGTTTACTGATAACAGCTGAAACCTAGAGGAGTGCCAGCCCATAATAAGCAGAAACTGAATATTAGCCAGATGAATGAAAAACATGAGATATACAGTTAAAATATTATTAAAGGTAACAGGTGAGAGAAATTTATTCCAAGAGGACGGGTTTGGGCAAGTCTCAGTTGAGGTTTATCTCAATAGTTGGATCTTGATATAGGAGTAAAATTTGGATACATGCAGATACATTAAAGTGAAACTGTTTTGCTCATGGTTTCAAGGAGTTTTTCTTTTAACATTGTCTGGTAATTATTATTCATAATACTCTTTTTAAAGTCAATAAGAGGTATACTGAAAAAAGGGTCAAGTTCAAAAAGAAATAGGAAAACAGCTATAACATCTTTTAAATATGTGAGTACACTTTTCACCTGTCTGTGTAATAGTTCATTTTGTTTTGTAGTGAAAGAAGGAAAGGAAAAACAAAAGCATAATCATAGCCATAACATTAAGTCTTATCACTTTCCTCCTACTCTTTCAAAATGATCTCAGAGACCTGATGTCCACAAAAGCTAATTCTGTTTAGCTAAACACTCATTAATTCCAACATAGGCTTTAAAAATTGTCATTTGAATGCTTTGCAGTTCTTTAACTTCTCTTAGGCAAACACAGAAAAAAAATCACTACATAAATATTAACATCGGATAATTAACTGATTAATATAATGTAATGCTAATGACAACATGGGTTAGTTTATAGAAGAATCTTAAATTGAAGTGCGTGCATAGTTTCTGCCTTCTTTTATTTCTTACTTAAACTGCACAAAGTGAAGCGTGAACTGGAGCACCAAACACTGAACTCAGAAGTTCAGTACTGAAATGACTGGAGGCCATACTGACAATTAAACGGAAAAGAACTGAGGAACAACATGGAACACAATTCCTGGCAATGTTTTCTAGTTCGGCAAAGGTCCTGGTTTTCTCTGCACGCTTGCCTCTTATTCTTTCTTGACCACACTCTTGTCAGGCTTTTATGCTTGTCCCTTTACTGAAACTTCCAGACCTCGTCTTTGCCGTCTCAACAGCATTTGCTACCCTTGAACACTTTCTTGGCTAGTGTTCCTGGCTAGTGTTCACATTTCTGGTTTTCCTCCTACCTCACTGCTGTCCCCGAAGCTTTCTTTACGGAATCCTCCTCCTTGTTCCCACCTCACAATGCTGGTGCGTTCCAAGGCGCAGTCCACCTACGTGTCCTTCTCTGGACCTGCAGTCTTGAGGCGCTCACCCTTACTCCCATGGCTTAGAAACCATTTACGTGCTGATGACCCCAAGCACTTATCTCTAGCACCTGCCTGTCTTCCATGCTCCCACTGCTTATCATCATTTAATAGGCATCTCCATGTTAACCTGCTTAGCACAGAACACTTGGTTTCCATTTAGCCTCAACTTCGCAAATTTCTCCTGGCCCCAATGTGTTTCATCTCAGTAAGTATCAGCATTACCATCATTCAGCTGCTCAGGCCAAGAACCCTCAATTCATCCTTGATTACTTTCTTTCACATACAACATCCAGCTCTGTCCGCAGTCTGTGTTGTCTGTACGTTCAAAGATGTATCCCGAAGTTGATCCTTCTTTCCATCCCTGCCTTCCTATTTCTAGTCCCTATCATCATCATGTCTGGACTGCCTTTCGGCGTTAGCCCCACAGCTGGTTTTCCTGCTTCCACTCTCATCTGCTTACAATGTATTGTCGGTCCGGCAAACCAATGGAGTTTCAAAAAGATAGATCGAATCATGGCACATTTCCAGTGACTTTCATCACATTCAGAATAAGTCCAAAGATCTGCTGCTGCTGCTGCTAAGTCGCTTCAGTTGTGTCTGACTCTGTGCGACCCCATAGATGGCAGCCCATGAGGCTCCCCTGTCCCTGGGATTCTCCAGGCAAGAACACTGGAGTGGGTTGCCATTTCCTTCTCCAATGCATGAAAGTGAAAAGTGAAAGTGAAGTCACTGAGTCTTGTCCGACTCTTAGCGACCCCGTGGACTGCTTGTGGCCCACCAGCCTCCTCCGTCCATGGGATTTTCCAGGCAAGAGTGCTGGAGATCCAAAGACCTATCAGGGCCCATAAGTCCCCATATCATTTGGCCTCTGATTCTCCCTCCAGTCTCATTGCTTATCTCACTTCGCAGTGACCCCAGGCTTCCATCCCACTGGTTTCTTGGTAGCCCTTCAGACCCCACATAGTGTAGCCTTTATCACTGCTGCTTCCTCTTCCTGGAATACCTTTATCCTCCACAGGGAGCCAGGTGCAGACCTTGCTTCCTCCCTTTATTCCCTGTACCGCTCCCAGGTCAGCAGCTCAGATAGAACATCTTTGCCCACTCCCATGCTGCTCTCTTTCCCAGCTTAGTTTTTCTCCATAGCAGTTATCACTATTAATTGTTTTTTATAGTATATTTTCTGTCTCAATACTATGATATGAAGGCAGGAGCTACTTTTCTGTTCCCTGGCACATAGTAGGCACACAATAATTTTTTTAGCAAATGAATAGTTGTTGAATAAATACAAAGTATTTGTTAAGCCTGATTTTATTTATTTATTGCATCCCTGTTCCCTCTGTTTCTGCTTTCCTCATCAGGAAACAGTGTCATATTTCAACCTTGACTTTAAAAAAATATGTATATATATTAACCAGAAAACAATGTAGATGATACAGAGAATCTGTGACAATATTCACTTAAATTATAAATCTTGACCCATTCATACCTTCTGTCTGGCATATTATAGTTAGCTTAAGATAATTTAGGTACTGGCTGCATTTTTTAAAGGTTGCATTTTTTAAAGGTTTCCTTAGAGATACAGATTCCCATCAAAATCAAATACAAAAAGGCCATGAAGGAGAGAAATACAGACAGAAAGACAGAATATGAATATTTATTTCCTCCAGTGCTTTCTGAATAATTCCCATTCAGTCCATGAAAGACCTTGTGAAAACTAGATCAGTTATTTTCATGTTTTCTGTGACCCACTTCAACCCATTGCCTGTAGACTGGTCAAAACTGGAGCCAGCTTTTCTGATGTTAATAGGAAGTTAGCAGACAATTGTGGGGATAAAAAAATGAAGTTTGGAATGAAAGCAAGATCTTGAGGCAGGAGTGAGCTGCACAGCATCTATGCATCAATAACCCTGGAAGAAAGAAGGGGGAATTTGGTTCCTGGACTCCCAGCTGGTCTTCCCTATCATCCCAGTTCACCTTATGGTCTACTCACCTTCTTCCTATGCTTGCTTCTGAGATGACAGACAAATAATTACAGCACATGCTTCTGGTTTCTTGCCCACTAGGGTACAAGTAAAGCTGAATATCTAGGACAGTCCTACCTTTAGGGTCAGTCTTTGCCTGGTATATTGATTGTTCTTTGTGCTTATTTGCTATTAGGAAATTCTTAAAGGAGAGTTGTAAGTAATATCAAAGTGGACCCCTGCAGAAAGTTCTAGAAAATCTGTTCCTCCCTGGGGGAATCCTTTACCTCTAGCAAAGCCAGATGATTCTGTGGTGATTGGACCTGACTTTTAGTATGTATTGGGCTTACCTGGTGGCTCAGATGGTAAAGAATCTGCCTGCAACGTAGGAGACGTGGATTGGGAAGATCTCCTGAAGAAGGGCATGGCTACTCACTCCAGTATTCTTGCCTGAAGAATTCCCATGGACAGAGGAGCCTGGCAGGCTACCATCCATGGGGTTGCAAAGACTTGGACTCAACTGAGTGACTAACTTTACTTTTTTTACTTTATCAGGATATAAGTGACCATGATTTCAAGCAACCTACTAAGGTGTTGGTTAAGTAACTGTGTAGGTTTTATAACAGTATTTAAACTAATCTGAAGGGTTGGTGGAGAGGCCCAAAGAGTTAGTGAAAACAAATTGTAAGATTTTTTAAAATGCAGTTTATTTTCACTCACAAAAACTTGAAGTTAATAAGATATTTCAAGTAGAAATCCTGTCAGATCAAAACGACAGGAGTTGGTTATTACTGGGCTTCCCTGGTGGCTCAGATGGTAAAGAATCTGCTTGCCTGCAGGAGACTTGGGTTTGATCCCTGGGTCAGGAAGATGCTCTGCAGGAGGGAATGGCAACCCACTCCATTATTTTCAGCTGGAAAATTCCGTGGACAGAGCCTTGTAGTTTACAATCCATGAAGTCACAAAGAACTGGACATGATTGAGTGATTAACACACACACACACATCTATATACAAATGATGATGCTAAAGTACTTAAAAAAGTGTTGAATTAAGGAGGTTAATAATATGTTCTTCCTAAAATCTTATTTGTTAGATTGGTATGTGTGTGTGTCGCAAGCAAAGTAATGCTCAAAATTCTCCAAACTAGGCTTTAACAGTACATGAACTGAGAATGTATGTTCACGCTGAATTTGGAAAAGGCAGAGGAACCAGGGATCAAGTTGCCAACATTCGCTGGATCATAGAAAAAGCAAAAGAATTCCAGAAAAACATCTACTTCTACTTTATTTACTGGGGCAAAGCCTTTGACTGTGTGGATCACAACAAACTATGGAAAATTCTTCAAGAGATGGGAATACCAGACCACCTTACCTGCCTCCTGAGAAATCTGTATGTGGGTCAAGAAACAACAGTTAGAACCAGACATGGAACAATGGATTGGTTCTAAATTGGAAAAGGAGTATGTCAAGGCTGTATATTGTCACCCAGCTTATTTAACTTATATGCAGAGAACATCTTGAGAAACGCTGGACTGGAAGAAGCACAAGCTGGAATCAAGATTGCCGGGAGAAATATCAATAACCTCAGATATGCAGATGACACCACCCTTATGGCAGAAAGTGAAGAAGAACTAAAAAGCCTCTTGAAGAAAGTGAAAGAGGAGAGTGAAAAAGTTGGCTTAAAGCTCAACATTCAGAAAGCTAAGATCATGGCATCCAGTCCCATCACTTCATGGCAAATAGATGGGGAAACAGTGAGAGACTTTATTTTCTTGGGCTCCAAAATCACTGCAGATGATGACTGCAGCCATAAAATTAAAAGATGCTTGTTCCTTGGAAGAAAAGCTATGACACACCCAGACAGCATATTAAAAAGCAGAAATATTACTTTGCCGATAAAGGTCTGTCTAGTCAAAGCTATGATTTTTCCAATAGTCATGTATGGATGTGAGAGTTGGGCCATAAAGAAAGCTGAGCACCAAAGAATTGATATTTCTGAACTGTGGTATTAGAGAAGACTCTTGAGAGTCCCTTGGACTGCAAGGAGATCAAACCAGTCAATCCTAAAGGAAATCAGTCCTGAATATTCATTGGAAGGACTGATGCTGAAGCTGAAACTCCAATACTTTGGCCACCTGATACAAAGAACTGACTTATCAGAAAAGACTGGATGTTCATGAAAGATTGAAGGCAGGAGAAGAAGAGAATGACAGAGGATGAGATGATTGGATGGCATCACTGACTCTATGGACTTGAGTTTGAGCAAGCTCTGGGAGTTGCTGAAGGACAGGGAAGCCTGGCATGCTGCAGTCCATGGGATCACAAAGAGTCAGACACGACTGAGTGACTGAATTGAACTTGTGTATATGTGTGTGGTGCTACTTTGCTTCAGTTGTATCCAACTTTTTAGGACTGTATGGACCCTAGCCCACCAGGCTCCTTGTGCATGGACTTCTCCAGACAAGAACCCACTGGAATGGGTTGCTATGTTGTCCTCCAGAAGTCTTTCTGACCCAGGGATCAATCCCACATCTCTTATGTCTCCTGCATTGTCAGACGGGTTCTTTACCAGTGTTGGATTGATATATGTTAATTGAAATTATTTATTAATTTTTATAAGCTTAGAATTACAGTAGGCCAAGAGAATTTTCAAACTTCAGATTTGAACTGATAAATAGGAAGAGAATGTTTGAAATTAAAATTATTTTAGAAAATCTGGGCCATGCCACTGCCCTGACAGTAGTGGTTATCTTTGGTTATAGCTTGGGTCCTTCTTCATGTCTATAAGCCAAGAATGTGATATAGTTCAATTATGATAACATTTCTGATAAATAAAGATGAAAACAAGCTTGAATACAGCCCATACATTATTTGAAGATATTTTAGTGGGCATTTATCCTGTTCCTTTATCTGCTGGGTATTCCTCTGTCTCTTCATCTTGTTTGAAGATATTTTATTCAATTGATCTTTTTATTTTGTAGAATTACATTTCAGTTTATGAATTTGCAAACTTTGAAGTCTTTCATGGATATACCTATGGGCTTATATATTTACATATCAGTTAGCTATATAGGTTTTTAAAATCTAGCCCATATAGTTATTAATTTAGTTAATACTAAATTAACATGATGCATTCATAATATGCTCTTAATTTTATTCTTTTGTATTGGAGATTTTTAATGTTTTCTTTCGGATTCAGTTTTTAATCTCATTATATTTGTGTTCATTCTTTTTTATTGTCTCTGTTTAAATGGGCATATGGCATTTAAAATTAATTAATCACTCTTTTTCAGATGTTTCCTTGTGTTGTTATAAGAGTAAATTGAAGCATATAAAATAAGATTCAGTTTGAACTGACTAAAATAAGTTTTGTCCTTGGCTAAAATAAGTTTTAAATTCATGTTTGAGTGAGTGTATTTCATCAATATATTTGTAAGTTCCTATACATTATTCTTTTATTTAACATATTTTAGATGAATTAGGCATAATAAGCATGTGTTAGAAACCTCCTTGAAGCTGATATAGAGGTGTCTGGGGACTCCACATCCATCTTCTAATATTTAGTTCTTATGTACTCCCTAAATTTGGGAGAATTTTGCATTGCATAAGCCATGAAAAAAATTGGATGTTAAAACAATTGTTCTTTTTCTTCTGTGGAAATTAAACAACCAAAAAACTTTAATTCAATATTGTATAATGCCTGAGGTTTTAAATACACAGAAGTCAGTAAAATAAAAGTGATGGTTCCTAGAGCAAGTATAATTCAGACATATTGCACCTATATATTAAAGCATAAAAGTTAACACCATATGTACAAAATACTACATGGGCACATTTGTGTCACCACTGATAAATGAACAACTCCTACTGGAGCTGTGAGCTCTTATAAGAGCCAGGATTTGAGTCCCAGATATGAGAGAGGTTTAGGTACAGTTGTGGGAATACTGCTGCATTTCGTCTATAAATTTTAAATTTCAACTAGAAAACTGTAGAAGTGAAAGTTTCATTAGGGAAACAATTCTAAAACTTCTAATTTTTATAACCACTGATTTATTTCTGTGTGATAATTCAGTAAAGTCTCTGCCACTTACACTCTTTTCATTTATTAATTTTTATCTGTAAATATTTGTTGAGAATTTATTAGGAACCAGACTACTCTAAATACTCAGATCATCAGAAAACCAGACAATAATCCTTGCCTTCATGAATTTTATGCCCTGTGAGGAGAGACAGACAATAAGCATAACAAAGAAGTAAATTTTAAAGTAGATTAAAAGGTAGTAAGTGCAATAAGAAAAGACAAAAGAACAAGGTGCTGAGTGTAGAGGGTTGGTGGATAAATTGCAGTATATTAAATAGGAAGATGTAAGGAGGAAGTGAGGAAGGCAGTGAGGAAGTCAGCCAAAATCATAGATGGGAGAAGAGGGATTCAGGCAAAGCTGGAGCAACAGCCCAAAGTCAGAAACATGTCTAGCATATTCAAGGTGCAGCCTTGTGTGGTTGGAAAAGGATGAGTGAGAGGGAAATAACAAGGAGATGGTTCAGAAGTTAACAGGGTTTTGACTTCTACTCTGAACGAACAAATTCAAGGATTTTGTTTTGTGCTTAAACTTTTGACTTATTTTGGCTGTGCTGGGTCTTCATTGCTATGTGCAAGCTTTCTCTAGTTGTGGCAAGTAGGGGCTACTCTTTAGTTGCAGTGGGCATGCTTCTCATTGCAGTGGCTTCTCTTGTTGTGGAGCGTGGGCTCTAGAGCACATGGGCTTCAGGAGTTGCAGCACTCAGGCTTAGTTTCCTGGGGGGATGTGGGATCTTAGTTCCTGGACTGGGGTTCGAACCTGTGACCCTGCATTGATGGTGGATTCCTAACCACTGGACCTCCAGGGAAGTCCCAGTCCTTGGGTTTTGATCAGAGAAGTGACACTTCTGGCTTTACTTTTGAAGGAGTCATTTGGCTCTTGTAACAATATGGGCACTGTTTAATAGTACAGTATGGGGCTTTACTAAAGGCTCAGAATAATCCAGGCTATAGGTTTGAACCAGGTTAGCAATATTGGAGTAGGGGGAGAGATGTCGTATTTTGGAGCTAGAACCAAGAAGATTTCCTAATGGATTGGGTGCAGGGTGTGAGAATAAGAAGGAAATCAAAGATAACTCTAAGGATTTTGGCTCGAGTAACTAACTCGAAAGATGGTGTTGCTGTTGTCTTAGATGTTCAGTTGCTGGTGAAACAGTTTTGGGCAGTAAGGTTAAAAGTGCAGTGTTGAATTTGCTGAGTTTGAGTTATCTTTTCAATATCCAAGTGGAGATATAGTCAGTTGGATCTAAAAGTGTGGAGTTCAAGAGAAAGATCCAGGCTGGAGCTACAGATTGAGGAGCCACGCGTCTAAAAGTAGGCATCAAGGGGGCGGGTGTGGATGGAGAAGGGAATAGGGCCAGTGAATGAGCCCTGGAGCACTCGGACACCAAGAGGGCAAAGGAAAGAGGAAGAACATGCAAGGGAGACTGAGAAAAAAGACCAGCGAGTGGGGAGAAAAATGACCAGCTGAGCCAAGGGTTGCTGACAGATGAAGTCATACGAGGACTGAGTATTGACCTCTGCATTTAGGAGCATGGAAGTCACTGGAGACCTTGGTAACACAGTTTCAGTGGAATAGTAGGGACAAAAGCTTGATTGTAATTCGTTCAAATGAAAAAAATGGAAAATATGTTTATGCACAATTCTTTTACATATTTTGCTGGAAAGGGTAGCAAAGACAAGGGATGGTACTTGGTGAAGATCATGAGGTCAAGAAAGTGATATGCTGGCAGGTAGTTAACAACCAGTTCTCTGAGGAGAAAAACAAGTTTGATTTCTTGCTTTTGCCAACTTTAATAGTGTAAATACCCTCTAATTATAGCTGATTTCACTGAATGAGGAGTTGAGATGTGCACGATGGGCTCTTGAAAGCTGACATAAGCCAGCTCTATGACACTACTGGGTCAACAGAAGTTTTGCTTTGTTTTAAGATGAGAGAAAATGACAGCTACTTTGTATGTCCTAAAAAGACTAGTTCAGTAAATGGCTAAAAATTGTTGTAGTCAAGAAAGGGATGAACCCAATTGCTGGGTTATATTTCCCCAGAGTAGGTGAGAAGGAATGTGATGCAATACACAAGTAGAGGGATTGGCTTTAGATATAAATAGGTATCATTCATCTGTACTAATATTTGGAGAAGCCGGAACATGTAGTGGAAATTCTGTAGGTGGTTGTTGTACAGGGAGTCTCAAAGCTTATTTCCTGGAACAAAAACTCAAAGTTAGAAAAAAAATGAATTTTTGGAAGAATATAGTGGTAGCTCAGGAAACCCAGGCCAGTTGTAATTAAGCCTCCCAAGGGGACTCATCTCTTTTCTCCTGAGTTTTAGGTATATTTCTCTCCACTTCTAGAGACTGACTTTTGTTCCTCCATTTTCACATGGCCCATATTCAGCTTTCTTGTTCAAGTGTCCTGTAGAAAGAAGTAGATGACAAGAGAATCTAGAAGCTTAGCTCATGTCAGTCTCCACCTCTGGTCCAGTCAACCTAGAGCAAAGGCAGGAGCCCCTGGCCAGTTAGAAGAGGTTTACTCTCAGGAGCAGGTTCTCCTAGCAGGATGGAGCTGAGGATGAAAGAGTGGATATCTCCAATGTGGTCACTGACAGTTTGGAGCTAGCTTTGAGTGGGTATGCTCCTGTGTTTTTTATTCATTCATTTTAAAATTTATTCATTTGTTTATTTATTCCACAATTACTAAAAATCATGTGCCAAGCATTGTGGTGTGCAACAGAGACATGAAGACACATCAGAATAATACTGGCTCCTATCCTGAAAGTGTTTTCATTTTTTCTAAGGTGTTTATAGTCATCATTGTTATGAAATGGCAGTGGTAATAGTAATAATGGTTGGTTACCTCTTAAGGAGCATATGTTGAGAATTTTTTGTACTATTTGCAATACAAATGTTTGTCATTAGCCCAAAGGCATCATGTACCTACAAGGCATTGTTAAAAAATCATTTATTGCCATTTTAATCTATTAGAAAAATTATTTTTGGTAATTTTTATACTGTAAGTTTCATAGATCATTTAGTCTTTGTGAGAAAAGGAGCATGGATTAATTACTGTCATGTACTGAAAAAGATACATTACTTCATGCTGATGTTGGAGATAATTCGTTTGTCTTACAAATTATTTTTTGAATTATATAATAATATATGTACATTGTTAAAGGCTTAAACATTACAGGAGGGAATAAAGGGAAAGTTAAAGTATCCCTTCCTGAGCTCTTCCCCCTTAAAACTCCCAGTCTCATTTCCCAGAGAGAAATACTACCAATCATTTCTTATGTAGACTTTGGGAAATTTTTGATGTATATTTAACATATTCATACACACATAGATATAGTCTTATCTTATGCACCAAAAGTGCTTGACGTTTGTTCTTTGAAATTCCCTGCATATATTTCTACTTTAAGAATATTTATGGCATTGGGCTAAGAAATAACTTGAATCCCAAGGACTAAGTTTCTCCCCTGAACAGATCTGAAATAAAAACTCTAGGTAGCTATATTTTTTCATATAGTAATAATGCAGTTTTACTGAATTGTGTTTCAGAGAATTATGAGTTGTTCATAGTTGCATGATTAACAAATGACACAGGTGAGATTCAAACCTGTACCCTTATTGTCCTGAACTGGCTTTTGTATTATTGTATGAGGCTTCCCTGGTAGCTCAGATGGTAAAGAATCCTCCTGCAGTGCAGGAGGTCCAGGTTCGATTCCTGAGTTGGGAAGATCCCCTGGAGAAGGGAATGGCTACTCACTCCAGTATTCTTGCCTGGAGAATTCCATGGACAGAGGAGCCTGTCAGGCTATAGTCCACGGAGTTACAAACAATTGGACACCACTGAGTGACTGTACTGGACTGTCTCCTAATGACTTTGCCTCTTAGTTACATATAACTATGTTATTTTTTTATGAATTAAAACAATTCTTTTTCCATGCTTTTATGAACCTTGTTATAGTACCTGTTGGTAATGGAGATGTCACCTCTGAAGCGTTATGCTCCCTGTGGTAATGAAAATAACCACAAGTTTATTTCCTTGAATTTAAAATTTCTTATGTTTCCACAAACTCAGAACATTTTGCAGTTTTCATTTTTGGAGTTGGTTATTTTTAAAAAATGTACTGGGGCCGTATCCCTGAAGGATAATTTCTCTCATGATCTTTGGTTGTCAAAATAGGTTGACAGATTCACTTTCCTACCTTCCTCTAAGAGCAGGTAATGGTCATAGGAAGAAAGAGATGCATATTTTTAAACATCTTTAAGGCCACATATTCTGGTGAATGATTTCTCTGCTGTTTGAATATTTAAGCTTCAACTTTTGATATGTATGTTCCCTTTAAGAAGATAGTAGCCCCTCTTTCTAAGGCTGGAAAATATAACCTTAATTCTTTCAGTGAGAATTCTGCAATTGTGACTGCAGAGAGAGAAAAGAAGGGTGGGCAGGGAGCTCTTTTTAATATTTTGAAATTGGACCATTTCGCTTTCTGCCTGTAGACTATAGGGGCATCTAAAATCCATTATAGTAAAAGAGCATTTGTTTTTCAGGCCAGTGTCACCAGATATATAACATTTTTGCAATGTTATGTTTATATTGCAGTTTGTTTGTTTTTCTTTTGGTCCTTTGTGTTTGCATAGGTGCCTGAGAAAGTTTTCTTTTGCAGACTTAGACATGTGCATGTTAAAGAGAATACACTTCTCTTTAATGATTAAGATATTAATTTGCAGGTATAAAAATTGAAAACCAATAAAACGTCATCCTTGATATGGGAGGTAAAAATATCCATTAGGTAATATGGAGAGTGAATAATGTTAACTTTGCATCTTGCCTGGGCATTCCTTTCCTCTCTCTTAAACAGATATACTTACTGCTCTCTCTTCCCAGCAAGTCAGCTACATTTAGCAAGAGCCCAGTGTTAAACAGTGTTAAGCAGTGAAGGTGCTGAGGGTAGTTACAAAGGAACGAGGAAATAAGGATAATACTCTGGAGGAATTTATAGTCTAGTTTCCTTTGTTTCCTCTTGCTTTTTACATTTGATCTTGTTTTATTCCATTTAATTTTTCACTGTGTGAAGTCGTCAAAGGAACATGTGGGTTCCATGTTCCTTTTTTTCCCTCTATGTTCTCTTTATTCCATTCAAGAATATAAGGCAGTACTTTTTATTTCTAACATTTTAAAATACTAGGGCCACATGGTAGATGGTTATGCAAAGTAAGATCATAAATATTGTAAACACAACTTTATAGGTGCTCATAACACCATAGGTATCCATATATATGTGTAAAAAATTACGTATGCAAAATGCTGTAGGCTTAGGGATAGCTATGTGTTTCAATAATTAAAATGCACATTTATAAGTAATCTATATTAAAATGATCAAGTTGAGTGGTATTACTGATTAAACATCATAACTGTTAATATATATTTATTCTTAGTCATTTTAAATACAGTTAATTTTACAGACTTCTCCTAAAAGTGCTGGTAAAAAGCACAAGTAAATGATCCTGAAAATACTCCATATACACTTATAGACCTGGAGGAATCACAACTAAGACTTTGTCTTACACTTAGCATTTCAGTATCCTATTTCCATTTTTACCACTGACATTCCTTAAATCTGTTTTTGGTGATTGAAAGAAAGACAAATTAAGTAAAATAATTACTAGTTAAGTAAAATATGTATTTTTTACAAACATTTTGAGAAGCTTAACAGTGTCCCTGATGAAGCAAATATGCACCCAAATGAAAGAATAAAAAAAAAAAAAACTCTCTTCTTTCTTACGCATTCGTTCTCATTTTATCAATGGGAAGAAGCAGAAAGAACTGTTGGGGTGGGTTGATGACTCTACAAACTGAAAGATTCTTAACACCCCAGAAAATGCCTTTCCTCATCCCAAGTGGTGCTCCATTCAATTCAGTTCAGTCGCTCAGTCGTGTCTGACTCTTTGCGACCCGATGGACCGCAGTACACCGGGCTTCCCTGTACATCACCAACTCCTGGAGCTTGATATCTATTGAGTCGGTGATGCCATCCAACCATCTCATCCTCTGTTCTCCCCTTCTCCTCCCGCCTTCAATCTTTTCCAGTATCAGGGTCTTTTCCAATGAGTCAGCTCTTCGCATCAGGTGGCCAAAGTATTAGAATTTCAGCTTTAGCATCAGTCCTTCCAATGAATATTCAGAACTGATTTCCTTTAGGATTGACTGGTTTGATCTTCTTGTAGTCCAAGGGACTCTCAAGAGTCTTCTCCAATACCATGGTTCAGAAGCATCAATTCTTCAGTGCTCAGCTTTCTTTATATGGTCCAACTCTCACATCCATACATGACTACTGAAAAAGCCATAGCTTTGACTAGACAGACCTTTATCGGTGAAGTGATGTCTCTGCTTTTTAATATGCTGTCTCAGTTTGTCATAGCTTTTCTTCCAAGGAGCAAGCGTCTTTTAGTTTCATGGCTGCAGTCACCATCTGCAGTGATTTTGGAGCCCAAGAAAATAAAGTCTGACACTGTTTCCACTGTTTCCCCATCTATTTACCATGAAGTGATGGGACCAGATGCCATGATATTAGTTTTCTGAATGCTGAGTCTTCAACCAGCTTTTTCACTCTCCTCTTTCACTTTCATCAAGAGACTCTAGTTCCTTTTCGCTTTCTGCCATAAGGGTGGTGTCATCTGCATATCTGAGGTTATTGATATTTCTCCCGGCAATCTTGATTCCAGCTTGTGCTTCAACCAGCCTGGCATTTCTCATGATGTACTCTGCATATAAGTTAAATAAGCAGGGTGACAATATACAGCCTTGACGTTCTCCTTTCCCAATTTGGAACCAGTCTGTTGTTCCATGTCCAGTTCTAACTGTTGCTTCTTTTTTTTTTTTTTTTAATTTTATTTTATTTTTAAACTTTACATAATTGTATTAGTTTTGCCAAATATCAAAATGAATCCGCCACAGGCATACATGTGTTCCCCATCCTGAACCCTCCTCTCTCCTCCCTCCCCACACCATCCCTCTGGGTCGTCCCAGTGCACCAGCCCCAAGCATCCAGTATTGCGCATCGAACCTGGACTGGCAACTCGTTTCTTACATGATATTCTACATGTTTCAATGTCACTCTCCCAAATCTTCCCACCCTCTCCCTCTCCCACAGAGTCCATAAGACTGTTCTATACATCAGTGTCTCTTTTGCTGTCTCGTACACCAGGTTATTGTTACCATCTTTCTAAATTCCATGTATATGCGTTAGTATACTGTATTTATGTTTTTCCTTCTGGCTTACTTCACTCTGTATAATAGGCTCCAGTTTCATCCACCTCATTAGAACTGATTCAAATGTATTCTTTTTAATGGCTGAGTAATACTCCATTGTGTATATGTACCACAGCTTTCTTATCCATTCATCTGCTGATGGACATCTAGGTTGCTTCCATGTCCTGGCTATTATAAACAGTGCTGCGATGAACATTGGGGTACACGTGTCTCTTTCCCTTCTGGTTTCCTCAGTGTGTATGCCCAGCAGTGGGATTGCTGGATCATAAGGCAGTTCTATTTCCAGTTTTTTAAGGAATCTCCACACTGTTCTCCATAGTGGCTGTACTAGTTTGCATTCCCATCAACAGTGTAAGAGGGTTCCCTTTTCTCCACACCCTCTCCAGCATTTATTATTTGTAGACTTTTGGATCGCAGCCATTCTGACTGGTGTGAAATGGTACCTCATAGTGGTTTTGATTTGCATTTCTCTGATAATGAGTGATGTTGAGCATCTTTTCATGTGTTTGTTAGCCCTCTGTATGTCTTCTTTGGAGAAATGTCTATTTAGTTCTTTGGCCCATTTTTTGATTGGGTCATTTATTTTTCTGGAGTTGAGCTGTAGGAGTTGCTTGTATATTTTTGAGATTAGTTGTTTGTCAGTTGCTTCATTTGCTATTATTTTCTCCCATTCTGAAGGCTGTCTTTTCACCTTGCTAATAGTTTCCTTTGATGTGCAGAAGCTTTTAAGGTTAATTAGGTCCCATTTGTTTATTTTTGCTTTTATTTCCAATATTCTGGGAGGTGGGTCATAGAGGATCCTGCTGTGATGTATGTCAGAGAGTGTTTTGCCTATGTTCTCCTCTAGGAGTTTTATAGTTTCTGGTCTTACATTTAGATCTTTAATCCATTTTGAATTTATTTTTGTGTATGGTGTTAGAAAGTGGTCTAGTTTCATTCTTTTACACGTGGTTGACCAGATTTCCCAGCACCACTTGTCTTCTTGACCTGCATACAGATTTCTCAGGAGGCAGGTAAGGTAGTTTGGTATTCCCATCTCTTGAAGAATTTTCCACAGTTTGTTGTGATCCACACAGTCAAAGGTTTTGGCATAGTCAAAAGTGCAAGTGGTTCTAGTGGTAAAGAATCCACCTGCCAGTGCAAGAGATATAAGAAATGTGGGTTCAATCCCTGGGTCGAGAAGATCCCCTATAGGAGGAAATGGTACTCCACTCCAGTATTCTTGCCTGAAAATCTCATGGACAGAGGAGCCTGGCAGGCTCCGGTAAATGGGATCACAAAGAATCAGACATGACTGAGTGAGCACGTATACATGCGTTTGTCCCATCTACTCAATTTAGTTATATGGCACTGTACTAGTTAGTGGTACAACAGACACAATAGCTAAAAAATAAATATAATTCATTAAAATTTGATCAGTTTGCAAATTTACTGTGGTTAAACATGAGATAGAATCACTGTGAACCAACTGAAGACAAAACTCCCTAGAGATTAGGAGACATTTACTGTTTAGAAATAGATATTACCTAATAAATTTCATACAAAATTTTCTGCTATGTGGAAGTGTCTCTGCCACCTACCCATCAGATGAGTAGCAAAGCACTTAAAATGTTATCAACCTAATGTAAACAGGATAATGCTTAACATTCAAGAAAAAAAATCTTGAAATTGTTAATTAGAAAAAGAGGAAAATGGTACGCAATTGGCATTATAGTTTTGACAGAAAAAAATTTAGAAAGTATAAATGAATTTCTTTTGAGTCTTGGATAAGTTCTTCAAACAGACTGAAAAACAGAGAGATAAAGCCCTAAAGCCATGAAAACATTTCTTCATGGTGATCTTGACAAAGTCTCTCTTGACATACGCCCTTTTCAGTCAGAATGGGGCACAAGGAATGCCTGAATCAGTGTTAATCTGAGCTGAGGAGTCAAAGTGTTTGTTTGATGGTTTTGAATTGGAAGGTAACTGATGAACGTTCTGGTAGGTTAGCCTGAAACAGGCAGCACCATGGGATTCATGTTTAACAAGTGGATAAAAATATGTTGATGTGCTGGAGCCAGTGTTTGTGACACTGAAGTGAGAGTGTTTTGAGAGGAGGAAATGAGAGCCATGATTTGCTGGAGGAACTAGCTAGCAAAAAACAAGAGCAAATTTGACTATCCTGACACTGGACACACTTTTTTGGGCAGTCACTCTATTTTGGTATACATTCTTTCAGATGTAAAAATAAAGTCAGATTTTATGTGCACATATACACCCACAATTTATAGATGAATTACAATGTATTTCTGTCTCTATTTCAATATACATGTATATATTTACACACTTATTTATACATTCAATCATATATACATATCTAAATATGTCAACCTCATCTTTTAAAAAATAGGTGCATGTATTGTCTACACGTATCATAATTAAATTAGCCAGCTGGATGAAATTTTAACCAATTAAGTTTACATTGACTCCACTTAAAATATATCTTTATGCTTTGTCTTTGTCATGATTTTGGTGATGTATGACTTCCATCTTCACATTATCTTGATTAACTGAAAACAGATTGCGTATTATTAGGAAACATCATAGAAAGCAGCATTTAAAGTTACTTTTAAGGTAAACTAAAAATCAAAAGGATTCTATTTCCAGCTTCAAGACTTCGATCATATGAGTTAACAAGAACAAGTGTACACTAAGAGTAATAAATATATGGCAGATGACATGTGGTTGTATAGGTTTGTTATCCATTTTTAAAGGAATACAAGGGCAGTAACTCATATTAATGGAAAGGAAGAAAATTATCTTATGAGATGGTGAATAATTTTCATTTTTATTTTCCTTTCTTACATTATTTTTCTTGCTGAACCATGCACTAAACTACCACTCAGTCCTCCCCTGAGTTCCCTGGTATAACCTGTAGCTTTACAGAAATTTTTCAAACTTGCTTCCCTTTTAAAGCTCCTTCACCATGCTTGATTCCTTTAGATCTCTTCTCTTATGACTGTATTTTTGTTAGTGTTGAACTCTCTTATATTAATTTCCTTTTCACAGTGCAGTGAATTCTGAAACATTGATTGCTTCTAGATACTCTGTCTACTTTTTATAGTTTTACATGTAATTTTTTTTTCCTCTAGATGACATTGAGGGATAGGAGCCCCATTAAAGTAAGCTTTTTCCTATTCTGGCATTATTTTTACTCCAGAGATTTTATTTAGTTAAATTTAGTTCGTTTGGAGAATTTTATTAGTCTTTATCATCTGTTACCTGCTTCTCTAACATTTCTTTGTAGTATTAAACGCATTAAATATATGCATATTTGATCCATCTGTCTTCAAGCACGATCTCTATGTGTGTGTGTGAATGTGAATGTATGTAGATTATGTATGTAGATACATTCATCTGAGCTTCCCAGGTGGTGCTAGTGGTAAAGAACCCACCTACCAATGCAGGAGACGTAAGAGACAATGGTTTGATCCTTGCATGGGGAAGATCCCCTGGAGAAGGGCATGGCAACCCACTCCAGTATTTTTGCCTGGAGAATCCCATGGACAGAGGAGCCTGAAGGGCTATAGTCCATAGGGTCACAGAGTTGGGCACGACTGAAGCTACTTAGCACATGTGCATGTATATTCATCCATGATTCAGTTTCACTTTGTTTTAGATGACAACTGTTGTGTGCTCTCCTATGGCAGTATTCAAGTTCTAGTTTCATTTAGAGGTGTATGTTTAGGCCCTTTTTCCATTAGCAAATTATATATAAATTCAGCTTCTTTAAGTAACCAGTTTTAAGAAACCAAAGATTTAAAAAAATTAAATTACATGTTTAGAGTTTTAAAAATGAGGCACCGTATTTTCCAGAGCTTTCTTTTTTGGTGTGCTTTGATAAGTATCACAACATAATATTGGATTTTGTGTACATTTTAAAGCTCTGATTCATAATCAGATTGTAATTTAATAGGAAATTTAATTGTGTTAGAAGATGCACTAAATATTTGATAGATGTCCTGAAGACAAATGTTGTGTGCCAAGAAGAGAGTCATAGTTTAGTCAAGATTAAGACAGAACTGAATCCCCTGCCTAGTAGCTGTGTGCTGAGTAGATTACAGGGGTGGATCTATTCCTTCAGGGAAGTCAAACTAGCACAATGTAATTTACTTTGGATTTTCAATATCTTTGGGTTACTTCATCTCCTAAAAGGATAACTTTGAAAGTAAATTGCAAAAGCAACCATATTAGACCCTTCTGATGAAGAATTAGAAAAACAGATCAATATAAACTGAAGTGTGTATTTTTCTAAATCAGTATTAGCATGGCAACCAAGAGGTGATTGATATGCTTAAAATACAAATGAATCATCAATAGGGTTCTTATGTTGTACTTTGCAGTTAAAATATTCAGGAGTTAAAATTCAAAAAGAAAAGTCTTCTCAGTGCCCTGTGGCCTAATGATCAGAATATTTGACCATCAGCATTGCTCCTGCAAGCTATTGTCCTGCGTATAAAAATATATGAACATGCAAACGTTTGGATTTTACAAATTGTAATAAATCCTGTAATTACGAGGCATACTCAGTTAGCTCCTGTGAACTGAAAGGCATCCTCAGGCACCCTCAGTATTCTTCCCCCACTCTGGATGTGCTATATCTAGGGTGAGAGGGTGCCTCTCCACCGTAATCTTTCAGTCCTTGTCTTTTCTCTTAGGTGACAATTCCATAATGTAAGCATCTGTCTACTAAGAACTGAACTGAAACTTCCAATCTGTTTTGCATAGAACACTGGACAGCCATTAAAATGGAAACAATATTTCTCCTTCCTGATGCAGAGGAGATTTAATTGGTACCCTGAAGGTAAAAGGGCATAGCCCATCACCAGTGCCCAGGCTGTAGGGGATTTTTTTTTTTTGAACAGAGACAAGAACATGATTTTCCTTCCCCAATTTTTAGGTATAGTCTTAAAAAATGTTATTCGTATAATTGCTTACATAAATCATGATCTTTAATTTTTTCTAATTTTCATGGATCCATTTTAAGTACTGATCAAGTTCTGAGCAAAATGTGTATAGGTGAGTGTGTGTGTGTGTTTCTGGATTTATTGTGATGTAATAGTGAATATACATATAAATAAAGTATAGCATTAGAGTATTCAAATGAAAGTCTTTATTATTTAGGTAAAAAGGTATTTTATTGTCCATGTGTTTTCAGTTGCTGTATCGTGATTATGGCCACAAGTGTCTATTTCACCTTCTGTTGTCTCAGTTTTCATTAGCTGAAATTTTTATCTTGTGAATAAAAACATTCAGTATTCCTCCAGTGTATGCACACTTGGCAGATTATTTTACAGAATCCGTCTGTAGCTATAGTTTCTATATCTGTAGATGGGCAGATTGAACCAGACAAGTCAATGAATTCCCTACTATCTTTAAAGTTCCATGATTCAGTGACATTTGAGATGAAAACTTCTGCTTTTTTAATCATCTGAGATGAGGCTGAATTAAAATAATTTCTTTGAAATTAGCATTGCATTTTCAAAATAATTTTAAGTATTATAAGAACAAATCCTCTACTTTATAATCTCCTGACATGTAAGGGCGCTACTGCCTACCGTCAATGTCCCTTGGAACTTGACTACACAGGGCTAAGACCAGCACTTAAATACTTTACAAATTTAATTGTGCTTGTGTTAGAAACTGATTGATAAAATAAATTACTATATGTTGTAGGTTAAGATTTGAGTTCTGCAATTGTAGCTGTTACAAATTACCTGAAAACCTTTTTATATTGCATTTCTTATGGCTGTATTTTACAATTGCTCTAATAAAAAAATTCTATACAAAAATTGTTTGATATTAATAGCAATCATTAACAACTTGATAGATTCTTGTTAAGTATATTTGCAATACATTTAATCTTATTAAACTCAGCCTTGAGTTGTTTCTTCCAAATATTATAGGTCTTTATGAAGCTAGCAATATAAAGAAGAGGTTTCAGCCATTTTCGGCCAAAAATTAGGTTTAGCTTAATGGATCAATTTTTTTCTTATTAAACTGCGTCTGACCAGTGCCAAGTAATACATTCAGCATTGATCTTTGTCTCGCCCTGCTGTAGCTTGCGTTCTCTTTATGTACATGAAAAATAAGGTGCCAGGAATGAAAACAATGCCTGTATAATACAAATATAGAATTTTTCTCAGACTTCCATTCAGTTTATCATTTCACTTTGTTATTAATGCCTTGCCTGCTGCTTTTCAGAAATGTGTTTTTAAAAAGCACATTTATTTCCATAAAGAATGCTTTCTTCTGGTGTAATTATAAAAAACATACACCATAGGCTGGGAGTACATCAATTGTTTCAGCAGCATGGACAAATGTATGAGCCTTGTTCGCGTGGGCGAAGTCTGTTCTAAGTGTGGAGCCATCTGGGGTCTTGACCCATTAACACTGAGGAGCTGAAGTGTACTGGTTAGAACCATTTTGAAGTTCTATTTTTCTTTTAGTAAAAATAGAAAGATAAATAAAAACAGAACCAGATTTTAATAGATACAGAACATGTCTGGGGCAAATTAAAAGTGGTGTCAGTGCTTCTTTGCAGTTCTTTGAGACACGTACAGTTGTAACAGGAGCCCCCAGATCTCTTCATTCCACTCCTGTCTTTTTTTCCACCCCAGTGTGTGGACATGACTCAGTCATGTCAGACTGTTTGTGACCCCATGGACTGTAGCCCGCCAGGTTCCTCTGTCCATGGAATTTTCCAGGCAAGAATACTGGAATGGGTTGTCATTTCCTCCTCCAGGGGAATCTCCTCAACTGAGGGATTGAACTCACATCTCTTGAGTCTCCTGCATTTGCAGGTGGATTCCTTACCACTGCACCACATAGGAAGCCCCTCCACCCCGATACATTCCACCTACTTCACAGGAGAATCTGGTATTGCCATGCTTGGAACTTCTCCTCTTCTTAAAAGTTTTTCTTGGCTTTTCTCTTCTCTGAAGGATAGAATTGAGACTCTACCTTGGGTAGGGTATTTATTAATAAAAACAGGCAGATTGGTCTTCATCCTGGGTTTTCACCTGTGTTTTGCATTCCCCTTAACAAACCTTTGATTCAGGTATTTCCAAATACACCTTGTGCATCTCTTCATTCACACTCTTCCACTGGTTAAAATGACTTCCACCTTTCCTTTATACTTTTCACCTGTCGTATTTTTGCCAAGTCCTTCAAGCCTCAACTTCACGTCACCATTGCTTCAGAAGGTTACCTGCTTACCTGCACAAAATGTGCTTTAATGGAAACACAGATTTTGGAGTCACACAGATTTTGTTGGAATATACCACAGACTAGCTATATACAGGACCTTGGGTGATTAGTTAACCTATTTAGTAATCTCACTTCAGCTTTAAAGTGGAGATTATAGTATTCATTGCATATGGTTCTTTTAAAAATTAAATGTATATAAGCTTGGCATATGGTTGTATGGGTGTGTGTGCTTAATTGCTCAGTTGTATCAGACACTTTACGACCCTTTGGACTATACCCGCCCGACTCCTCTAGTCCATGGGATTTTTCAGGCAAGAATACTGGAGTAAATTGCCATTTTCCTCTTCCAGGGGATCTTCCCAACCCAGGAGTCGAACCTGCAACTCCTGTGTCTCCTGCATTGCTGGCAGATTCTTTACCTGATAAGCCACTACAGAAGCCCTTATATAGTTGGCATGTGATAAAAATAGTAATATTCTTTCCTCCTTCTTGAAAGCCTGTGGCCTGGCACACATCATGTATTGCCATGTTGCAATAATTTTTTTTTTTCATTTTTATTTGTTACATCATCAACTGGTTTTTAAGTTCCTTTTCCTTAATGATGGCTCTGTATAGTACTTTGTATCTTTCATGATGCAGAGCAAAATAAACCATACATGGTAGACATTTAAGAATTTTTTTCCTTCAAATAAAGAGAAAAATGTCTTTCTCCTCCATTATCTTCCTACACATTGTACTCTGACAACATCAGAATCCAGTTTTGTAATTCTTACAATTGGTTTTAGATTTTTCTCTTAGTCTTTTTTTTTTTTTTTTTTAAAGAAGCTAGCCTTCATTGGGAGGCCTGAGCCCCCTACCAACTTACAGGCATAACAACCAATATGAGGCATGTGCATTGCAGGTAGGAAAGAAAGTGCACTAACTCAAAAGACTTAAAACGGGGTCTTTCAAGTTTGAGCCAAGTGATATCCTCTACTCTGTTTAATTATTGAAGGAGTGATTTGATTTCAAGTTCTAGGTAAGGGTTCTTATATATCAAAGTAGAATAAATACCATACATACTATCTGGAACATAGCTGTAATATTGGCTGCATTGCTCTCTCTCTGGCTGGGAATGCGAGTAATAATCCATAGAAAGCTCTCATATTTTCCAGGCCATCGAATATGTGAGGTTTTCAAAGCCATGATTTTTCCATGATCTGATGGCCCCATCTGCTATCAGAGGTTCTGGCCCTGCTTAAATTCAAGGAAATCCTCTTGGGCAGTTTTTGGGAGAGGCTTCATGGATGACAGCAGTTATTAAATGGGTTTTTGGGAAAATTATGTCCTTTTAAGGATGGATTTCTGAGTAATTTCCCTAAATAACTGAGATATAATGGAGTTATAATTTGATCCAAGGCAGCCAAGGTGTAAACATGCTTTTGTAATAGACATGTGAATGCAAACACACACACATGCACACCAGTAGTGTAGCATCGATAGTGAAATATACCCTATGTGTGAGAGCACCAAACTGACATAATAGGCTGACTCTTCTGGATGATCAAGATTGGCCTACAGATGTCTTAAGTGGGGTATAAGTTACAAAGTAAAAGCAAAACTAGCACATAAAGTGTAGGATTTCTGGAGTAATGCTTACTTTTTTAAAAACAAGGTTAATACTGAATATATATGATTTATACCCCATCAATTCTTTTAGTCTTTCTAATATTTAATTACTGCATATAAAACCATACTTTTTAAATTTTAAAAGTAAAATAAAAGGATAAAATATGATTGTGGAATCCATGTTTTTTATAATACCTTTTAGGCTTCAGTCTTAAAGTCTATGACAAAAGTGTTGTCAAGGCTAGTGAGAGGAAAACATGTCTTTGACATTTTGCCAAGGAAAATTGTACATACCTTGAAATTTCAGCTAACTCAATTCATAGGCGCTTTTGATTTGTTTGGGCTAAAAATAAAAATAATACCTATATTTAATTTTTTAAAATATTTAAACCATCCAGAGGGGCAAAAATGAAAAGTGAACATTTCTCTTAACCAACTGCTTTATTCATCTTGGAAACCACTTTTAGCTCTTTTATGCTGCTTTCCCTTGTCACCTCCCTCTGCCTGCCAACCCACTCTCTCTCTTTTCTCTTTCTTCCTCTCTTTTTGTTTTTCTACTCAATTATATTATCAGGTAATGACATTATTCTTTCATTTTCTGAGTTATCAATCTTGGACTACTCAGATGATTGTCAACAATGATTTCACACAATCACTGCCTATCACATCCTCTTCTCTGAATTCTGATTTCTGTCATGTTTAATATTCATTCATTTTATTCTGTAATTATAATTAAGCCTCCTCCTCTTCTTTCTTCTTCTTCCTAATCTTCTTCATTTCTGTAGAATAATTCTATACATTTTAACCCAATAAAACTGTACTATGTTAGGTAGGTTTTGTTCAATATTAATAACCAGGACCAAGTACCTTCGTTGGACTTAGGCAAAGTAAATGGAGTAATATTTCACTAAACTCCCACTGCTGGAAGGAGGGGATCCTAAACGTCCAAGTCCAATGTGTATATATTTGAATGTCAGCAGTCTTAATTTTTTATTTTCATAATTTCCAGGAATTTTTCCTTTCTCTTTTTTTTCATAAACAGCTTGGTCTTGTTAAGGAGTATTATCTTCTTTCAAATCTCTTTAAAGGTAATTATTGCAATTTTTAAGTTTTTTTTTTGCTGAACAGTGTTTTTTCTCTGTCCACTTGTCTGTTTTGCAAGTTCTTCGTCCTTCTTTTAATGCTATTAGCATCCCTCCAATATGGTGATTTTCTGTATGTTTCCTCTCCTGGCATGTAAGTTTCCAACAGAACTTCCCTTCAGATGGAGGCACCATTAAGAATTTGTGAGGTTTTTTGGAAGAAGGTGTGGGTATGGAGCAGGTAGGCACTTGGGGCCTCCCATAACTGGCACATAGGAGGCTTTCTGTTGGCCTTGGACCACTTTGATCTCGTTTTTCTCCTTGGTTGCTGGTGAGAAGGCCTAATACTACATCCAGCTCTGCTCTATTTTTCTCTCAGGCCCAACTCTCTCACTGGGCTTACTTACCAGTCATATAATCCACTTCCTTTAGAAAGTAATCTTTTTTTTTTTGCCGGAGGGTACTGTAATTTGCTACTGCTTACATCACATGCTAGAGAGGGAGAGTAGAGAGAAAGCTCTTTGTTGTTTGGCTGTTCAGAATGTAATTATTCAATTACCTCCCTGCTGATGGGCTTCCGTGGTGGTTCCGACAGTAAAGAATCTGCCTGCAATGCTGGAGACTTTGGTTCAATCCCTGGGTCAGGAAGAGCCTCTGGAGAAGGGAATGGCTACCCATCCAGCATTCTTACCTGGAGAATTCCATGGCAGAGAAGCCTGGTGGGCTACAGTCCATGGCGTTGCAAAGAGTTGGACATAACTGAGTGACTAACACTTTCACTACCTGCTGAGAGCCTCACAGCTGTCTCCTCCTCTTAGGCTGTTGACTGAACTTGGGCTGATCTTTTCTCTGAAGTTTTGGGCTGCAATTTTCTTTCTAGTTTTTTTCTCCTTTACTTTGCTTCCATTTTCTTTGAATCAATTTCCTCTGACTTTACGGTTTCCTTCTGACTTGTGTTTTTTATTTACCAGCAGTCTTAGGGTTTCACTCTTTGGAAAACAAAATAAAACCACCTCTTCTGCCATTTCAGTGTGCCTTGGAAAGGAAGGGAAGGTAGATATGAGCAGTCGGTTTGCTTTCATGAGCTAGGATCAAGGACTGACCTGATAGAACTGGGCTTTAGAAAGATGACTCTGCCAGTAGATAGAGGGTAGAAAAAGGAGAAACTGAGGCAGGGAGACTGGTTAGGAGGGTGTAACACCAGTTTGGGTATGAGATGGTGAGTGTTTTAACTAGGACAGTTCTTTATTCTTTTCATTTTATTTATTTGATAATTGTAATTATTGTTTAGTTTTGTTTAGTTTTAGGGGCCATATGAAAATAATGTTATGTGCTAAAACTGCTTACACCTCTTACACGTTTTGTGTACCATACTGTGACAATGAGAAATAATGTTTGGTAGCAATGATCCTGAGAGTGCAAAATCTTTAATTATGAAATAAGAATTCATTATGCTGACCAGACTACATTTTCTAAGACAAAGCTAAAGGAACACTTTCAACTAGGTGTTACAATAATATTGTTTTCTAGTTGTGGAGAAACTTCAACTAACTTCAAGAATCCAGAGGCACTCACATCTGTTTTTTTGTTTATTTACTTGTTTCTTTATGTCAAAAGGAAGTATGATAGAAATCCTACCTTTATTCAATTATGTGACCAAAGCTTACATGTGAGGGACTTAAGAATTGTCTTGCTTTTTAAATAGGGCAAGCAAAACCAGATTAGCAAGACTGCAGAGTCACTGAATTTAATTGATATTTTCAGAAGTGGTCTGAGTTTCTGCATTTAATGGAATTAAAAAGAATCCAAACAAATGCTTAACACAGTTTCTCTAGGTTCTTTGATGGTGTTAGCATATTCTTCATATTTTAAGGTATTACATAAACTTTGAGCATTAGAGGAACAGTGAAAAGAGAAGGAACCAGATCACTTTCAGTGTAACTATTATTATACTCATCTAGTAGGAAGAAAAATAGAACAATCCTATGTATTATGAGTCTATAAAAAATACATCTTTGTCAAGGAAGTTTTTTGTTTCTGTAATAGTTTGGTAGTTATTCCATCACAATGTAAAATGGTGTGTACATAATTATTAAGCATATTCCCAGTGAAGTACACATCTATTTCCTTTGCAGATGTGCACTTTATAATTTCTTCTGTTCATAATTTGCTTATTGCCACACAATTCCCTTTTCTCCTAATAACAAAATAAATGCAAGATGATTTATGAAACTTTTGAATCTTTTTCCTTTCTTTTATTAGATCATTAAGAATATTCTAATAGACTCTCTTCTTCAGAGCAAATATATTGCCATAGTTTTCTGTGTTGTTGGAGAATGTTTTCTTTCATTTACTCATCTCTTTCTGTTTCTCCTGTCTCTTTGTGTTTATTTTAGTCAATAAATGGATGAAAAGAAAAAGCCTGAGAAACAAAATGCAGAGTATATTTTTGCTTGCTAGTTGATAAATTATTTAGGAAAGATGTGAGGAATGATAAAATATAACCTGCATTTTGCAAAGCACTTTAAAAAACTTTCTAGAGCAGCTTTGTAAATTGTGTCCTATTCTGGCTTCTTAATGATCCTGTGAGTCTGTAGGGCTAGATATTAAATTTTTAGGGTGAGGATTGAAAAGCCCATTTGCAGAAAGCTTGAGCGACTCTTTCAAAGCCCTATAGCTAATTGTGGTACTGACAAGTCTTGATTCACATCTAATTCTCATTTTGGGAATGACCTTCTACTACAAGTAAAGCACAAAAGCAGACACTATAGCTGGCAACAAATGAACAAAGAAAGAAATAAACAGAGTATTTATTCAGCAATCTTCCTAATTGATACTATGCCCCAGTATCATTATATTGATTGTTTAGATATGTTGATTGGCAATCTGCACTGATTGTTAAAATGGCCAGAGTAAACAGATTATGTTTTCCTTCATGAGAGATGCAAACACGTGCCCAACAAATGTTATAGAATCTACAAACCAGAGAGAAGCCCCTGCAAGGACCTTGTTCAGCATCCTGCTTTTAGACACGGAGAGACCAAGGCTTAAAAAAATCAGATGACTTGTCCAGGATCATACTGTTGTTAGTTTTAGACTCACTAATAAAAATTCAGATTTCCTTCCTTTTCAGCCTAGAAGTCAGATCTTATTCTGAGCCAAATCTTCCCGTTTACATACTAATTATTACCCAAATCATTAAAAAACAGGAGTACAAAGAAATTTCTAGTTCCCATTAATGAGATGGGAATGTCATAGGATTTCTGATCTGTGTTTCAAAAAAGAAAATGTAAGTTAAGAGAGGTGGAAGAAAGAAAATGGAATTGTGTTCTAAGCTCTTGCTCTTCAATGCAATTGAGGGCCCAGCAATGTTAGCAAATACCCGGCAGCTTGTAAGACATGTAGATTCTCCAGTTACAGACTAGACCAGACAGAATCTGCAAGATCTTTACATGGTGTGTGGATATATTATAGTTGAGAAGTTCTGCTCTAGATCAACAGAGTAAAAAGAATGAATTTTTTGTTTGCTTTTCTCCCATCAATTCTTCTTTCTCATGCAAAAAATGTCTAAGTAACAAATTGTCAAGATTTAGCTTTTCAAAAAAGTGGAGTGGCTTCTACAAATTCTTGTTTGACACATTAGAACCCTTTGTAAGAAATCTCTCTCTCAGAATTATAAAATGCTTTAATTTAAAAAAATTGTTATCTATATGCCAGGTATCAGGAGTATCTAAAGTGCCATTTGAGGAAAAAATAAATGAATGGATATATTGTACACATGCTCTTCATGATGTTAAGGATTCTTCTCTGTTTAGAATGCATAAGTGTTCAGGTTTGTCTTTATTTTGTGTAAGGCTTAGTCTTACAGGTTTGATCTGAGTTTTTGAGATCATAGTGTGAAAAGCTCAAAAGAGAAACTATTTTGTATATAAAATTTTAGAGACAAATGAAGGCAATATGAAGTCAATAATGTATTTGTGTGTAAGCGAATGACCTCCAGTGACAAAATGTTTATCTCAGTTAAATGTAGACCAGTGACTTTAAAGTAAATATGAGGTTTGTATTTTCACACAATGCAAATGAAAATGGCTCTTGTTATTTACCCTTTATATCTTATATTATTGAGAAGAGGCTATGCTAATGAAGGGTTCCCAGGTGGTGCTAATTGTAAAGCACCCGCCTGCCAATGTAGAAGATGTAAGAGATGCCACGTATGTAGAAGATGTAAGATATGCCACGTCCATCCCTGGGTTGGGAAGATCCCCTGGAGGAGGGCATGGCAGTCCACTCCAGTATTCTTGCCTGGAGTATCCCATGGACAGAGGAGCCTGGTGGGCTACAGTCTACAGGGTCACACAGAGTCAGACGTGACTGAAGTGACGTAGCATACCCGTGCTAATTAAAGGGGGCATCCCTGATGGCACAATGATAAAGAATCTGCCTGCCAGTGCAGAAGATGCTGGTTCGATGCCTGGGTCAGGAAGATCCCCTGGAGAAGGAAATGGCAATCCACTCCAGAATTCTTATCTGGGAAATGCCATGGACAGAGGAGCCTGGCAGGCTACAGTCCACGGGGTTGCAAAAGGATCAGGCATGACTTAGCAACTAAAGAACAACAGCAAGATAATGAAAGGGCAGTCTGATATGTTTGCAGTCCAGATTTTATTCTCTGCTTGTTTTGTTGCAAGGCTTTCAGGGCACGAGTCAGTGTGGTGAGGGAAGCGGAACTTGACTGCTGTCTTAGGAGGTGAATAGGATTTGAAAAAATAGAGAAAGGATAGGTCAGGTCTAGGAAGAATCTAGATTTTGTGGGGCCTGATATGTATGCACTACTAGATCACTTTTTAAGATAAATAGTGCAAATTATAAATACAAACTGGGGACTTGTAAGGGGCCCAAGCAAATGCTTCCTGGCATTTTGCCTCTAGGAAGGCATTCTGTGTGGATGGAGCAGTGTGCACCAAGGAGCAGGGTTGAGATGATTTGGGGAGTATGGACCCATGTGGACCGAAGACCATAGAAGGCGGTTAATGGGAATGAAAACTTACTGCCACATGCCTTATCCCACCCCTGTAACTCTTCCTCTGCCCTATGGGTCATTCTTATGGTTTAGGAACTGATAAGTCATCTGACTTTTCCCAAATGTTACTAAGTTCCAGGTGGTAGAAGGAGCTTGAAAATAAAACCTGGATCTGAAAGTGATGAGCATGGTGGTGACTACGTTTATTTTACTCAGTTTAAAAAAAAAATAAGTGTTAGAACTCAGAGAAATATTTTCAGTGGAAATAGAGGACTCTCTATATGTTTAAATTGGTCCATGATGCTTTCACAAATTTTTTATGTGAATGGTTGGGTTTTCTGTGGTGGATATGCAGCAGTACCCTTTGTGGATTACTAAATTCTAATTTAGTAAAAGGATTTCAAACCTTGTGCCTTCCTTTCGTCAGCTCTTCATAACATTCCCCCAATTAGCTTGAATGCTCAAAAATTATTTTTTACTCATTTAAAAATTATATAGCACTTTGAAGGACTGCCAAGTAATTGTAATTTTAAGAAAACAACGACCCTAGAAATGATTGGGGATCTGTAGGCTAAAGAAATAAATTAATGAATGTGTTTAGGATGTGCCAGGATAATAAGGCCCTCAACAATTCCTGGCTGAGAAAATTCAGTACTTCTACATCCCAGAGGGCAAATCACATCTCTCTCATTCATCACAGTCTTGGGAGTGCCTAATTTTAAACTAGTATGTAGGTGTCTCTCTGCTCACAATAGAACAAGTGAATCAATAAGAGATGAATAGTTTGGGAAGATTTCAACTGCTTCTGCCCCTTCTTTCATTACACACAGGGCACAGATGAATCAAGGTCAAGAGTTACTTATAGACACTGTGATTTGGGTCCAAGAGAAGCTTTCTCTGGAGTGGCATTCTCTTTAAATGTATTTGCAAACACACAGCAATTTAGACTAACAAAGGGAATCCACTTTACTAATAATTTGCTATAGCAGAAGAGATGCTCAAATTCAGGATTCCAATGCAAAGCCAAAAGGAGAGACTGGAATTTAAAAATCGAAACAAAACACAAGCTAACTCACCAACTTGTATGGTTCCCCCTGTCTTTGCTCCCCTTGGATTTTCCTCATTCTAATACATTTACTGCTCTATCTGGTTAAATCCCAAATTACCACTTCAATTTATCAGCTGGGCATGGTCTCATAGAACAGATCCCAATCCCAGTGTCAGCCTCACTCTACAAGGGCTCTTCCTGCTTTACAGTGGTTCTGAGTTGCCCTGGATACAGCTCCCTGCCTAACTCGGTGGCCCTCACAGGGGGCGCTTCCAGCCCTCAGGCAATGCAAATGAGTACAGGAAATATTATATTAATTTCTAGGCACTTCAAATAAGAGTTAGAACGAATCCATAACTAAATTGGTAGGGAGCAGTTAGGTGACTGCCTTTCCAGTCCTGGGTGAGGTGCCTCTCTGCTGATTGACAGGTTGTCGGCTTTTGAGCAGGGGGGAAGAGACTGAGAATTTAAACTTTGCTCCCACCAACATTTTCACTTGAGCATGGAAAAGCTTCGCTGTGGTTTCTTTTAACATCCTGCTCTATTTTACACATACACACACACACGCACAAAATAGAATTACTTAAATGTACATATATGTGTATGTGTATAGGTATGTGTGTGTGTGCATCAGTTCAGTTCAGTTGCTCAGTTGTGTCTGACTCTTTGCGACCCCATGGGCTGCAAGCATGCCAGGCTTCCCTGTCCATCACCAACTTGCTCAAACTCATGTCTGTCGAGTTGGTGATGCCATCCAACCATCTCATCCTCTTTTGTCCCCTTCTCCTCTGCCTTCAATCTTTCCCAGCATCAGGGTCTTTTCAAATGAGTCAGTTCTTCACATCAGGTGGCCAAAATATTGGAGTGTATGTGTATATATGTACGTATATATGTATGTGGGCTTCCTTGGTGGGCTTCCCTTGTGGCTCAGTGGTAAAGAACATGCTTGCCATTGAAGGAGATATGGGTTTGATCCCTGGAAGTTCTCCTGGAGAAGGAAATGGCAACTCATGCCAGTGTTCTTGCCGGGAAAATTCCATGGACAGAGGAGCCTGGTGTGCTGCAATGCATGGGGTCGCAAAGAGTCAGACACGACTGAGCGACTGGACTGAGCTGAACTGAACTTAGGTCCTACACTTCATGAATATTCAGTGTTTCTGTAATCTAGACAACTAGTCTGTCCTTAAACAAGCACTGTCTTCTTTCACATGATGTGAGTGGTGGAATGTAGGGCAGTGATTAAGCATGTGGACTCCTGAAGCTTGAGTGTCTAAGTTGAAATCTAAGCTCTGTGTGACATTCAGTAAATTTCTTCACTTCTCTGGTCCTTGCGTTTTTCAACTATTTCTATAGTACGGGATAGTTGCAATGGGTGGAACACGAAGAAGAGCAAGTGATTAACATAAAGCAGCTGTTATTATTTATTTCTATTGCACACCCTTCAGTCACTTGACTGCCATTCTCCTTCTTCCTGGTCTAGCTAACATCTTCTCTTTCTTTAAAACTTCGCTTACATTACATATTCTGAAAAAGCTCCCAGACCCTCTTCTGGGCTTCTGTTGCATCCCATGCATACCTCTATTGCTGTGCTTACCTTGATTCTGTGTAGTTGTTTACCTGGTTTGAGCTCTCTAATCTCTGACTTCTTGGCACTGAGCGCCTAATATTGCTTCTGTAATTGTTGAGTGGTTTGTTTAAGAATGTAAGTAAGTGTTTAAAGAAGACTTGAGCTTGAGCCTGGTAGTTAACTACTTACTTGCTCTGTGGCTTTGGGCAAGAGAAAGTGCATTTTCTCATAGGGTTACTGGAGTTATTAAAGGTATGTGAGTATGCTTTCAGCACTTGGAAAATGTTAATTATCTCAACAGCTGAAGATGGAAGTGGTATTTCCACTGGATCACACCTTACTGCATAAAAACCATGTATGTTTGTTATTCAGCTGTGTGGATGGTGATTCTCAATTGCTTCTCCTCTGAAATATCGTAGCATAAGACACTCTGGCCGAGAGACACTATGAGCTAGACAAAAGAAAGAATGCTGGTCCTGAGGCCTGAAGCCTGGTTCTGTTCTGTGTGTTCCTATGTTAGGGAAGGAGATGGCCTCTCTGAAACTCAGTGTCCATACCTGTAGCAGAGGGCTGGTTCCTCCTAGCAATCATAGTCTTCTTCTTTCACATGACGTGAGCGATGGAATGTAGGGCAGTGATTAAACATGTGGACTCCTGAAGCCTGAGTGTCTAAGTTGAAATCTGTGATTTGTATACAGATTTGTACATAGTCTGTGATTTGTACCATCTGAAGGAATACTGTAGTGAAGGTTACATTCTTAGGTACTCTGCATTGTTAGCCACCTCATCTTTCTTCCTTTTCTGTCTCTACCAAAAAGGAAAAACATCAACCTGCCTACAAAAGTGGTTTCTTCCAAATACCTTGAAACGTTTTCTGTATGGTTTATAAAGCACTTGTTTGTGTGACATGAGCAACAAAAGAGAACCTTAGAACTTACTGCTGCTTGAGAAGAAGGAGGGGTGGGATGGGATGATGACAAATGAGAAGCCTCTGGCCTTTCAGAGGCAGAAAATAAATGATATTTTAATGAACCATCCACCCCAAACTGTTTTAGTTTTTATATCATGAAAGAAAAACACATTATAAGATCTGCTTCAGGTAGCAAGTGATCAGAGAAAAATGCAACAAAGTAAATAATACTAACAGTGTCTATTCCTAAACAAGCAAATGGGTTAAAGATGGACTTGAGAAACTTGATTAAATAAGAAGGAATCTTGGGCTTCAGAAGAGCAAGGCTGGGGGCTTCTCTGGTGGATCAGTGGTAAAGAGTCTGCCTGCCAATGCAGGAGATATGGTTCGATATCTGATCTGGGAAGATCCCAAATGCTGCGGAGCAACCAATCCCATGTGCCACAATTATTGAGCCTGTGCCCGAGGACCCTGGAGTGACAACTACTGAGCCCACATGCCACTACTGTTACAGCCTGTGAGACCTAGAGTCCATGCTTCACAAGAGAAGGCCCTGCAATAAGAAGCCCCCGGCACCAAAACTATAGAGTAGCCTCTGTGTGTTGCAACTAGAGAAAAGCCCGCACGGCAGCAAAGCCCCAGCATTCCAAAAGCAAATAAATAAATAAAATTATTTAAAAAAGAAGAAGAAGAAGAGGAGCAAGGCTAGATCTCAAAGGAAGATCTCTTTTCTAGTGTACTGATTAAGCTTTACTATGTGTATGAGGCCTGGTCATAGACACTTTTCATGTATTGAATCACAATGACTCTATGACATAGGTACTATTACTATGCCTGTTTATCAGGTGAAGAAACTGAGGTACAGTTGTACAAAGTTGTTACAAAGTAGTGAATAAAAAGAGCATGTGAGATTTGAATTCAGGCAGTCTAGCTCCAGAATCTGAATCTTACCTACTGCACTATATGAAACAGTCTTATTTTAATGTTTGGTTGGAAAGATTTTCTGGAAAGGGGGATGGAAGTAGGAAGAGGATCCATGTTTTAAAAGAAAGGGAAAAGTAGAATTTCCAAAATTCTAGACATGGCCAAAATAGTCATTTATGTTCCTAAATCTTCAAAATGTATGGGGCTTAATTATCCCATATCCTATATATTCAGTGATATGGAAATAAATATCAACTTTGAGAAATGGGTTCAGTTCAGTTCGGTTCAGTTGCTTAGTCGTGTCTAACTCTTTGCGATCCACTGAACTGCAGCATGCCAGGCCTCCCTCTCCATCACCAACTCCCGGAGTCTATCAAAACCCATGTCCATTGAGTTGGTGATGCCATCCAACCATCTCATCCTCTGTTGTCCCCTTCTCCTCCTGCCCTCAATCTTTCCCAGCATCAGGGTCTTTTCCAATGAGTCAGTTCTTCATATCAGGTGGCCAAAGTATTGGAGTTTCAGCTTCAACATCAGTCCTACCAATGAACACCCGGGACTTATCTCCTTTAGGGTGGACTGGTTGGATCTCCTTGCAGTCCAAGGGACTCTGAAGAGTCTTCTCCAACACCACAGTTCAAAAGCATCAATTCTTTGGCACTCAGCTTTCTTCACAGTCCAACTCTCACATCCATACATGACCACTGGGAAAACCATAGCCTTGACTAGACAGACCTTTGTTGACAAAGTAATGTCTCTGCTTTTTAATATGCTGTCTAGGTTGGTCATAACTTTCCTTCCAAGGAGTAAGCATCTATTAATTTCGTGGCTTCAATCACCATCTGCAGTGATTTTGGAGCCGAGAAAAATACAGCCGAGAAAAAACTGTTTCCACTATTTCCCCATCTATTTCCCATGAAGTGATGGGACTGGATGCCATGATCTTAGCTTTCTGAATGTTGAGCTTTAAGCCAACTTTTTCACACTCCTCTTTCACTTTCTTCAAGAGGCTTTTTAGTTCTTCTTCACTTTCTGCCATAAGGGTGGTGTCATCTGCATATCTGAGGTTATTGATATTTCTCCCAGCAATCTTGATTCGAGCTTGTACTTCTTCCAGCCCAGTGTTTCTCATGATGTACTCTGCATAGAAGTTAAATAAGCAGGGTGACAATATACAGCCTTGACATTCTCCTTTTCCTATTTGGAACCAGTCTGTTGTTCCATGTCCAGTTCTAACTGTTGCTTCCTGACCTGCATACAGATTTCTCAAGAGGCAGGTCAGGTGGTCTGGTATTCCGATCTCTTTCAGAATTTTCCACAGTTTATTGTGATCCATGCAGTCAAAGGCTTTGGCATAGTCAATAAAGCAGAAATAGATGTTTTTCTGGAACTCTCTTGCTTTTTCAATGATCCAGCAGATGTTGGCAATTTGATCTCTGGTTCCTCTGCCTTTTCTGAAACCAGCTTGAACATCTGGAAGTTCACGGTTCACGTATTGCTAAAGCCTGGCTTGGAGAATTTTGAGCATTACTTTACTAGCGTGTGAGATGAGTGCAATTGTGCAGAAGTTTGAGCATTCTTTGGCATTGCCTTTCTTTGGGATTGGGATGAAAACTGACATTGAGAAATGGATTAGTGCAAGTTATTGTGTGCAAAGTTAATAACCCCTTGTCGTGCATCATAAAAATACTGACATGCAAGGCCCATGCTTCTTCATGTTCATATACCCTCATTATATTGGAAAATTAGTGTGAATGATTTCTTGCCATCAAAATAAGTGAAAAGCATAAACAAA
Source organism: Bos indicus x Bos taurus (assembly GCF_003369695.1). Taxonomy (NCBI): domain Eukaryota; kingdom Metazoa; phylum Chordata; class Mammalia; order Artiodactyla; family Bovidae; genus Bos; species Bos indicus x Bos taurus. The sequence continues at coordinate 40,847,251 of NC_040086.1, forward strand.
TGTTGAATCCTTCTTTTCCATAGAGCACTATAAATTTGAAAAGTTGTCAAAATTGTCAGTGACATTTTCTCTTTTGGTTTTCAAAGTGTGTAAACTTCAAATTACATTACAAAATTAGTAAATACATATAAGACATAAAGCACAGCTTTAATGAATATTTCTTAGTGAACTTGCCTAGAGTTCTCATCCTGGTCAAGAGGTCTCATTCTGGTCACATTCTCAACACCTCAGAAATTCCCTTCTATACCCATCTAGCAACCCAGTCACAGCCCAAACCTTCTCCTAAAGCTAGCCTCTTATGTCAGTTTTATTTTTTAACTCTTTTTAAAAACCCTCAAATATCCATCAAATCACAGAAACCTAAACATTGTTTTATTCCATCCCATCACTCCACTGCCTTGCTAATTTAATAATCACAAACTCATACTGTGCAGTGCTAGGTTCATAAATAAACTTCATTAAAAAGTTACCAATGTTTCAGAAAAAAGGTTATACTGTTTATTCCTCAGGAATCATTGCTCTTCACTAAGGGAAAATATCCTGTACCTTATGTAACAAAGACTAGTGTTAGTTGCTCAGTGCTGTCTGACTCTGCAACCCCATGGACTGTAGCCGACCAGGCTCCTCTGTCTGTGGAATTCTCTGGGCAAGAATACTGGAAGGAGTCGCCATTCCCTTCTCCAGTGCATCTTCCCAACCCAGGGATTGAACTCATGTCTCCTGCATCGCAGGCAGATTCTGTACCATCTGAACCACAGGGAAGCCCAACAAGGGCTACTATATTCTGTTTGTATTGCACAAAGGACTTTGGAAATCATTGTTTCAATTTTTTGCAAGAAATTGAGGTAAATATTATTCTCATCTTTTAGTGGTGATAGGTGAGCTAATATCATTATTATTCCTTTAATAGGTGAGGAAATAGAAAATTTTGGGGTGATGGATAAGCTAATATCATTATTTCTACTCTTACAGATGTGCAGAGAGGTTGGGTGAAGTACCCAGGAGCACACAACCGAGAGGTGGCACTGTTGGTACTCAAAGCCAGGTCTGCTCTTCCCACCCTTTCTGCTTGATATCCTTGCTTCTTTTAAAATAACATTTTTAATAGCCATCTTTTAACTCTTCAAAGTAACAGGTAGTTCCCCAGATGCTTTTCATTCAGGAGATTTCTTAGCAGCCCTACTAAGATAGGTAGAGCAGAAGTTTTGAGTCTCATGTGGTGAAAACTCTGAGGTTCAGAGAGGCAATGTAATTGCACTAAGTCACACATCTAGTGACTTAGGAACTGGTTTTGAAATGGAGCAGGACTCTATGGTCTTCGCTCATCCCCATGTCCTCTGTCTGCCTTTTGTCTGTGGAAAAAAACTTTAGGCAAAGAATAAGTTTAATCAGAAAAGTGAGAACATGCAGAAACAAAGGAAAATAGTCAAAGGAAAACAAATAATAGTAATGTAGTCATTGAGCATAGTCAAGGACCCTTAGTTCCTTCTCACGGGCTATAGATAATATTCTGAGCCATCACCTGTGAGCTGTCTTATAGATATTGAAACCCCAGGTGGAGAAGTTAACTACATGATGACCAGACTCTGTAGCCATGACATAAGCTGCCACAATTCTGAGAATTGGCCTCAGGAAATAGAAACAAATCAACCCTGGAACTAGAGACTAACTGTACTTAAAACAATCAAGATGATGCTGACCAGACCACAGATGACCAATTTCAAGATGACTGTCAGAGCTGACTGTGCCGTTTCTGCATGTAGCCCTTCCCTCTGCCTATAAAACTTCTTGCCCACTGATTGTCAGAGAGGGCAGTCAACCTTTGGACAGATGTTCTTCCTTTCCCTCCCCCGCCCGGTTGCTGGCATCTGAAATAAAGCAAACTCTCCTTTTTACCAACCTGCCCTTTCTGTTGGCTTCTGAGTGGTGAGCAGCCAGACGCTACTTTAAGTAAAGATTAGACGTCCTTTATGTGGATGCCAGAGTGAGGTGGAGTTGGAGAGGAAAGAGGGACCTCTGAGGGGACATATCATTTCCTGCTCCCTTCCCTTTTGACCTCTGGTGCCTGTCCTGGACCACCTGGGAAGACCCTGGAAGAGGTTGAGACTGAGGTTTGGGCAATTGGCCCCAGTGGTGAAAATGTCTGTAGTAGGAAGAGAGAAGAAAGTGGAGAAGAAATCATGAGAGTGGAAAGGAATACAAAAATGGCCCTGAACTTTTAAGTAAGAGACTTATTAGGAAACAGGCTAATATAAATGATGGGGACTACCTTAGTATCCTAAAAAGCACTGATTACTGAAGAGAATGAAACATCAAGAAAATGAATCATTATATTGGTTTCAAGGTCAGTTGCATAAAGATATACTTTCATTAAAAACATTTTTTTTTGTATTTTTTTTTCCTCCAACCCTATTCTTCCTAATTTGAGGATATAACATTTCACCCTATTTCATCTACTAGTGACAAGTGAGAATTGGAAGTTTCTATGCCTAATCTGTCTTTCAATATATGTCTTCTGCCTGGTATGTCTCAAGGAAGCATGTAAAAGTCTTTTCACAAGCATTTAAGACATATCTTAATTTACTAAAATAATAAATATTTGCTTTGTGGCATTTTTAAGAAGGAGAGGGAGATATTGAGAAACCCTTAGATGGTACAGGGAAACCCAAATGAACTTTTTGGCCAATCCACTAGAGCCCAATCAAACCATCATAGGGTATTGCAGTTCTATAAAGGTGAAGAGACTGCATCAAACAAGTAAAATAAATCCAGGGGTAACAAATCTGTAATTTATAGTACTAAAAAGTTGGAACTTGTAGCTAATTTTAAAGTCATTTCTTAACTACAAACATCAAAGTGATGATGATATCAGAGCATTGGCATCCCTCTCTCAAATATTTACTCACACAAAAAGCCAATAATTAGAGAAGCAAGCCAGGATTTTTACAGTCTAGCCTTTGTCTCAGGAAGAATCTTTTTATCCTTTTTTTTTTACACCCTTTCAAACTATTTTGAGATTTTATATGCCTAGACTCAATCATAAAATTGAATTCAGATATAACCTTTTGCTATATGTGGAGCTAATGAAATCACCCCAAAGGTCATTTACTTAAGCAATAAGCACTTCAAATTGATCATGATCAGTTAAACCATCAACTCTAGGTAACGATTTTTTCTCTCCTTTTCTTTTTTCTTTTAGTACTTACTCAAGTACCAGAATTAGAAGATCAGTTTGTCCCTAGTGTTTAATATCCAATTTTCTACCAATCAGAACATAAGACATGCTCTGTTAGATTTATGATACTCTTAAAATGAGTTTTACTTTACAAGTCAAGGTACAATCACCAATTTTGTTGACATATTATTACGAGCTCTGTAAAATCTTAGATAAAAGCCAAAAATGAGATAAATCTGTATATCTCACATCTAATAATTAGATATTGTGGGAAAACTTGAAATATGTAAGGATATGAATATAGGCATATGCTTGAAAATGAATAAAGGGCACTATTTCAAATTCAATATTTTTAGCTCAGTTTTCAAGATCAATTTTTATTTCTTATCTCTAATAACATTTGGTAAGTCAGACTGTGTGTAATAATATTACATATTATCTTTACCTCAGTCAAATAAAAATAATTGTCAATAAACTCAAAGAACCAAATTTAATGTTATCGTTAGTTATATATCAAAATTTCTTCAGAATTTATAGGAATTGTGACAAAACTTTAAGCACTGTTGCTAAATTTGGCTTTAGCTAGTTCTAAGCACAATATAATTATTTTATCACATAAATACATGCTACATCACATCTTTATTATTTGGATGGTTAATTTTTGACTAGTTCACAGCATATAGCCCTTTTTCTAGAATATGAGCAGAGAAAATAAGAGGAGAAGAAATTTAAACCATCAACTGTTTCACCTTATCAGCAACCCTGGTAAAGCAGCTGATGGTTGCTGAGGTTGGAAAGAATTATTGAAATGGAGTTTGGGGACTATGAATTGAATATTTTTTTCCTATTATGACCTCCATTCAGAGAAGGCAATGGCACCCCACTCCAGTACTCTTGCCTGGAAAATCCCATGAATGGAGAAGCCTGGTAGGCTGCAGTCCATGGGGTCGCTGAGAGTCGGACACGACTGAGTAACTTCACTTTCACTTTTCACTTTCATGCATTGGAGAAGGCAATGGCAACCCACTCCAGTGTTCTTGCCTGGAGAATCCCAGGGACGGGGGAGCCTGGTGGGCTGCTATGGGGTCACACAGAGTTGGACACGACTGAAGTGACTTAGCATAGCATAGCATGACCTCCATTCTAACGCATCACGTAGCACCTACTACTGGGGACAGAAGACAGAAGAGGAAACTAAGGTTAAATAGATAATGATGCCTCCCACCAAACTAATTGTCTATCTACCTGTTCAGAATCCATTCTCAGATTCTGAATACATGATTTAAAGAATCCTCCACCATTCTTTCACCAGTGAAAAAATGATTATTTTCTACTTATCGGAAAGCCTTCCCTTGTTTTGTATTCTATCACAGATTTTCATTTCAGCTAAAATATTTATATTATCAATATGATGATATTGTTTTGGCTCCTGTTTCTTGCATCATGCAGATTATTTTATGTCCCACATCCACTATATAAGCAAATCCTGTTGGCTTTGCCTTCAAAGTGTCTTGAATCCACTCATTTATGATCACTTTATCTCCAGGTCATCACAACTCCCATCTGGATCACAGCAAGATCTCTTTGCTTTCAGTCAGGTCTCTGATCATCTACTTTCCACAAAACAGTAATTCTCTCAAAATGTAAATTAGATCATGTCAACTCCCACCCCCTCTACCCCCCCCATCACACATAAAACAGAAGGCTTAGTTCTTACCGTGGCCTGTGAGGCCCTGGTAAGAAGCCATGGCATGGCTCCAGGCTTCCTGGCTTCCCACCCCTTTCTGTGATCCAACCACACTGGCCACTTTGCAGCTGTTGAACATGTAAGCATGTTCTCTGCTCAAGACCTTTGTTCTTGTAGTCACCTCTGCCTGGAAGGTGCTTCCCCCAAATGTGCAAAGTTTGTACCTTCATTTTATCTAGGTCTCCTCTCCAATATCAGCTCCTCAGAAATGCTCTCTCTGAGCATCCTATCCCAGGAAAGTTTAACCCTCCTGTTACTCTACATTCTGAGAGTATAGTTAGTTTTCTTCAAAGCACTTATGGCTATCTTAAATTATATTATTGATTAATTGGTTGATTGGTTAACTATTTTGTTGCCCCAATATGCCTGACTGCTCCAGAATATGAACTCATATAAATCAAAGATTTCTCTTCTCTTCTCTACTTTCCTCCCCTTCCTTCTTCTTCCTCCCTCTCTTCCTTCCTTCCTTCCCTCACTGTTCTCTATCTGGGAAGTGCAACTAGTGCCTAGAATATGGAGGCACTTGATGAAAATTTTGTTGGAAGATTATTGGAGGAATTAATTTACTTTTTAATACAATATGACATAAGTATGACACATTTTTTGTTTCCAAATAGTTTATCCTGATCCCAGGACCTTGCTTCTCTTTTCACTGATAGAAATGCCATCATTGTAACAGTTAATATCCTTTTGCATTTGTTTGCAAAGATTTATTTTCTCTCCTTTTACGTGACTGGTGTTTTGGAACCAGCATCACACTGCTTTAATCATTATAGTTTTGTGATGTGTTTTATAACGGACAGTGTCAATTCCTTCCCAAGTACTCTTTTCAAATTTGTATTGATTCTTGCCTATTCTTCTTACTTAGTTTTGATAGGTGATCATTAGAATGGCCAATTGAAAACAGTTGGTTTTTAACTGAAACTATGTACAGCTATGTATTCGTTTGAAAATCTTTTGCATTTTTTTTTTTTTTTACAATGATGGGTCTTCCAATTCAAGAGAACTGTATATTTCCATTTATTTGAGTCTTCTTTTTTTTTTTTATAGCTCAGCAGTTTTTATTTTTTTCATATGTGGACCTTTTTCATGGTGGTTACTCTCATTATGTTTTTTTTTTTTTTTAATTTCTGGACCTTTCTCATTATGGTTATGACCTTTCTCATTATGGCCATCTGTGGACCTTTCTCACTATGGTTATTGTCTTTTTGATAGCTCAGTAAAGTTTTTTTTTTTTTTTTTTTCATTTCTGGACCTTTGTTATTATGGTTATTTGCAACTGTTTTATATTTCACACATTGTAAGTGATTTCCAATCGATGTGTTGCTTTATTTTAAGTGATATATTCCCAATGAACCCCACCTGGTAGTTAGCTTTCTCTCTGTGCTGTAACTGAAGATTTGAGTTCATGTTAGATTGAATATTTTCAGTCAGTTCCTTTTTTCATAATTCATGGTTTTATGTTTATGAATTTAATAAACATAAAATTATATATTTCTAAAAATTTCACATTATGATCATTTATGCCTATCCTTGCTACTCCCTGTCCCTTTTATCAAAATATCTAACAGAATTTGTCATTTGTATTTATACAAACACTCTTTGTCATTCGAACAAATTTTCAATCATACATTCAAAAATACACCATGAGTTTAATGCTTAGAAAAGAATTTTCTGTATTGCGTCTGGCAAGCAAACAACTTATTTCCCTTTTTAAAAAATAATAGTCAAATCACTAGACCCTGATTTATAAAAAAACTATAATAGATATTAAAATAATATAAAATATAAAAAGAATCCAGAAGATTACAGTATACTCTTTCTTGTATCATGTACATATTACTTATGTACATTTAGCTTATATAAATGACAAAACTATGTAACATAAGTCAGAAGTAACAACCAACACTTGGACATTGCAAATTCTTTTTTCTTATTTGTGAAATTTTATTTTACTTCATGTACTGCTATGGCTTTTCATGTGCAAGTACTATACTATTCTCACCTCCAGTGTTGAGCACTCATATCAGATACTGTCTGGAGAAGGTCAAGTGCTCTTACACATAATTTATCCTCATTAATCATTATAAATAGGGAGTTCTGGGTGAAATTATTTAGAGTATAATATGTGTTTAATATGTTTTATAATAGGAGAAGGCAATGGCACCCCACTCCAGTACTCTTGCCTGGAAAATCCCATGGATGGAGGAGCCCGGTAGGCTGCAGTCCATGGGGTTGCTAAGAGTCGGACATGGCTGAGCAACTTCCCTTTCACTTTTCACTTTCATGCATTGGAGGAGGAAATGGCAACCCGCTCCAGTGTTCTTGCCTGGAGAATCCCGGGGATGGCAGAGCCTGGTGGGCTGCCATCTATGGGGTCTCACAGAGTCGGACACCACTGAAGTGACTTAGTAGCATGTGTTATAATATGAATAACAAAATGGTCACCTGCACCTTCTCTTTGTAACACCTTCTTGGTGAGGATTTTTCCCCCATATCAGAACGATCTGTGATCATAATTATGTCCTTTTACAGAGTCAGACACGACTGAAGCGACTTAGCAGCAGCAGCAGCCTCTATACTCGGTGTTTCCTCAGAGGAAACAGTTGGAGCTTCTGGAAACCAGTATGCTTTTCTTACGTCTCACGAGGCAAAACATAAAATCCCTCCCTTGCTGTTTGTTTAGTGTATATCCTTCTGCCTTTTTGGATGACACTCATGATTAATATGAACTGTCACTTGGATAACTGGTTTCCAAAGACCCTGAACTTCTGAAGTGGGATGCTGGGGGTGGGCAGTGGGGTCGGGGAGCACTGCGGCTCTAGCCCACGCGAGGGGGCACCACCTACAGTCAATGCCATGCTCATTTTTGAGAACATGAGAGTTGGTGGCTTTAAATTAAATATTAACATTAAAAAAAAAATGAGGTCTGTGCTGGTTGTCACTGCACAGAGGAGACCTAAATTGAGCTGTGGCCCCGTGGTCCCATTTCACTGGCAGAGACCGAGCGCTGAGAGGGGCAAAGCCATCGGCCTGGTACAGGGAGGTGGGGTTGCAACTTCATTTTCCTCTGACATATATTGTTGGCTGATTAATAGGCTGACACTAATTTAGGTCTCAGAAGACCTCTCTATTCTGTAACAGAATAGAGAGGGAAGGAGCTGGGGAGGAATGGGGGAAGCACAGAATGTGGGTTGTTTCAGAATTTGGGTCTAGGGAAACCCAGGGCATATTTTAAAGACCTTACCCTCTGGCAAATTGAGAATGAAAAAGCCAGTGCCTTAAACAATTAATTTCGCTAATCAGGCAATCTAACTTGTCACACTTAAGTATCTCAGTGTTGACCTGTTTAGACAATATGCCTTAATCCACGGGGGAGTAGTTTCAGTAGATCATGTTTAAGTTAGCTAATTAATATCAAAAGCAGTGTGGAATTGACTAACAGGTAATTTAATCAAAAGATAATTAAAACTATCGAAATTTATAAATTATTATTTAATTAATATTAGTTAATATTATAATTTCCAAAGTCTGAATTATGCTGATTAAAGGGTTCTCTCATAAATACCACTGAAAATTAATTACAAATTAATATAATCTGCTGAACCTCCTCTTAATGGACTTCCAGCTATTCTTGACTTTTGCAATAAATAAACGTTAGACCCCATACTGCATCTCATCCTCCTGAATGTATTAGGTTTTCTAGAACTATTGAGGCCATTAACTCCTTGGATTTCTAAGGGAATTCACACGTAGAATAGCACCTTTGATAGCAGAGAGGTTGACTCTTACTCAGACGGAAGCTGAAGGGTGCTGGGCTAGGTGAGCCGTGCTGAGGAAGGAATTCAACCAGCCAGTGGCTGTTCTGCTGCTCCTCAATGTGGCTGCATCTAATCCTTTCCTAACCTGCTTTAGAGAAGCTTTCCAGAAGACAGTTTTGGAGGGAGTGTGCAGGAGACAGTTCTGATATGGAACTTTGTCCTTGGCTTCTCTCTGTGCTTTACTCCCATCCCTGCCCGAGAGTGAACTCATTAAGAATATTGTGAAATAATTCAGGTGAGTGTGACTGGTGAGCCAGTGAAAATCTGATCTTGTCAGACTAGGCCTAGTCTGCGATGGAGCTGAGTTACATCTGTAGAGAAGAGAGGGAAAAGCAGGAGAAGTCAGGATATTGTAATATTTCTTACCCCTCTTATCTACTGTAGGAAGACAAGCTAACAACAGATCCAGGGGAAATGTTCTTCTTATGATATTAGAGAGTTGACCGTATTTCCATACTGAAGTGAGCAGATACCCTCATGAGACAACTCTTTATTGCTGTTTCTCCCAGTATTTAATTTCTTGACTGTTAGGGGACCTGAAAAGAGGAAATGGAAACCAGAAAGCTGAGCTAAAGGGAACTCTCTTTGGTCATTGAGGATTTGTGTTATTAACCTTTCCTAATAAACTGAAAATGTAGGGGCTTCCCCATCACCCCCAGTGAATAGCATCTAGCACTTTGGGGGTGCCCTGTAAATATAGAATGACCTCTCTGCCTCTATTTATGATGTAGTTAGATGCTGAATGGGATGTCACATAACCTAATACTACACATAGAAGCCCCTGGCTGAAATGTATATGCAGTAAAGACAGATTTACAGCTGCCTTGAGTTTCCCTTTGAATTTCCAAGATTTATTTGAGCTTAAGGTCTCAGCATCAGTTTGTGCTGCCAGAGCATTCTCTAGAATTCACAGTAAAGCAGGGTTTTGGGACTCATGCTAAATTTCCTTAGATGAACATATGCTTTTGGTCTCTGGAGGTTGTGACTGAATTTGAGGAGGATGGTCTTCATTTTGTTTTTGTCATTCACTATGGATCACTATCAAAACTGCTTTTTCTTAATTGGAACATTTTGGGGAAACTAATGAAGGGAAAATCTTGCCCCTTAAAAATTGAATCACAGCTGTAGTAGTAGATAAGACTGACACATTCAGTCCTTAGAAAGAGGCAATCAATGTTGAATGCGTCAGGTGAGTTCACTTCTCGAGCTCAGCTTTAATAGCTTATAAAGAAGATTGATTAAGTTCTTGTCTGATAGATCAATAGTGGAATGAAACTGAGCTTCCCTGCTTCCCTTCTTAAATGTGGATTTTCAGTATGCTTCGAGGCAGAGAAAAGGCAAACATTTGTGCGTTGCTTTTCTCCTTTGGCATGTTATTAACAGCAGCTATTATAAACAAGCACAGTATTTTAAAATTACCAGGGTTACTTTATTGCATATTAAACATTTACAAAAGTTCATTATAAGTCTATTTCAGTTGTGCTGGTATGAATGATTCTGGTCTGGATAAAGATAAAAGTGGTAACATCAAAAACTTAGGGAAACTTCATGGATTTAAACCGTGAGTTTCCAAATCTGCCATCTCTTCTGTGTAGTAGATATTAACTTATAAGTGTATGAAACTTCTGGTTTTATACATTTCTGTTATATTTTAAAAGTAGAATTGTAAGTTTTTAAACTAAACAATTTCCTTTATTATATTATTGATATATAATACAGATGCATAATTTATTTATATATAATATAATAATATAATTTATATTATATATTCCTTAATTCAGTCAATTAATTTACATGCTTATAATCAGATTTTTTTCCCCAGTTTTCTTTCTTTTTTCTCTCTTTAATCTGTGGAATCATGACTGTTAGCATTGAACTGTAAAGTGTGATGACTAGGTAATTATGTTTTCCAACAAAGATTAACTTGCATTTATCTATAGAATATTTTTGAATGCCGTATTTCTAATTTTATAAACTGGGCAGATTTTTTTCTGCTTAAGCTATTCTTTTATCATTTACATGTAAAAGGAAATGGCAACCCACTCCCAGTATTCTTGCCTGGGAAATCCCATGGACAGAGGAACCTGGCTACAGTCCGTGGGGTCACAAGAGTCAGACATGACTTAGCGACTAAATCACCACTAAACTCTTTAGTGACTTCCTGGTTCTCTAAGAGGACAGACCTAAAGCCTCCTTTCCCAGCCCCTTATGGTCTTGTGTATTCTGATCTCCAGTTAATCAGCCTCCAGTACCATCACTCCCACGCCCATGCTGCCCTCCAGCCACATTGGACATCTTTAATTTCTTTAGCAGTCCTTTATCTTTCTTATGTGACCACTGGAAAAAAATTTTTTTTCTTCTGCAAGGAACCCTATCCCTCCATCATCCTACCCTGAGTTACCTGGTCACCTCTTGCTTAACCTTTGTTGTTTCTGTTTAGTTGCTAAGTTGTGTCCAACTCCTATGCAACCTCTTGGACTGTAGCCCTTTATTCTTCACTTCCTCTGGAATGCCTTCTCTGATTCCTACAAGGCGCATCTTGCTCTTCTATAGTCTCACATGACATCTTGTGCCATAGTTTGTATAATACCTTTATTTGTTTAGTTACTGTAACACTTGGGGCTTCCCAGGGCCACTAATGGTAAAGAACCTACCAATGCAGAAGACATAAGAGATGCAGGTTCAACCCCTGCATTGGAAAGATCTCCTAGAGAAGGAAATGGTAACCCACTCCATTATTCTTGCCTGGGAAATCCAATGGACAGAGGAGCCTGGTGGGCTACAGTCCATAGGGTTGCAAAGAGTTGACTGAAGCACTTTAGCATGCATGCACTTTATCAGTGTCTGTGAGGCTAGTGACTGTGTCTGGCTTTGTTCACCTCTGCAATATGGGTTGAATAATAATAAACTGAGTTTCTTGCACCCAGTACATATTTGTTTAATAATGTATGAATATTGACTATGGTACCACCTTGAACCATCCTTTTGCCTTAATCAGCTCCCCCCACCTATTTAAAGAACATTAGGAAATGCAGAAAGCATGTAGAACATGTAATAAAATGCATACACCAATTTTGCCTCTGATTACTGAGTAACTGACATGTCTCTTCTTCTTTAAAGAAAGGAGGAATCACATTTTTTAATGAAAACCATATATTGATGCTTGATTAATACATAAGTTCCATCCTGTCTTAGTAAAGACTGGAAAGAAGGTGGTGTGTATATGTGTGCATACGTATGTGGAAGGAGAGTGGTTGGAAATGGTGGTAAGAAATGTTGTGTTTGAACACTCACAGTGGAGGGCCAGGAAGAGGAATTGCAGTACATATTGTAAGAATAATTAGTGTTTTCCTCTGTGATTTATTGAAGAAAAAGTCTATGAACAATGTCAAGGTGAGATTAAAATACTTCTATACATCATCAAAATAATTCTGCTTTTAAGGGAGAATAATAGGCCAGCGCTGGTGGTCAACACCAAAATCAGATTGATTATATTCTTTGCAGCCAAAGATGGAGAAGCTTTATACAGTCAGCAAAAACAGACTGGCAGCTGACTGTGGCTCAGATCATGAGCCACATTGCCAAATTCAGACTTAAATTGAAGAAAGTAGGAAAAACCACTAGACCATTCAGGTATGACCTAAATCAAATCCCTTATGATTATACACTGGAAGTGAAAAATAGATTTAAGGGCCTAGATCTGATAGATAGAGTGCCTGATGAGCTATGGAATGAGGTTTGTGACATTGTACAGGACAGGGATCAAGACCATCCCCATGGAAAATAAATGCAAAAAAGCAAAATGGCTGTCTGGGGAGGCCTTACAAATAGTTGTGAAAAGAAGAGAAGTGAAAAGCAAAAGAGAAAAGGAAAGATATAAACATCTGAATGCAGAGTTCCAAAGAATAGCAAGAAGATATAAGAAAGCTTTCTTCAGTGATCAATGCAAAGAAATAGAGGAAAACAACAGAATGGGAAAGACTAGGGATCTCTTCAAGAAAATGAGAGATACCAAGGGAACATTTCATGCAAAGATGGGCTCAATAAAGGACAAATAGTATGGACCTAACAGAAGCAGAAGATATTAAGAAGAGGTGGCAAGAAAACACAGAAGACCTGTACAAAAAAGATCTTCATGACCAAGATAATCAGGATGGTGTGATCACTCACCTAGAGCTAGACATCCTGGAATGTGAAGTCAAGTGGGCCTTAGAAAGCAGCACTTCGAACAAAGCTAGTGGAGGTGATGGAATTCCAGTTGATCTATTTCAAATCCTGAAAGATGATGCTATGAAAGTGTAGCACTCAATATGCCAGCAAATCTGGAAAACTCAGCAGTGGCCACAGGACTGGAAAAGGTCAGTTTTCATTCCAATCCCAAAGAAAGGCAATGCCAAAGAATGCTCAAACTACCACACAACTGCACTCATCTCACATGCTAGTAAAGTAATGCTCAAAATTCTCCAAGCCAGGCTTCAGCAATACATGAACCGTGAACTTCCAGATGTTTAAGCTGGTTTTAGAAAAGGCAGAGGAACCAGAGATCAAATTGCCAACATCCGCTGGATCATCGAAAAAGCAAGAGAGTTCCAGAAAAACATCTATTTCTGCTTTATTGACTATGCCAAAGCCTTTGACTGCATGGATCACAATAAACTGTGGAAAATTCTGAAAGAGATGGGAATACCAGGTCACCTGACCTGCCCCTTGAGAAACCTATATGCAGATCTGGAAGCAACAGTTAGAGCTGGACATGGAACAACAGACTGGTTCCAAATAGGAAAAGGAGTACGTCAAGGCTGTATATTGTCGCTCTGCTTATTTAACTTATATGCGAAGTACATCATGAGAAATGCTGGGCTAGAAGAAGCACAAGCTCGAATCAAGATCGCTGGGAGAAATATCAATAGCCTCAGATTTACAGATGACACCACCCTTATGGCAGAAAGTGAAGAAGAACTAAAAAGCTCCTTGATGAAAGTGAAAGAGGAGAGTGAAAAAGTTGGCTTAAAGCTCAACTTTCAGAAAGCGATGATCATGGCATCCGGTCCCATCACTTCATGGGAAATAGATGGGGAAACAGTGGAAACAGTGGGTGACTTTATTTTTTGGGGCTCCAAAATCACTGCAGATGGTGATTGCAGCCATGAAATTAAAAGATGCTTACTCCTTGGAAGGAAAGTTATGACCAACCTAGATAGTATATTCAAAAGCCGAGACATTACTTTGCCGACAAAGTCCGTCTAGTCAAGGCTATGGTTTTTCTAGTGGTCATGTATGGACGTGAGAGTTGAACTGTGAAGAAAGCTGAGCGCCGAAGAATTGATGCTTTTGAACTGTGGTGTTGGAGAAGACTCTTGAAAGTCCCTTGGACTGCAAGGAGATCCAACCAGTTCATTCTAAAGGAAATCAGTCCTGGGTGTTCTTTGGAAGGAATGATGCTGAAGCTGAAAGTCCAGTACTTTGGCTACCTCATACGAAGACTTGACTCATTGGAAAAGCCTCTGATGCTGGGAGGGATTGGGGGCAGGAGGAGAAGGGGACGACAGAGGCTGAGATGGCTGGATGGCATCACCGACTCGATGGACGTGAGTTTGAGTGAACTCCAGGAGTTGATGATGGACAGGGAGGCCTGGCATGCTGCAATTCATGGGGTCGCGAAGTGTTGGACACGACTAAGCGACTGAACTGAACTGAATAGGCCAGCAAGAGTAAAAAGTTGTCTTCTAGAGATGGGTCTCCTCTTCACACATGGAGACCTCCTCTTGGATACAAAAGGAAGAACAGAATAGAGTATATCACAATAGAATATGTACATTATTGGGCAATATTGGATTATTCTGAGGTTAAAAGTGACATGTGAATAATACAAGAAGTTTTCTAAGAGGGTGAAATTATTCTTTTTCAACCATCTTTCTATGATCTCTGTTTACCTAGTTTTTCATCTGCCTTTAACTTTTTGAATTTTAAACTAAAATGCAAATACTTTCCAAGTACAGTGCTTCTTAATTTTCAAAAGCTGTGATGAGAGCAAGTCAAATGAGTGGAGTGTACAGGGCTTGGATACTGTCTAGCTCTGCCTTTGGTATTTTGTTTTGTTTTCTAATGACCAGGACAGCCTTTTAGAACCTCATTTCTAAAATTGTAATATATACTGCAAACATCATGGGTTTTCAAAGAAAATAAATACTTTAAATTTCCAGAAATATTATTTTAAATAAAGTATATTATAACTTGTTTAAAATTACTTTTAAATGATCATTGTATATTAACCGAAACTGATAGCTTGGAAAGAAATGTATAATTTTCAACAAAGTTATTTGACACAATAAGAACAAGCATGCAACTTTTAATTATATATTATTCTTACTGACTTTTATTAGTAGCCTAAGTATGGTAATATGGTAGGGAAATCTTTGGGATGTAGCTGTTTTCACAATTTCAGTTACTTGATAACCACAGGTAGCATTTGTGTTTAGTTTGGAACTTTGTTTTATCAAATAACTTTTGAGATAAAAGTCATTAGTCTCTTGGCACAGCATAAGGTTTATGATACTAATATTATTTAAAAAACATCTTGTAGAGTGTAAATTTCTATTTAAAAAGACTCAAAGCACTTCCCTGGTTAAGTCTCTGGGTTTCCAGTGCAAGGGGAGAGGGTTTGATCCCAGGTTGGGGAACTAAGATTCCACATGCTGAGTGACATGACCAAGAAAATAAAAAATAAACAGGAAATGACAACCCACTCCAGTATTCTTGCCTGGAGAATCCCATGGACGGAGGAGCCTGGCAGGCCTACAGTCTATGGGGTTGCAAGGAGTCGGACACGACTGAGCTACTTCACTTAAAAAAAAATAAGTTCAAAGGTTCAAGAAATAAAGCAGTGACTTTATGGAGAGATACTTTTGCCTCCTCCTTTAGAATATATGGATGGAGAAAAAAATGAGAAAGAAGCTTCTTTTGTAATTTTGTAGATGCTTTTAACACTTTTAAAGTTTATTGTCATGTTTTAATTACTATGAATTAAAATATGGACAGTAATCTTGGACATATTTTAAGGCCTGTATTTTGTGATCACAGGCTTGGATTTCTCATGCTCCTCTGTTCTTGGAATCCTCCAGGGCAGAATACTGGAGTGGGTAGCTGTTCCCTTCCCCAGGGGATCTTCCCAACTGAGGGACTGAACCCAGGTCTCCCACATTGCAGGCAGATTCTTTACCATCTGAGCCACCAGGGAAGCCCATACTTCCACAGCCTTGTATTTGCTTAAAAAGCTTTACTAAAATGATGCTAAGAGGATAGATATTTTGTTAATTGTTCTAATCAGTAAAAAAAAAAAAAAAATATATATATATATATGGTAAATAAAAAGGCTGGTAGGAAACTTTTGGGTAATGGATATGTTTATGATGTAGAATGTGATGATTTTATAGGTAAATATTTATCTCCAAAGTAATCAAAGTATATATACCCACTGCTTTTCTTATGTAAAAGAAAAAAAGCTGTAAATTGACTTTCTTAACAACTGGGAAAATATTCTGCGTGGATGTTTCTCAACTTTATGTGAGTGAATAATCTCTTTATTATAAACATTTTATAACTCTTCTTATTACCCTGAGATAAAATTGATTTTTAATATAACTTATTAACATACATAGAACTTAATATAACTTATTACATACATACATTGTTTTCTTTTAGAAAACAAAGTAGTTCCATAATTGTAACTTAAAGGGGAAGAAAAAGGATCATGATTTATAATAATAAAGTAATGTGTATGTCAGGATGTCAGTACTTAGCAGGACTACAGCGGAAGATGAAACAAAGTTGGCTGGAGCTTGCCCGTGTGTGTGTCACCATGACTGACCATCACTGGGAGTGCTTTGATGTGTTAGCTACTCAGATTCAAGACTGCCTTTGACAGCTGTGGAATGTGTTACCAGACAATGAATGTGTGTGTGCTAAGTCACTTTGGTCGCGTCTGACTTTATGCAACCCTATGGACTGTAGCCCGCCAGGCTCCTCTGTCCATGGGATTGTCCAGGCCAGAATACTGGAGTGGGTTGCCATACCCTCCTCCAAGGGATCTTTCTGACCCAGGAATCAAATGCTCATCTCTTATATCTCCTGCATTGGCAGGCAAGGAGGATTTTTTCCTACCACTAACCTGGGAAATCCTGGTTTTTATAATCTGGGAAGCCCTGTTATAGTGTAGGTGGTAGTGGTTTAATTGCTAAGTCATGTCTGACTCTTGTGACCCCATGGACTGTAGCCTGCCAGGCTCCTTTGTCCATGGAATTCTCCAGGTAAAAATACTGGAGTGGGTTGCCATTTCCTTCTCCAGGGAATCTTTGCAATCCAGGGATCGAACCTGGGTCTCCTGCATTGCAGGCAGATTCTTCACTGACTGAGCTATGAGGGAAGTCCCCTGTTATAGTGTACATACATCTAAACTGGAATTCTCTGTGTTTTGAGGAAACATGTTTTAGTTGTACTAATAGGTTTAGCAAAATGGCCTGTCTGGGCTGTTTTCAGAGGATTTGGAAAAGTCAAACAGCTCATCTTAAACTAAAGAAATCTGAGATCTGTGTCTTATATAGCGAAGTGACTGTGAAACAGGAAGGCAGAGGATCAACTGTCAACCTTAGCGTTTCTCCTTTTGACCAGCATACAGTTCAGTTCCTCTGGATTTTTGCTCCAGCACGGTTTCCTTTCACTCACTCATCCTGCCTTATTCCCTGGCCCCTTCCTTCCTTGTTGTGTGCTCACTGCCTCCTCCAGTGCCCTCCTGTCCCACTCTTCATTTTATGGCTCACTTCAGGTCACACCTTCTCCATGGAGATCTGCTCCATACAGCATCTGTTCTCCTGTAATTATATTGGCAAAGTTTAAATATTTAATTATTCTCGAAATATTTCCCAGTTACTACTTAACCTTCCCAGTTAAACAGATTGCAGTCCTCTTAAAGGAAAGTATGTCAGAGGTTCCTTTTGTATCCTTTGCAGTAGTCAGCAAAGCACTTGGCACCAAGTGGCTGCTGGGTAAACAATGAGACATTCATCTGTGGGCTTGACCTGAGAAAGTATATACTGATTCAAAAAATTTATTGAGTTAATGACAGGGTCTTACTTTCAGAATATCTCCTCATAAGATCTGATGTTTATATCTGATGGTCATGAAAATATCTCACCTCAAACCTATGAGAATATGAATTCCTATCAGTATGATATCCTTTCTCTTTTAATAAATATGTTTTCATGGCAGTCAAGATTTTAGATCTCACTGAGAATTAGCTTTTGTCTTATTCCTATGTGGCAGTGCCATCTATGACTTGCTCTGAGAGATGCCTGCCCTGACATCTCGTCTATAGTTGTGACCCAAAGGGTACTAAGTGATGGCTATGGGGCAATATTAATTATTCTCAGGAATGTACTTCTATGATAGAGTCTGAGGTTCGGAATTAGGAGGACATCTTTTACGCCTGACATTTTGTTTCATTTGTGTTATTTAATTAGAAATAGTCTTGTATTAGTAAGGACTCTGTCTCTTGAATCAGGTAGTGTTTCTTTTCCTAAAGCTCAGTCCTATAAACAACAGTATTTTACAGATATCAGTTCCATTTTGTGAGAACTCAACTATATAAAGATTATTTTCAACTCTCTGGTTGACTTGTTAATCTTATATAAACCAGCAGTTTGAAATCTTTGATGAACTTATTCAAGTCTGGAAAAAGGGTCTTGTTTTAAATTCAGTAGATTTGCTTAAAAATAACTTCCAGGACTTCCCTGGTGGTTCAGTGGTTAAGAATCTACCTTCTAAGGCAGGGGGCATGGGTTTGATCCCTGGTCTGGGAACTAGGATCCCACTTGCCATGGGGCAACTAAGCCAGCTTGTAACAAAGAGCTGTCATGCCACAACTAAAACCCTATGCAGCCGAATAAATAAATATTAATAAAAAGCTTCCTTTTAAAGTTGTCATGTTATTCTTTATATTAGTTAATAATGATTGTTATATGTATATTTCTATATATATGTAGATGTTATGTGTATACATGTATGCATGTGATTTCTATTATGGTCTGCATAAAAATTTTTTTTAAATGTTTAAAAAAATAAGTGAAATAAAGCAGAAAGAGGAGTTTTTTTTTTTTTTTTGCTATAGTTTTGTTGAATTTTGAGATATTTGGGGAATAAGAGGATGACTTAAAAAAATGACTGAAAGAAGTGGAGGAAGAAGCCCCATGGCTATTTGGGGGAAGGGCATTCCAGGAGAAGTAGCGGCAAGTGCAAAGGCCCTGGGGCGGAGGGCCAGGTACATCTTCAGAATTACAAGGAGGGGCGTGTGGCTAAAGCAGAAGAAAGGAATGAGGAGCCTAGTCCTGTAGGAATCTAGTCTTGAAAGCTGTCATTAGGACTCTTACTCTTAGTGAGATATGAGCCACCACGGATTTAGAGCAGCATTACCACTTGCTATTATTACACCCATTTCACAGAAGGGGAAATTGAATGGAGCTCTTATTTGAAGAAAAACAAACAAACTTTGAAAAGCACTGTTATTCTGGAATCATTGGTATTATAATTCTATTGTGTTTTTTCTAGGGAGAAATGTCTTAATACTTGTTTTTGCATAGCAGAAAGAGTGACCACTTCTATTTGATAGATTTTTAATTAGGAAAGTCTCTTCAAAATCCAGGAGTGAAAGGCCAACCCAGGTAATGGGAAAAAAAAATATGGATTTGGATTTGGAGTTATCTATAGTTTTGGGACCTTGCTTCAGTGCTCCTGGTTCCCATGTACTGAAAGCTCACTAAGGGCAGGCATTGTGTTAAGACTTAAATGCACTGTCTCACTTAATTCTCATGACAGCCTATCAAATAGCTACTGTTATCCCAATTATACACTTCCCTGGTGGCTCAGCTGGTAAAGAATGCACTTACAATGTGGGAGACCTGGGTTCGATCCCTGGGTTGGGATGATCCCTTGGAAAAGTGAATGACTACCCACTCCAGTATTCTGGCCTAGAGAATTCCATGGATGATACAGTCCCAATTATGCAAATGTTTAGATGAAGAAACATTGGGTTAAATTATTTAAATAACTTGCCCAGAGACCTACTGCTTATACGGGAAGGAGCCCGCATTTCTGATACCTGAGACCTGCTATAATCTTTACATCCCTCATTGCTGTGGCCAAGGGAGAGTTCTGGTAGATTCTGGGAATCTTTCCAGGTGTTCCACACTGGATGTGTTCTCCTTGCTTTAGGGCTGCTATTGTTGAAAGCTTAGGTTTTTATTTTGTACTTGCTTAAAATGAGGCTATAAATATTAAAACAGGTTTTTTTCCTTTCTCTTCTTCCCGCTCCCCTTTCTTCTCTTCAGACCATTTGCACCCTCTCCCCGCCTCTCACTAATGGTAATAACCTCTGTGCATGATCCATGGCTTTCTCCAAGTTCATATAATCATATGTAGACATAGATATTTCCTTTACTTTACAAAAATGGGGTCGCACTATATGGACTTCTCTGCATATTGTCACTTGATATTGGGGAAAAAAATCACTTTAATTCAGTTGATCTTCAACCATTTCCATGTTAAGGTATTTTCCTTGTTCCCAATTCTCTGTGTTTCTGTAAACATATCTGTTACCTACTGATGCTTCTATTTTTGAGATTGATTCTCAGATATAGGATTACTGGGACTACAATATGTGCAATTTTAATTTTTATGGATTTGTCTGGATTACTTTTAAAAAAGTTATGTAACAACTTACATTGCCAGAAGCTGGTTATTACATGTAATCATTTTCCTGAATCTTCACCAGAATTAGGTCCTACTTCTTTGTTTAATTTTTTCTAATCTGACGGACATGAAATCTTTCATGGAATTTACATTTTCCTGTCTGGTAGGGGAGTTGAACATCTTTTCACAAGTTTATTGGAATTTACTCTTTTGTAAAGTATTTGTTCAGTTGCTTTGTACATATATTGGATGGTATTTTTTTTTCATTGAGGTGAAATTCACATAACAGAAAACTGAACTTTTGAATAATTCAGTGGTATTTAGTACCTTACAATGTTGTGTGACCACATACGTATCTAATTCTAAAACATTCTCATTGCCCCAAAAGTAAGCCTCATACATATGAAGCAATTACTCCGTATTCCCTCCCCTGACTCCCAGGCTCTGGCAGCCATCTATCTGCTTTCTGTCTCTATGGATTTACCTCTTCTGGATATTTCATACATGGATTCATGCACTAGGTGAGCTTTTGTATCTGGCTTCTTTCACGTAGCATAACGTCTTCAAGGCACATCATCATAAGTGGTACACCATTTTGTTATCAATCTTAAGAGCTATTTGTAGACTCTAGATTTAAAAAATTTTATGTAATCTGAATTTGCAAATCTTCCTCAATATAATACCTGCCAATGGATTTTGTTAGTGAATTCTTTGTCATATAAAAGATAGTAATTTTGCATATTTAGATATATCTGTCTTTAATTTCTGGGTTGCAAATTCAGTCTAATATTTTTGTGGGTTTAGGTTTACATTTAAATTTTTAAGCAAATTGGGATATTAGTATATGATTTTTCTTTCTCTCAGAGGAATGGCTCCTGGTACCACTGTTATTTTTAATAAATTACCTTTTCTTTCCTTGATTGAAATTCATCTTTCTGTATATTTATTTCCTGCTGTTGACTTTTTCCATCTTCTCTAATGTGTTCTAGTGGTGTTTCTGACTGTTCCTATTGCTGCTGCTGCTGCTGCTAAGTCGCTTCAGTCGTGTCCGACTCTGTGTGACCCCATAGACGGCAGCCCACCAGGCTCCCCTGTCCCTGGGATTCTCCATGCAAGAACACTGGAGTGGATTGCCATTTCCTTCTCCAATGCATGAAAGTGAAAAATGAAAGTGAAGTCCTATTGCAGTGCCATACAATTTTGATTACAGTGTTTTGTATGGCTCTTAATTTTCTGTCTGTGTTACATTTTTTTCTGAGTTTACTTGAACATACCTAAAATTTTTTTGATTCTAAGCAAAATTTTTTTCAATTTTGGATCTTAAAAGTGATACATTTAAAAATTCTTTCTGAACAAAATGACTAGATAATTTACTGATATTTCTGTTGCTAAGTCTATAAGTTGCAATCCTGATTAGCAAGAAAAAATTGCTTCTTGACTGGTCCCTGCTTAGGGGAAATACAGAGAGAAGCTCCTTCCCATAGTCTTATGTTGTTATTGTTCAGTTGCTCTGTTGTGTCCAACTCTTTGTGACTCCTGGACTGCAGCGTGCCAGGCTTCCCTGTCCATCACAATCTCCTGGAGCTTGCTCAAATTCATATCTATTGAGTTGGTGATGCCATCCAACCATCTCGTCCTCTGTTGTCCCCTTCTCCTCCTGCCTTCAATCTTTCCCAGCATCAGGATCTTTTCTGATGAGTCAGCTCTTTGCATCAGGTGGCCAAGTATTGGAGCTTCAGCTTCAGCATCAATCCTTCCAATGAATATTCAGGATTGATTTCCTTTAGGATTGACTGGCTTGATTTCCTTGCAGTCCAAAGGACTCTCAAGGGTTTTCTTCAACACCACAGATCAAAAGCATCAATTCTTCGGTGCTCAGCTTTCTTTATGGTCCAACTCTCACATCCATATATGACTACTGGAAAAACCATAAAATTGACTAGTTGAACATTTGTTGGCAAAGTAATGTCTCTGCTTTTTGATATGCTGTCTAGGTTGGTCATAGCTTTTCTTTCCAGGAACAAACGTCTTTTAATTTCATGGCTGCAGTCACCATCTACAGTGATTTTGGAGCCCAAGAAAATGAAGTCTCTCACTGTTTCCATTGTTTCCCCATCTATTTGCCATGAAGTGATGGGACCAGATGCCATGATCTTCGTTTTTTGAATGTTGAGGTTTAAACCAGTTTTTTCACTCTCATCAAGAGGCTCTTTAGCTCCTTTTTGTTTTCTGCCATAACGGTGGTGTCATCTGTATATCTGAGGTTATTGATATTTCTCCTGGCAATCTTGATTCCAGCTTGTGCATCATCTAACCTGACATTTTGCATGATGTACTCTGCATATAAGTTAAATATGCAGGATGACTGTACACAGCCTTGACGTACTCCTTTCCCTATTTGGAACCAGTCCATTGTTCCATGTCCAGTTCTAACTGTTGCTTCTTGACCTGCATACAGATTTCTCAGGAGGCAGGTCAGGTGGTCTAGTATTCCCATCTCTTTCAGAATTTTCCACAGTTTGTTGTTATCTACACAGTCACAGGCTTTAGCATAGTCAATGAAGCAGAAATAGATCTTTTTCTGAAATTCTCTTGATTTTTCTATGATTCAACAGCTGTTTGCAATTTGATCTCTGGTTCCTCTGCCTTTTCTAAATCCAGCTTGATCATCTGTAAATTCTCGGTTCACATACTGTTGAAACCTAGCTTGGAGAATTTTGAGCATTACTTTGCTAGTGTGTGAAATGAGTGCAATTGTGCTGTAGTTTGAACATTCTTTGGCATGGCCCTTCTTTGGGATTGTAATGAAAACTGACCTTTTGCAGTTCTGTGGCCAGTGATGAGTTATCCAAATTTGCTGGCATTTTGAGTGTAGCACTTTAGTGGCATCATCTTTTAGGATTTGAAATAGCTCAGCTAGAATTCCATCACCTCCACTAACTTTGTTCATCATGATGCTTCCTAAGGCCCACTTGACTTTACACTCCAGGATGTCTGTCTCTAGGTGAGTGATCACACCATCGTGGTTATCTGGGTCATGAAGATCTTTTTTGTATAGTTCTTCTGTGTATTCTTGCCACCTCTTCTTAATTTCTTCTTCTTCTGTTAGGTCCATACTGTGCTGCTAAGTTGCTTCAGTCATGTCATACTCTGTGCGACCCCATAGACAGAAGCCCACCAGGCTCCCCCGTCCCCAGGATTCTCCAGGCAAGGACACTGGAGTGGATTGCCATTTCCTTCCCCAATGCAGGAAAGTGAAAAGTCAAAGTGAAGTCACTCAGTTGTGCCTGACTCGCAGCGACCCCATGGACTGTAGCCCACCAGGCTCCTCCGTCCATGGGATTTTCCAGGCAAGAGTACTAGAGTGGGTTGCCATTGCCTTCTCCGAGGTCCATACTGTAATCAGGGGTATTTCATATTAGATCCAGCCACACTGCTTTAATCTGTATGTTTGAAGGCTGGTACAGAGTGATGCACCAGCTTTCCCAGGAGAAGCTACATGTAATTTCCTTGTGACTTGCAGAGCGTGTCATTATGCATGACTTTTGTTCCTTGATTATTAAAGACTCTTAAACTCTTCATTCATGAAGCACTTGTAGGCAACCATTATGTACCCATTACTGGGTAAGATCTAGAAAAGAAGGCATTACTCATTCTAGCTTTGAAAAACGAAGACAATTTTTGCTTCACTAAAAGAAGACACAATCTCTACTCTTAGGAAAATCACAGCACAGTTGGGGAAATATAAATATTTATAATTATATCTAAATACATCTTCAAATCAACATTTATACACACGTATACACACATCTCCCAGCAATAACTTGCATTTGTATAGCACAGCTCTTTATAGTTAAGAAAGTGTTTTCATCAGAATTGTCTTAAAATGTTCCTACAACATGGTGAACAATGTCCAGCAACTATTTGTACCCTCAGTTTACTGATGTTCAGAATAAGATGTTTGAGGTAAATGAGGTCAAAGTCTTTTTAGAAAAGATGATTTAATTCCTGCTGCTTTTTACCCTGGTTTATTCTTAATGGAGCCACCCTTGGTTCCCAACACCAAAGCTATAGAACATCTTGTGGGGCTATTCAGCTTTTTGGTGGGCATTTGTATTATGTAATATGGCTTGTTTGGGGGGCTAGAGATCCAGTAGAAAATAAGATCTCCATGGTCCCTGCCCTTATAAAGAGTATATTTTTGAAGGGAGGGATATATAGGACAGGGAAGATAGAATAATAGACCTTTAAAAAGTAACTAGAATTATGATCATTGTATATGGGGCGTACAAATGTATATATATATATATAATATATGGGCACATTAGTGTATGGGACAATAGCATTTGACTTGACCTAGGTGGATAGCAGAGTGAACTTCTCTAAAGATGTGATTGTTAAGCTAACTATGCCATAGCTTGGGGGAGAGCATTGAAAAAGAGGGAAAGCCTTAAGATAGAAAGGAGTTCAGAACACTGAAGGATCTGAAAAAGGGTGGGAAAGATTGGAATGTAAATAGTAAAATCAGGCAGTAATAAAGCCAGACAGTAAGTTGGGCTGAGATTCTGCAGGGCTTA
The DNA here is from genome assembly GCF_003369695.1 of Bos indicus x Bos taurus. Taxonomy (NCBI): domain Eukaryota; kingdom Metazoa; phylum Chordata; class Mammalia; order Artiodactyla; family Bovidae; genus Bos; species Bos indicus x Bos taurus. Next base: position 40,872,310 of record NC_040086.1, read on the forward strand.
TAGGTCAAAGTGAAGATTTTGGAAGTTATCTGTGGAGCATCACAAAGCTTCAAGAGAAGGCTCTGACTGCTTCAGAGTTAAGGCGTAAGAAGAGAGACCAACTGATAGAGTTGAGGCAGGAAATGACAGTGATTAGGACTGGGATATTGGTAGAAGAGAGGGACAGAAGGGAACATATTTAAAGAGCTCATCAGAACTAGAATTCACAGGTCTTCGTAATTGATTCATGGTGTGGACAAGATGTCAAGAATATCCCCCAAGTCTTGATGGGCTTGGAAGGAAGATTATATACATTTAAAGTAACAATTAGATCAAGGGGTATAGAAAAACATTTTGTTTGTTTCTACAGTGGTGCAAAAGATGGGAAAAAAAGAATGTGCTCTCATAGGAATTAAAGCCATAATGACACACCAAATATTTGCTTTAACTAAAGAAGGCTACAGTTGTACAGAGCTCAAGTGAACATGATACACTATTGATAATAAAACTGAGGTCTTGCCCTCTATAAAAATTAAACTAATTATCATACACTTGCATGATCACCATGTTATTTATTATTTTATATTTAAAACCATTATTTTTATTGCAAAACAGGCATAATTTTACTCTCAGCCTATAAGCCTTACTATAACTTATTTGTATCCTCTAAGCACAGAACCATTTTTGTCCCTTTAATAAGTGTAGTAATTTACATTGGCTAATGGTATAACTATGATAATTAGTATAATGTAGTTGTATTCTTAACCATTGCTTTATTACAACAATTTTAAATCTTATTATTTTTTCCTGGTGGAGCAGAGCATATGATTATCCATAATTTTTTTTTAAACAATGTATAGAAAAAACTTTTGTTTGCTTTATTTTACTTCTGTCTCAATTCAGTCAGCAAAACTTTACATGTAGTTTGGAGATTTTAATCACCACATATTGGGTGAAATTGGATACTTGCTTTTATTTATTTTTTTTTTGGTTCTCAGTTTATTTAGGTTTTGTTCCTAAATCTTTTGCTTCCAGGCTAGTGCATGCAGGTTTTCTTGCATGGCAAAAGAGAAATTTAGTCTTTTTCTTTTGACTACACTGTGGTGGATAGTTGCAGAAAGAAGAGCTTATTGTTAATGATTAAGATACTGAGTAAAAATTACAGTGAACTCTGTCATCTGGGATAATTATAAAATAAAAAGCTTTGTTTAGCCAAATATTCATATATATATATATATATATATATATATATGTATTCCATATATAATTTATAGATGTCTAATTTTCTAATAATCAGAGCCAAATTAACTTCCCTTAAAAATAAAGCAAAATTTAATTGTACATTGGCCTTTGAGGAGTCAGAAGATGTTTCAGGATTTTTTAAAGTCTGATGGGACATAATTGGGAACTTCCCATCGTTTTAGGCTCTATTATGCTTTCTCTATAAAGTTTTAAAATTTCTCAGTAATAGAACATTTTGAGTATTCAGAAAAGATAGCTTTGCCCAGTATATCAGATCTTCATTACCTATTTCCAAGAAAGAGCAAATTCTCAACTTTTAAAATAGATGCATATTCTGCAGACTGAGCATGAAGGAGATCACATCTAGGAGGGGAGAAATAGTTAAAGTAATTAAAATGTGAGGTTTGCATTTTTTATGTTATTTAAACGCTAATAATCTGGATCCTGACTCAGCAGAACCATTAATTACATGGATTTTTTTTTTTTCCAGCACTAGCCTTTTCCACTTTAGTGCTGAGGCTGTTTAAGTTCAAATCAGCCCTGTTGTCTTCCTGCCACCTCAGGTCACCTTTCAAGGTTTCAAATTATAAAAATATACTAAATTATGTTCAGTTCACACTACCCAAGTTAACCAGATGACTTACTAATCAAATACCTTGAATATTTCCAATTTTGACAGATGTATTTAATTTGGAGAATTTGGTAAAAGAAACAAAAATAAGAGGAAAACACGTTTGTTTCAGCAACTTACGAAATTCAGAAGAATATACATTTTTCTTTTTCTGTTATCCAGAGGCAAAATATGTTACTCTCTTTGACTCGAAACTGGATCTAACAGGGGTATCTCAAAGGACAATAGCGAAGGTACTTGCTGCATTAATCCTTTGGTGCAAATTATGTCAAACTGTGTGGCTTTTTAATGACTTAAAACAACAACAACAACAGATTTTACAGATCTCAAATAACTGTATCCATTTTCTTCATCGTTTATCTCCCAGAAGTTGCTTAATAAAAGGTCAGTATAGATTCTGTTAACTGCAAGAAAGAAGCCGTGTGTGTGAAACACTTTTGCAAACTCTGGAGTCCTCACAGATATATGATAATGAGAACGTGATTATGGTGGGTGTTCTGAACAAGGCTGACAGTTGAATGTTCCTAGAGAAGACTTTTTAGTACTTGTGCTTCTGCATTCATTTGAATCTGCTCCTCGGCTCTGCTGATGTCTTTTGCACATTGTTTGGCCCATTTCACTCTCTAATGACAGGCCTGGTGCATTCTGATGGAGAATTGCCACACATATCAGATTTCAGACCAACAGGTAACCAGCCATCTCTGTCTCTGAGACATCCTTTCTACATGTTAATTTCATTTATTTCACATCCTTCTACAATGCCCAACTTCAGGCTTATTATTTTTTTTTTTTTTCAGAAAGCCTGTTCTTCACTATTCTGATGTCAGCAGACATTGCCTTAGTGACTGAATATTTGAGCTTTTATTTTGACAACACGTTTATAGTCAATGTTCAAGCAACTCTCTTTTTGCCTCCTGGAATCTTTACTTGGATCCATACATTTTCAGGTGGGCTTCCCAGATGGCTTAGGGTAAAAGAATCCATCTGCCAGTGCAGAAGACATGGGAGACGTGGGTTTGATCCCTGGGTCTGGAAGATCCCCTGGAGGAGAAAATGGCAGCCCACTCCAGTATTCTTGCTTGGATAATCCCATGGACAGAGGAGCCTGGTGGGCTACAGTCCATGGGGTTGCAAAGGATCAGATATGACTGAGTGATTGAGCACAACTCCTGGCAACATGCATTTTCAGGTAGATTTTATGTGTGTGTACCTTCTATTCCTTTTTTCATGGTAAAAAACTATAGTATATAGGATAGTATGGTTTTGAGATCCAAAACCATACCTTATAATCCTTTGTATGCTTCACAGACCATTTTAGGTTTTGTTGATTTGATTTTGATTACCAAAGAAATAGTTATAAATCTTTTTGTGCTTTGAACATATATTTTATTCATTTATTTACTTTTTCACAAAGAGATTTCCTTTTTGTAAAAAGGGCTGTGTCTCTTATGGATCAATGAAAGATATGAAAGAATATATATATATATATATGTATGTATTTTTTGCAGTTGTATCTGTGGTTAATTTCTGTGGTTAGATTGAAGGGGACACTTAATATGGATAGTCTTCATAGAGTTCTTTGTTATTGTTGTTCAGTCCCTAAGTTGTGTCTGACTCTTTGTGATCTCATGGACTGCAGCCCACCAGGCTTCCCTGTCCTTTACTACCTCCCAGAGTTTGCTCAAATTCATGTCCATTGAGTCAGTGTTGCCAGTCAACCTCTTATCCTCTGTCACCCCGTTCTCCTCCTGCCTTCAATCTTTCCCAGCCTCAGAGTCTTTTCCAGTGAGTCAGCTCTTCACATCAGGTGGCCAAAGTATTGGAGCTTCAGCTTCAGCATCAGCGAATATTCAAGGTTGATTTCCTCATAGCATTATTAAGCTTCCTGAAATTAAATGAATAATATTGTGTGCTTGGAGACTTTTTCTTCCCCTTATGGGTAAAGAGCCCCAAATTTTTATCGGATTCTCAAAGTGACTCAGAAATATCTTGTTTAGTCTCTAAGTTGTGTCCAACTCTTTTGCGATCCCATGGACTGTACTAGGCAGACTCAAAGATAGGGTTAGCGATACTACCATAGCTGAGTTTAGAACTGAGTTTAGTCTAAGTGCATACACTAAAATAGTGACAGAGCTGAGTCAAAGGCTTTTTTATCTGGTTGTTGACAGTACTATCAAAGAGAGTTGTTCTGTATGTTACTTTTCACTCTTACCTTATTTTACCATACAACGTTAATACATTTATAAAAATACTCAATACATAAAAATCTAAATTTATAAATAAGGTGATGTTCACTTTATGAAATGATTAGGTAAAATTTGTAACAAGCTTTCCCAGAGATTTAAATTACTTCATTTAAGTGTCGCTTTTCAGAAACACATGTTCGTTGCCCTGGCCAAAGTGCACCAGGAATTCTTTACTTCACAATGGAATAAATAAGCCTATAAATGTATTGCATCTTTCTGTGGGGCAGCCATGATTTTAAAGTGTAAGTCTTACAGATGTGAAGGTGTGTCTTTTTTTTTTTTTTTAAATAAAGGATCTTCTTTTATTTATTTGTTCTTAGTCACTCAGTCATGTCTCACTCTTTGCCACCCTACGGACTGTAACCCGCCAGGCTCCTCTGTCTATGAGATTTTTCAGGCAAGAATACTGGAATGGGTTGCCATTTCTTCCTCTGGGAGATCTTCCCAACCCAGGGATTGAACCCATGTCTCCTGTGTCTCTTGTGTTGCAGGCGGATTCTTTACCTGCTGAGCCATCAGGGAAGCCTCCTTATGTGTTTATTTAATTTACTTTTGGCTGCACTGGATCTTTGTTGCTGCACATGGGCTTTCTCTCATTGCAGTGAGTGGGGACCACTCTCTAGTTGCAGTGCTTGGGCCCCTGATTGCAGTAGCTTCTCTTGTGGAACACGGGCTCCAGAATGCAGGCTCAGTAGTTGTGGTGCACGTGTTTACTTGCCCCAGGGCATGTGGGATCTTCCAGGATGAGGGATTGAACCTGCTGCATTGACAGGTATGTTCTTAACAAGTGGACCACCAAGGAAGTCCCAGTGAAGGTGCTTCTTGATTTGTTTGTTTTTTAATTTAAAAGAGCCCTCACACTGAATGCAGCGCTGGACTCACAATTGGTTGATGAATGAAATCTATATGTGGATTAAATGACTCTGTTCATGTATTAGTCACATGGGCGACTCTTCCAAAACCCCAGCCTCCAAGTTCCTTGAGCTCTTCTTGCACAGTGATCTCGTTTTTCATCCTACCTAACCGAAGATCGCAGCCCAGACCAGTGGGTCAAAGTGTTGTCTTCAGACTAGCAGACTCAGCATCACCTGGGACTTATTAGAAATGCAAATTTGGGGGCTCAGCCCTAAACCTAATGAATTGGAAACTGAGTGTGAAGTCCAGTAATTCCTTCGTCAAGCCTTCCAGGTACTTCTGAGCATCACTACCCTGCTGCTAAGTCACTTCAGTCGTGTCCGACTCTGTGCCGCTACCCTAGACCTTGTCAATACCAATAACTTTATCTATTGGTAAAGTCTCAGTCTCAAGCTTCCTACTCTCCAATGACTATCTTTATTTTTCCAGCTCTCCCCTTCTAGTGTCTCAACTTTCCCTACCATCTATCAATCATTTTTACTTTTTTCTCATTACCACCTTCATAACTTCTAGTAAGATTCAGTTGTCCTCGATTATAATCATTCAGTCTCATGTTCCCTCTCTTTTCATCCTATCTGGAAAAATTCCCACCCTGGTTAGATCAACCCTTTACTTCTTACCCTCACAACTGAGTGCTGCTGCTACTGCTAAGTTGCTTCAGTCGTGTCCGACTCTGTGCGACCCCATAGATGGCAGCCCACCTGGGATTCTCCAGGCAAGAACACTGGAGTGGGTTGCCATTTCCTTCTCCAATGCATAAAAGTGAAAAGTGAAAGTGAAGTCGCTCAGTCGTGTCCGACTCCTAGAGACCCCATGGACTCACAACTGAGTATCTGAAGGAAAACTCACAACCATAGCAGAAAACCCACCTTGTCACTAACCAAAGTGGGCCTTTAGTGCTACCTGGAAATCATAGTACATTTCCCTAGTCAAGTCACTTTCATATTCTTTATGAAGAGTATTTTCACATGGATATTGCTGTAGATAAACTCCCTGTGCCCTTCCAAAGACCAAGCTCAAGATCCTGCACTGGCTTTCACCTCATCTTCTCTATTCCAGGAGATTTTCCCAGAAATTCTCCTTTCTCTCTTCTTTAACGTCATTTCTTACTTCTCTACTGGATTACTGCCATCAGCAACATAAATATGCCATCCTTTCATATATCAGTAAAATTTTTTTTTTAACTGAAAATGCCATGCCACCTATTACACCATTTTTTAATAGAAATACTCCTTTTGTGTATTTATATATTTATTTGTTTGGCTGTGTTGGTCGTGGTTGCAGTGCATGGGCTTCTCTCTAGTTGTGGTGCCTGGGCTCAGTAGTTACGGCACTTGGTCTTGGTTGCCCCAGGGCCTGTGGGATCTGAGTTCCTGAGCAGCGATCAAACCCTCATCTGCAGTATTGCAAGGTGGATTCTTAACCACTAGGCTGCCCGGGAAGTGCCCAGAAATACTGTTAAAATGTTATATTTAGTAATTTTCTCCCAACATTCTCTCTTGAACCTATTCCAATCAGGTTTTTGTTCCATTGTTCCATCAAAGCAATTCTTGCTAAAGTCACCAATGAGCTCCATGTTACAGCCTCCTAAAATACCTCTTTACTCTGCCCTTCTCTCTATCCATTAGATGCTCTTCTTCTCCACCCTTTACAACTACGATAGTCCTATTCAAAAGCAAATTGCATCATATTACTTCTCTGCTCAAGGCCCTCCAAAAATTCCCAGTCTTCTCAGAGTAAAATCAAATTCTTTGCTACCGCCATGTGGTTCCACGTGACCTTCTGCCCCCAGCCCCTGCTCTGTCTCCCTCATCTCACCATCTATATTCTTCTTCCATGTCCACCCCGCTCCAGCCACACTGTAGTTATGCTTTTTCTCAGTAACCAAATCCAATCCTGCTTCAGAATTTTGTTTCTCTTGTTTCCCATGCTTTGCCTGCTCTTTCCAGAGATTTCCTGAGCGAGACTGACATCCTGCTCTCTCACTTATGTAAGGTCCCTTCCTTCTCCACTACCCAATTTAGAAGGGTAACAGCCCACATAGAATCACTCTCTCTTTTACCTCAGCTTTATTGTTCTCCGTGTCACTTTCCATCATTTGACATTATTTAGGCTGAAGTGCATGAAATTGTAGATAATGGCCATTTTGCTGCTGCTAAGTCGCTTCAGTCGTGTCCGACTCTGTGCGACCCCATAGACGGCAGCCCACTAGGCTCCTCTGTCCCTGGGATTCTCCAGGCAAGAATACTGGAGTGGGTTGCCATTTCCTTCTCCAATGCATGAAAGTGAAAAGTGAAAATGAAGTCACTCAGTCGTGCCCGACTCTTAGGACTGCAGCCTACCAGGCTCCTCCGTCCATGGGATTTTCCCAGGCAAGAGTACTGGAGTAGGGTGCCATTGCCTTCTCCAATGGCCATTTTGGTCCTCCAGAAACTGTTAGTGCATAGAGATCTGCCTAATTCATATTTTGTGTTTATGTGTAAGTTCAGTGATGGAAAAGACTTCTGTTTTGTTCACTTTTCTAGTCCCAGCTCATAGACTAGTGCTTGGTGCATAATTAATACTCAGTGGAAATCTACAGAATGAAATAAATGAATGAGTTGGCATTATTTCTAAGTACCTACTGTGCACTATTCATATTTCCATCCATGTATCAATCTTTTTTTTTCTTTTATCTCTGTAACGAAATGAGTCAACACCTTAGCAACCACTAACTAAATTAGTATGCAATTGGGATGTGTCAAGGGGAAGAGAGTAACTATTTCAAAGAAGTATGCAATATAAATTCAAGTCTATGTATATATTTATATGATGTTTATTTCACTGATTATGCTTTAAGACCACTGCAAGTTCTAATATTTATGTCCTGAGCATGTTTCATCCAAGTAGATGAGAGGCATTCTAGAAGGGCAAAATTAGAATAAGATTAAATTATTGCTTCAAATTGACAAAGTGACATTTCTTTCCAACTAAATATTGACTAAATTTTGAAAGGAAAGACTTTGGGATCATGAAAAGTATGAGTACTGCAGATGCAGGGGAATGCCTTCTTTCAATTTTGCAGTAAGAGTATGCTTTGAAAGCTGAGCCTGGTTGGAAAGAACCTAAATGCTTTAACAGTGAATTAAGTTCAGCCACAAAACTGAAGTTGGGGATTCTGCATTCAGACCTGTGCTCACCAGTAGTAATTTTAGGAAGATGTATAAAGATGTGATCAGGAACATTCAAATGTAATCTGAGGCAAAATAATTGAATCAAGACTCATATATATATTTTTAAACCATACAAATTGCGACATCTTGTAAGGTAGTTAAAATTGCTACATCTATTCTTTGAACAAGTTCAATGAAGCAGAGGAGAAAGCAGTCCATTTCCAAGAGCACAGAACACATTGGGCGGAAGATCCGGGATGAGAGCCCAAAAGTCCCATCTTCCTGTCTCATACTTTTGTATTCAAAATATTGCAATCTGTTACCTAGAAGATGATTAGTGTGTAAAACTGAGCACTTTAATTTTACTGCAGGAAAAAGTTATGTAGAAAGAGCATAGGCTGTGATGGAGACAAAATTTGTCTAAACAAAGATATCTTTGGTTAATTAGTAAAATGGCAAAGACATTTATGAAAAATAAGATAGGCACATAAATCTCTTTCGTAAGTGTTAAATATTCCAATATTCACTCATTTGAAAATGTTTTAGTGGTAATTCTCATATATTTGTAGAAATGATGAACATCACGTTTGAAACATAATTTTTTTTGCCTCTGAGCTAACATTACTTTTTGTCATTGTATCTTTGAATACTGTATTACTTATATGACCTAGAACATCACACATAAAAGAAAAGCTAAGTTAGCAAAAGAACAGTTCCGCTTATAAAAAGATGTGATTATCTGTGAAAACAGATATGATTAAAACACTGTGTGCTGTTTAAATGAATTAGGAGTCATCATGGACAGCTCAAGGAAGAAGACTCCCATCACACAGAGGCAGTTAGGAAGGCAAATAGGACTCCAGGGTGCATTCAAAAGTGGAGAAAATAATCTGGAAATATTGAGTTGATGTTATATCAAATAATGATACACTTTCATCTAGAATACCAAGTCTAATTTCAGTCAGTACACCTTAAGACGTGTCAAGCAGAGAATGAAAATATCCAGAGGAATGGAAAAAAATGAGTAAATGGGGAATGAATTCATGTAAAGACAGTGTATCTCTGAAAAATAAGTTTTGTTGAGTGGGAAGCCATTTGTCTTCCTAAATAGCATAATAAAGGACATTTTGGTAATTAGGTGAACGATGCTTATAGTAAAATAAGATAGATGAACCTAAATAATAAATAAAAGCAATATTATCTGAGAAGTGAAATGATACTGAAAACCAGTGTTCTGGGATTAGAAAAGAGTTGTTGATTAAAAAGAACTGAATAGGAGCATCAGTGATGGAAACGGAAACTTCCCTGCTAATAACCTTAATCTTTACAAAGCTGTGTACCTACCTCTGTCCTCAAATGACACGTAACATTAACTGTAGGTTTATATCCTTCTACGGTGAAATGCAAGTATAAAATAAAGCCTCTTCTCTCTCTTTTTTTATAAAAACAAAGTAACAAAACAACTCGCACATGTGTTTTCTCAGCAAAAAAAAAAAAATTATTACAGAATATTAGTAAATTTTGGAAAACTAGATGGGAGAAAACATTCTTACTGTTACCAGCTCAAGTGATCACAGTTAGCATTTTGAGGTGTTTTCTTCCAATGCTCTATCCATACTTGGTGCTTGGTCGTTTCATTTTATAGAGAGGTAATCATACCATGGGAACAGTTGTTTTCTATTTCTTTTCATTGTAGCAAAAACATATTCCTGTGTTACGATAAGCTCTCAGTGATAAATTTCACACAATAATATTACATCAATAGTTGCACCACAATTTATGCAATCATATCAATAATATTGATGATCCTGATAGTGACAGTTTTATACTCTGAAATAAAATTACCAAGTGATTAATGAATAGGAATTTTTAATACATAACAAGCTTAGAGATTTTACAAGTTTTAAGAAGGAAGGGCTCTCACTAGCTTTTGTCCCACCTTTGTTTATTTTCAGTTATATACATCCATGTCACTTTAGCGTTTCCCCTCTAGAGTATAAAGATCCACTGGGTTTGTATGATATCTCCATTAGCCCATTGCTATGTGCATCTGGGAACTTAGTCAACAGTTTCTGATAGCAGCTACCAGGGTTTATCATTTAAATAGGGATCATGGCCAACTCTAGAGACAAATACCCGAGGGACAGGAAAATTATCCTCAAAGAATTCTAGGCTTAGAGGATGTGGATTCATGAGAGACTTTTTATGTTTACTACAAAGTATACTTTGTGCCTATTACTTAGAACTAAAAATAGCTAGAGCTCCCTATGTGAAGCCTGGGGCTTCCTCTAAGGAAAAAATAAAATGAAATTGCTTTATTTTTTCCTTTAATATAGTTGTCATTTTATAATATGTTAGATCTAGTTAGTTTAACCTCGTATATGCATTTTATCTCATTTATTCTTGTGTGCTTGTTAAGATGATTAATATTATCTTATTTCACAATGAAGAATAAAAGGAAACTAGGATTAAATTCTGGGAGAAGGCAATGGCACCCCACTCCAGTACTCTTGCCTGGAAAAGCCCATGAGCAGAGGAGCCTGGTGGGCTGCAGTCCATGGGGTCACGAAGAGTCGGACACGACTGAGCGACTTCACTTTCACTTTTCACTTTCATGCATTGGAGAAGGAAATGGCGACTTACTCCAGTGATCTTGCCTGGAGAATCCCAGGGGCAGGGAGCCTGGTGGGCTGCTGTTTATGGGGTCGCACAGTCGGACACAACTGAAGCGACTTAGCAGCAGCAGCAGCAGGATTAAATTCTAAACCCTTCCCTGTGAGCCTAGTTTGCAGTCTTTGCAGTGACATTAGTTTTTATAATGCAGGTGATAACGATGAGGTAAACTTAACTTTCCTGGACTATTAGATGGAATCTGAGAAGGTCTTTCCTGAATTTTTGTGTGTTTTCAAAGAGGAAAAGATTAATTGCATAAATCTATTATTAATTTTAACTTCCTGCCAACACAGGAAGCATGCACTCTAGAAATTGGGCTTGTGTATGATCTGGATGTGCATGTTTCTAGCTGCACCAGCTCAGACTGTTTTCTTGACTGTCTAACTACTTTTGATTAAGTTATTTATTAACACTCTCTCCTTTAGTCATCCATAGCTCTGTCTGGATGATTCTAAAGTTCAAATGATGTTTATGCCTTTTCTATGGACTGCTGTTAGTCAGGCTCACAAATTCTTTGTTCCTATTTTCAGATTTGAAAGGAGATTAGTAAAGACTAAGGTTTGGGAAACTTGGAGGAACAAGCTTGTTTCAAAGGTAGAATTAAGAAAATGAATTCACAAGGTACATATGTTATTTCAATACTAAACGGATATTCAGAGAATAGCCAACAGAGGACAGAAATAGAGTGGAAAGAGAGAAACTAAAGAGCAGAATCTAAACATTTTGGAGCTTTGAGTGCGGCATTCTTTCTTCTCTTATGAAATGTGTTTGAAAAGGATTTGGGGCCTTGATTGCATGCTAAGGACATCAGAGTACTAAGCAGGGGTAGGGAAATTTAGAGCCCTATTCTGCTTTGCTGATACTGTAGCTTTTTTCCACCCCACACTAGTAATTATAATGATTTGAAAAGATGGAGGGAAAAGTTTTTTTTTTCCTTGGAGAATGCTTTTCTTTCAAAGATTCTGAGTTTGGAGAAGATCTTTAAGCGTAGGGGTACTAGACATAAGAGTCTTTTTAAGTCCTTCTTATCCCAACATTTGAAAAAGCATTTTATTCATAAACCTTATACTTTTTTTCAAAAGAGTCATTTAATTCATTATGGAGTAGTATGAAGCTGTTGAGAGAGATATAGCAGCTTGATTCATTTGAAATCACAGGACAAATAGGCTTTAAAAAGCAAATGCATCCATTTTGACACTAATTATGTGTCTTTTGCACATGCCGTATCTCATGTCACAAATTGCTCTCATTTGCTTCTCTTTGCAGAATATCTCTGAGATGAGATGAGTGGAAAATGCCTTAAGCAGGTGGATGTGGAGCAGGTCGGGGGCTACATGTAAGGACTTTGGTGGAGGAGGGGTGGGTTGAAGAAGAAGAAAAATGAAGATTCTTAGAAGTCACTGGAATTCATAGGGAATTTATTCAACATGATATTGACCCATGGGATAAGGTGGAATATATAGCTTTTCAAATATTGTGTATCTTCCTTGTAATCATAACAACAATATAACAGAGCCCACTCTAAACCAGGCATTGGGCTAAGATTATTTTATTTGTATATAATCTTTGAACCTTAATATGAGCCTATGATTATATTCCCATTTTACAGATTAAGACACCGAGGAGGTTAAAGAATTTACTTAAAGATGTCTCTGGTATGTGTATTTTCCCCAGCACACCAAGCAATTTGCTCAATTCTGACACCATCCACCAGGAAATGGCATCAGATCCCACAGGTTAAGTTGTACAAGTCTGCCCTCCTTCAATTTCAGATGCCAATCTCAAGTCTACCTAGATCCCTGAGCTTCTGACCAACTGGCTATAGATCAGAGGTCCCCACAGTTCTCTCACTGGGTTGGATTAATTTGCGAGAGCTGATCTAGCAAACAGAACTCAGAGGGACATTTTACTTACTAGATTGTCATCTTGTTATAAAAGAAGTTAACACGGGAACATCTAGATGGGAGACATACTTAGGGCAAGGTGTGGGGAGAGGGGTGTGAAGCTTTCAGGCCCTCCCTGAGGGTACCACTCTCCTAGCACCTCCATTGGTTCACCAGCCTGGAAGCTCATCAAATCTTGTTGTTCAAGGGTTTTCGACAGCACCTCCACTCTTCCCTATACCCATGTTGATCTGTGGGGCTGCAAGTTCCAATCCTCTGAACACTTGATCTTTCTGCTGACCAGCCCCATCCTGAAGCTATCTAGGGACCCCACCCTACGTCGCATTGTTGATATTAGCTCAAAAGGGGCTCCATGTGAATGACAAAAATACTCCTATCACTCTAGAAATTATGAGTTTGAGGAGCTTAGCGCCAGGGACTGCGAACAAAGACCATGTAAATTTGTACGTGCTTTCCATCACGTTCAGTTGCTCAGCTGTGGCTGACTCTTTCGGACCCTTTGGACTGTAGCCCGCCAGGCTCCACATCACAGTGGCATAACTAATACTTGGGAGGATTAAAACTCGGGCAGTCTGATTCCAGAGCCATAGAGAGTGCTCTGGCCTCATTTCTACCGGACCCTTGTCCTGCATTTTCCCCAGTTCCACTCTTGTAGTTTTTACCCCTGGGTTCTGTAGAATGCTTTAGGACAAAGTTTACTGAAATCTACAGAATTAACCTGAGTTTGCATCTTGCAATCCACTCTTGGATCTATTTAGCACAGGAGGAGAGCTTTATAAATGATGCAAGAGTTTCTTCGAGTTCTTTATAGAACAATTCAAATAAGGCTAAAAACAACCAAGAGGAGAGAGAAGTACACATTCATTTTCCCTGAATATGAACAAAAACAAAAGCATTTGCTGCACGGTGTGAATTGGAGGCATCTTATACTATTGAGCTGGTGCTTGTTGCCTGATAATGGACAAGATTAGCGTCACTTTTCTGTAACTAAGCCTGTAATGGTGTCACAGCCTATTTGATACCAATTGGTGTTCCTGGGGTCCTTGGTATAAAGCAACCTTTGCAAATGAGTAGTCAAAATGGTTGGAATAAGAAATAAAACCAGACAGTAAAAAATGAATCGCTAATTCAACACTTAATTTCCTTTAATTTTGAGAGTCTTACATATGTGCTGCCACTATTAATGGGTGGAATGCTGATGATAGGGGAAGAGTTTTAAATTGTAAATTTATTTCACCTGAGCTGCGGAATTCAAACCCGGCATGCCTTACACGTAACGCAGTTTGACAGTTCATTTGAAATAAATGTGCCGATAACCCTTAAAAGTGGTAATAAAATACTCTTTGCTCTACTGTACAGATGATTAATACCACTAAAGTAATTAAATTCCATTAGGCTGAGGTTCACATGCCCGAGGAATTGGTGCCAAGATTTAGCCGTTCTCTAGTGAGTCCAAAAGACTAATGCCTTTTAAAGCCACTTTTCACAGGGAAAATCCCAGGGAAGTCTATATTAACTTAGGACATCTGCTTGTTGTGATTGTTTGAGGTATTGATGCATTGGATCATTAGCAGGGTAGCGTGAACTAGTGTTTTCCTGTTGACAAGGATCTCTCACCAGGAGCTGCTAGCTTTCTGCAAGGGGAGAGAGAAAGGGAAGCAGGGCAGCCAAGTTGAGTCCTGTGAATGGCTTTGACTTACAGAATTATTGCTAACTGTATAGTCTCTGATGGTAGGAAACAGCATTTTGCCCCCAGCCATTTTTCCCAAGATCAAAGCCAAAGTAACTCTGTCTCCTGCTGTTTTGTAGCTGTAGATTCTTAAAGACTGGCATTATTGTTGTCTATGAACAGTTTGCCCCCTTTTCAGATGGCTGCAGTAATGACCCACGGGGGAGGCCGTGGTTAGGCAGTGCTGACAATGTGACCAGGTGCTGTAGCATAAGCGTTTCATTAAATATTGAAGCAATGGTTTTCGGTTACAGTGGCAAAAAAGGAATTTGGTCCATGTCCAAATTTGTGGCTATTTTTTTTTTCCTTCCACCTCTTCTAATCACATTATTTTTTGTATGACCTTTCTGCTGGAAATTAGCTGCCATCCTGAAAAGCATCGTGTGTCATCTATCTAAGGTAATTCTGCATTCCACTTTACACACTGGTAATCAGTCTTAATGTATGAATGATTTATTGAACTTTTTTTTCCCTCAAAATAGGCGAACCGTAAAAAGTAAACTGTACGATTTTGGTTTTGGTTTTCAGAGGTACCACGTGAAAGAATCTCAAATATCCCAGGGAGAGAGAGTTTGCAAAAAGTGAGAACAGAACTCAAATGCATTTAAAAGATAGTTTTTTTTTTTTAATGTGTATCATGTGAACAACAGTTTTAAAACTTGAACACTCTGTTTCCATTTGGAGACCACGTTACACTTGTCTGAATAGTTTGTGATACTGAATTCACAAGGGAATAATGCTGGTCATTTCTAAAGGAAGGGGGTTGCTTCTTCATTAGAGTCCGCTCTGTTCCTCAGCTTGCTGTGGGGGCAGACTCACTCACAACACACGGCAATGGCCTGGCTGACGAAGCTACCCGTCTGGCGACAAATTGCCATGTGACTTCCTGCCGTGTGTTCTCTGCATCCTCTGAGTCCAGAATCCTCTAAGAGGAAGTGGGACTTAACATAGGATAAATATTCATAAATTAAAACACCACACACAGAAACCCCCTCAAAACTTCTAGAGAACAACGCGGTGCCTGTTGGAGGCTATGAAAAGTAAACTGCAACCAAAATGTGCAATGAAACAACAAAAAAAATCAAACAGAAAAGAAGCTCTGTCTGGGAAAGAACACAGAATTTGTACATTTTGTACCCATTTCACGTACAGCTAGGAAGAGCTGAATTAAAATGCCATCGTAACCAATCTTTTAATCCTTATCTTTCTTTATTGTTGATCCATTTGTATTCCTTTGCTTTTCTTTCTCGAACTTACAGATATTAAATGGGTGTACCTATCAGATTAAAAGCATACTGAAAAATGACGTTTGAACAGTTTTTCTTAGTATGACTGGTATTAGTAAGATAAAATAACTTTTAAAAGTGATACAAGAAAAATTTCAATTTATTATCATTCTCTATAGGTTGTACTGTACAGAGCACTTTAAGAAAGGACGGCATTCCTGTCACTGATACATTCTTAAGAATATAGAGATTTATACAGAATAGAAAAAAATGGAGGCTGCTATAGATGAAAGCAAACAATGAGAAAAGAGGGAGACTTGTTTAAAGAAGTAAATGCTGTATCAAGTTTCTTTAAACCTGTCTACACTTAGTTGAGGATGTTATCACCCAGCTAGTACAATTTTCATGTTGAAAATTGTCTATAGTCTTGAGACTGCTTCAAGAGATGACAACTGGGCAAAATTCTAGGGTTTTACAGTGAATACAGAAATGAATACAAATGTGTCTCTTGCCAGTACCAACGCTTGTAGCAGACCTAGCCAAAACAGTTCCTAAAAAATGTTCATGATATTCCTCAAAAGAGTGTATTTGTCTGTTTTCAAGTGTTGGAGGGCATAGTTTCTGTGCTTTAAGAGTTTTCATGAGCACTGGTGACATCTTCAAAGTTCGTTCTAATGGGATTGAATATTTTTGAGAAGTCACTAGGCACTACGAATCATTCTTTTCTTTTTTTTCTTTTTTATAATATGAACATTCTGTTTTGACACAATTTCCTCTTCATTTCTTCCCGACAATTCGCATGCACTGTTTAAATTATTCCTCATTATTCAACTTATTCTTTGGGCTTCTTTGAAATGCATAAATATTAAGGATAGATTAATGCCAAAAAGCATGTCCAAACTATTGCTGATGAGTCTATCGTGTGGCCAAAGGGGAAGTATTTTTGGTAACTAGAGGAGAGATTGAGATATAGTTAGGTGGGAAAGGGAGGAATATAATTTTTTTCTAGACTAGTGACTAAATGATTTCTGTTCAGAATAAGATTTTGTATAATATATTAAAAGGGTTTTTTCTTTTTTAAGCTTTCTTTTTATGATGAAATAAATGTTTTAACATTCAGATTCTTTTGTGGGGCTCCTGATTTTGTGATATATGACCTTAAAGATTCTAAAATTATCTATATTAGAATTCCCTCATTCTCAGAATATTTTATACATTAGTGAAGTAATATAAATCAGCAAACATTTATTAAGTAACTATAGATATTGGATAGCATCACTGACGCAATGGATGTGAGTTTGAGCAAACTCCGGGAGATGGTGAAGGACAGGGAAGCCTGATTGCTGCAGTCCATGGCATCACAAAGAGCTGGACATGACTTAGTGACTGAGCAACAACAATGATATTTATCTCAAAAAATACTTTGGCTCAGGCATCTGAAGTCTGACCTTAAATATTTAATTTATAGAAATTGACTCCTTGGTACTTTCCCCAAGAACATTGCACATTTTTTAAATGGTTAGGTCATGGTTTAACTTGTATGTGGTAGAATCCTGGCATCCTGTGAAAAACAACAAAGGATTCCTATACTAAAACGGCAGCTTCCCAGGTGGCGCTAGTGGTAAAGAATCTGCCTGCCAATGCAGGAGACCTAAGAGATGTGGGTTTGATCCCTGGATTGTGAGGATTCCCTTGGAGTAGGGTATGGTAACCCACTCCAGTGTTCTTGCCTGGAGAATCCCATGGACAGAGAAACCTGGTGGGCATGGGGTAGCAAAGAGCTGGACATGACTGAAGCGACTTAGGATGCACACACTAAAATGGAAAACTGATGCTCTTTCCACTTCATCCTAATAACAGTATTTCCATTATAACCTTTTCTTTTAGGACTGCCCTCTTTTGAAACGCTGACTTATTTTGAGGCTTCTGAGCTAGATGGGAGCATTGCCAGAGAGCCAGAATTTGATCAGCATGAAGGCAATGCCAGGCTTTGTCAAGGAAAACTTAAAGTACTTGGTCATTAAAGACTGGGATTTTCAAATGATGGAGTAGAATAGAGTTAGAAGATCAGAACTATAGACTGCATATGTGTGTCCTCCCAAAATTTGTAAGCTGAAACGGCAGCCCGTAATGGGATGGTATTAGGAGGTGGGGGTTGTTGAGAGGTAATTAGATCATGAGGGTGGAACTTTTGTGTGGGATTAGAGATCCTAAGAGACATGAGAGTGCTGGTGCTCCCAGTCTCTGTCCTTCTTTTTCTCCCTGTCTCCTCTCTGCTGTGTGAGGGCAAGAAGACAACCATCTGTGATCCCGGAGGATGGCCCTCACCAGAACTGAAACATGCTGGCACTCTGCGCTCAGACTTCCCAGGCTCTAGAGCTGTAAGAAACACATTTCTGTTGTTTAAGCCACCTAGTTTATGATATTTTCATTACAGCAGTGCACACGAAGAAAATGGGGAAACAAGCATTGAACATTCTGATGTATATGTAGCTATGCCACATGAGAAGACAAGCAAGGGAGAGGCAAGAAATGTATTCGTAATTGTTGCTAAAAGGAATAATCTCCACCACTGCCTATTTTGGGAAGATAAGCTGAAAGGACAGTCTAGCAGAAGCAAAGTTCCAAATAGGCAGAAATAAGTTAATGAGGGCATGTCCGGGCATAACTCAGGAGGAAGCTTTTTTCTCCATTTCCTAGAGCTGTCACTTACTGAATGTTAAGGAATGATGGCCTTACCAACCTCCTGCAACAGGAAAAGTCTAAAATTAGCATGGAAAGCAATCTAGAGCTTCTCCCCAGAAGAAGATTCTTCTGGGGCCATTTTTGTCATTAGGGTGTCAGAGGAGGAATGCGGTGAGAGGCATCTGACATACTTACATCTCAAGCATTGTTCCGAGCACTTCAAGTCTACCATCTTATTGAAAACTCTCAAAATCATGCCAGGTAGCTCCAGAAAGTGGAGCCTTGGCATTTGTAAATGAGCCATTAACAATCATGACTCCTCGTGAGTCACTGAAAGGTCTGCTGCATGTATAATTTTTGATGTTACTGACAAAGAGTCTGAATTGCTTTGTGAGGCTTATAGGTAGGCATAGGTACTAGAGCGTGAGTGCATTGGGTAAACAAATAACATCCATACTTTTACATGCCTTTGTTTTCTTGTCTCATCACTGAAAATTTTTATAATTTAAATACTTTTTTAGCTTTTTGTGTGTGGAAAAAAAAATTCGTAGAGAAAGCCAGGTGCTTGGTGATAGAAACGAAGCAGTGTAAGATGGTGAGAGGTTTTAGTTAGGAAATGGAAGTTCTAGATATATTTAGGAATCCAATACTGCATTTTTCTATAGCTCAGATCTGTAACTGAAGAAACCACTATATGTACTGAAAATGTAGAAGAAAAGTGATTTATAAAGCTGTTTCAAAGAGTCAAAATTTGTTCTTTAAATAAAATAGGAAACTGTGAGAATTACAGATGGTAGAAATTATTTTAATAGCTTCATAAATGACTTAAAACCTGTATTTATAAGATCATTAGGGGTCTGAGGGAGTTGCCTATTTTTTCACTTACATTATTGCATTTCATAAGGGAAATTGTATACTATTGTGGTATTTGGAAATCGAAAGATTTGAGAGGGACTCTGGTTATATCCCTCATAATTATCAATAGTGTGATCCATTATTAGCTCTGTTTTATAAATGAGGTAACTAAAGCACAAAAGAGTTAAGGCAGACAAACCAAGGGCGTGCAAGTAGCAAAGGGAAGCTGAGATAAACTTGGGTTTTCAGTGCAGTTCAGTCGCTCCATTGTGTCGGACTCCTTGCTACCCCGTGAACCACAGCACGCCAGGCCTCCCTGTCCATCACCAACCCTGGCGTCCACCCAAACCCATGTCCATTGAGTCGGTGATGCCATCCAACCATCTCATCCTCTGTCATCTCCTTCTCCTCCTGCCTTCAATCTTTCCCAGCATCAGGGTCTTTTCAAATGAGTCAGGTCTTTGCATCAGGTTTGTCTGACTCAAATACCCTTCCTACATCAAAAATTCTACATAAAAATCTTTGGAAGTGTGATCTTAATACATTTACATTAGACAGGTTGGGTCAAGGAATAGGAAACTTTTAGGAATTTCAGTCCACTTGGATATTTTATTTAGGACAAACCCCACTGGTCCTAGACAGTCTGGGAAAGTCTTCACTTATTTACAAGTCCCCTATGACCCTTGACATAATGTCAACTTGACTGTTCCAAGTTTAAGAGAAAAACACCCAGTGGTTGTGCTGGAGCTGGCTAATACTGACTGGTTCACAAGAGCAAATTGCTAAATGGTCAGGCATTTTGTAAGCCCATTGTTAAATACAGCCATTATTAAAAATCAAATAATTATTCTTGCAGATAAATTAATTATATTTAAGATAAAGGTAATAGATTCTGTGAAAAATTAAAAATCACTTTTTAACTACTTTATGACATTTTATTTTGTCTATGATCTTGAGGTCATTTACATCTATTGTATCTTTATAGTTAAAATACTACCTGGTGATTTGCTACTGTGTATCTTTTCTTATATCCTCCATTTAATAGCATCATGTTGGTTATTTGAAATTAGCCATGGTGACAGTATTTTAACCAAGAAAATTGGCTACAATCAGAGCCTTTTCCTCTCCCTGAGGGCTAGCTATTAAAAATTACTAGCACACCTGCAGATACAGGTTTACTAGTGTTTAATTGTGATTTTCTTGATCATTCGTTTGACAAAAGGAACCTCAGCTACACCTTAGTAATCTAAGTAGCTCCCATCTCTTGTTCATATTGTTTTCACTGGTTGAGAGATTTGGATTGAGGGGAGATTTGGTAGAGCAAACATCTGGCTCAAAATCAGTTTCTAGGGAATTACCTGGCGGTCCAGTGGTTAAGACTCCACGTTTCCACAGCAGGGGGCATGAGTTCAATCCCGGGTTGGAGAACTAAGATCCCACATTCCACATGCCGTGCGGTGCAGCCAAAAAAAAAAAAAAAATCAGTTTCTAGTTAAAGAAAATGAGATAAGGAAAGCTTGGCTTGTATGTCTGAAACACAGGTTTTCTTGGAATTTTACCCACATGTCATATGGAAAGAAACAAAGATTGGATTTTTCTGCTTATTGGGAAAATCAGCATATATGTATTAAAGCAGAAAGGGAAAGCTTATTTGTAATGAATTTGACCAATTGTGGTTTGGAGGGTGAAAAACTGTTCTTGAAGTTGCTACCAACTTGAGAACAAAAGTGGAAATGAGAAGGGCACAGAGTAGTCAGGCGTTTACAGACGGTGCTGAGCAGCTTGCACAGAAGGAAGTGTGAGAAGGACAGGAACCTGCTCCTGGAGTCATGCTCCCTGCCCTAGGTTCTTGGACCTTTCTAGCTTTACTAAAATCAATTTCATCTTTGATTAGTTATGGGTGCAAGAGAGAAGAGGATTTTTTTTTTTTTGGTCTCAGGGTACACATTTGCAGCTTTGAAATTCTTTTACATTTTCATTCTTCATGCTGATGAGTCAGGCAGATTTAT
This sequence comes from Bos indicus x Bos taurus, assembly GCF_003369695.1. Taxonomy (NCBI): domain Eukaryota; kingdom Metazoa; phylum Chordata; class Mammalia; order Artiodactyla; family Bovidae; genus Bos; species Bos indicus x Bos taurus. Next base: position 40,893,556 of record NC_040086.1, read on the forward strand.
ATTACTATGTTATTACGGGTAGTAGAGACTGTGTCTCCTTGAAAGTAATGGCATGTGATTGCTTACTCCATTGCTTTCAATGGGACTCAGTCATTGCCATCCTTAGGGACTCAATCCCATTGAAAGTAATAGTCTGAGACTGCCCCCATTGTTACCGTGCTGTAAATTGGATTGAATTTATACTCATCTGTATGGGCCAGCACAGAAGTTTCACTTTTAAAAGATGTGGAGTTGATAAAGTTTTTTGGCCAGCAGATGGGAAGTTTAACTGCTTCTTTGGAGAATGTATTCTTCTCTTTAAAATGTTCATTTCTTAACGTCGAAGTGTTTTATTAACACTTAGCCTCTGAACTAATAGAGAAATCCATAATATTTCAGGCAAAGTGTTTTTAAACTTTAATTCTTTCTCCAGTCAGTTCAGTCACTCAGTCATGTCTGATTCTTTGCAACCCCATGGACTGCAGCATGCCAGGCTTCCCTGTCCATCACCAATTCCCGGAGCTTGCTCAAACTCATGTCCATCGAGTTGGCGATGTCATCCAACCATTTCATCCTTTGTCATCCCCTTCTCATCCTGCCTTCAATCTTTTTCAGCATCAGGGTCTTTTCCGATGAGTCAGTTCTTTGCATCAGGTGGCCAAAGTATTGGAGTTTTAGCTTCAACATCAGTCCTTCCAATGAATATTGAGGACTGACTTCCTTTAGGATTGACAGGTTGGATCTCCTTGCAGTCCAAGGGACTCTCAAGAGTCTTCTTCAACACCACAGTTCAAAAGCATCAATTCTTCAGTGCTCAGCTTTCTTTATAGTCCAGCTCTGAAATCCATACATGACTACTGGAAAAACTGTGGCTTTGACTAGACGGACCTTTGTTGGCAAAGTAATGTATCTGGTTTTTAATATGCTATCTAGATTGGTCATGACTTTTCTTCCAAAGAGCAAGTGTCTTTTAATGGCTGCAGTCACCATCTGCAGTGATTTTGGAGCCTAAGAAAATGAAGTTTCTCACACTGTTTCTATTGTTTCTCCATCTATTTGCCATGAAGTGATGGGACCAGAAATGTCATGATCTTAGTTTTCTGAATGTTGAGTTTTAAGCCAACTTTTTCACTCTTCTCTTTCACTTTCACCAGGAGGCTCTTTAGTTCTTCTTTGCTTTCTGCTGTAAGGGTGGTGTCATCTGCGTGTCTAAGGTTACTGATATTTCTCCCGGCAATTTTGATTCCAGCTTGTGCTTCATCCAGCCCGGCATTTCACATGATTCTTTATTATCATCTATTCAGTCATTTCAGGAAAGAAGACATTCTTTCATTTGGACATTAATTACTTTCTTGTGCGGAGAATACTTACATTCTTAGAACTAAAAAAAACTTCACAATATCACATTTTAGATGAGGAAACTGATGTTGAAGATAATTTGCCATGGTCAGATCACAAAGGAAGAGCTTTGTTACAAAGTAGAGACCAGAACAGCACTGAGTAAAATTACCCAATTCCATTCAAATCTTTGGAATTAGTCTATTTTTTTTTCACTTAGAGATATTAATGGGTTATTTCAGGGTAAGTTATATGTTGCTATTTACACTTCAATAACCTCAGATATGCAGATAACACCACCCTTATGGGAGAAAGTGAAGAGGAACTCAAAAGCCTCTTGATGAAAGTGAAAGAGGAGAGTGAAAAAGTTGGCTTAAAGCTCAACATTCAGAAAACTAAGATCATGGCATCTGGTCCCATTACTTCATGGGAAATAGATGGGGAAACAGTGTCAGACTTTATTTTTCTGGGCTCCAAAATCACTGTGGATGGTGATTGCAGCCATGAAATTAAAAGATGCTTACTCTTTAAGGAAAACTATGACCAACCTAGTCAGCATATTCAAAAGCAGAGACATTACTTTGCCAACAAAGGTCTGTCTAGTCAAGGCTATGGTTTTTCCAGTGGTCATGTATGGATGTGAGAGTTGTACTGTGAAGAAAGCTGAGCGCTGAAGAATTGATGCTTTTGAACTGTGGTGTTGGAGAAGACTCTTGAGAGCCCCTTGGACTGCAAGGATATCCAACAGTCCATTCTGAAGGAGATCAGTCCTGTGTGTTCATTGGAAGGACTGATGCTAAAGCTGAAACTCCAATACTTTGGCCACCTCATGTGAAAAGTTGACTCATTGGAAAAGACCCTGATGCTGGGAGGGATTGGGGGCAGGAGGAGAAGGGGATGACAGAGGATGAGATGGCTGGATGGCATCACCGACTCGATGGACATGAGTTTGAGTAAACTCTGGGAGTTGGTGATGAACAGGGAGGCCTGGAGTGCTTCGATTCATGGGGTTGCAAAGAGTCGGACAGGACTGAGCGACTGAACTGAACTGAACTGAATGGCACCTTTTAATTTTCTCCATGAAACAAACATTTTCAGATCTTGTTAACACAAAATACCTTTCTAGTGAAAACATTCACTGTTGGGGGTGAAAAAAATGATGTTAAAAAACAGCTCCAGATCTTAACTTTAATTTAGCTTTGCTCTTGTAGTGATATCAGAGTTCGGAAATGCAGCACACATATAGTTTAAAAAATTTTTGCTCTAAGATTATTAAAATGCCCAACCTTGCTACTTTGTTATATAATTTTTGTTGTTGTTGTAACTTAAAAAAATTAGCAAAAGGTTATTTTATATTTTGGATTAGGAAATGGCAACTCACTCATTCCCATGGACATGGGAACCTGGCAGGCTACAGTCCATGGGTTGCAAAGTCAGATACGACTGAGCGACCAAACCACCACCATTTTATATTTAGTTGATACTACAGCTTAAAAATGGAGATATCTTGATATATATATATATCAAAATAAAACAGTTAATAAATCATTATATATTATTCATTTGCACCTTGTCATCAACACTAATCATTTGTGAGTTGTAGTAAAGACCTTCATCTTTGTTAGCAGTGCCAATAGCTGAAAGTATAGCCCAGTCCTTGATGCTCAGTGTTAAAAAATTCAATGCTTTGTCAATTTTGTAGAGAAAATGAGGCAGATATGAGCTTTAACAATAATAGCATAATCAGAAACTTAATTTATTGTTTTATTCAGTTGTAAATATTATTATTGATTTATAATCTGGTCCAGAATCCCAGGACCTGGTGGGCTGCCGTCTATGGGGTCGCCCAGAGTCAGACACGACTGAAGTGATTTAGCAGCAGCAGCAAGCAACAATATATAGATATTGTCTAAAGTCTCCGTTTCCAGAGTCTATGATTATGTGGCTTTAAAATGATAAATTTCAATTAGGGCAGTGACTTGCCTTTTTTATTGTATAACCCTACTTTTTCCTATAGCATTTTTATTTATTTTTTTAAGTAAATGATCCCATACCAGAAAAGCCACACAACATGCTAATCTGTGCATTTAGAAGTCATCCCCTTGGAGTGAGGATGGTGGTGGCTGATAGGTGAGGAGCATGAGGGTAGCTTCTCCTTGCCAAATTAATGTTCTGGTTCTTGATTTGCATGGTGGTTACACAGTTATGTTTGGTTTGTGAATATTCATCAAGGTGCATAATCTGTATGCCTATACTTGAATTAAAGGGGTTAAATGACATTCACATATAAAGAATATGGTTAATTCCTTTAAAAAGTTCTGATGTTCTAAGAGATTTACCTCCTTTTAAAAGTCCTTTCTAGAGTTTTTATTGTTCTGTATTAGTAGAAGGCAGAAGTCAGCAAATCTGGTCTGCTGCTTATTTTTAGACTGATATCTTAGAATGTTTGATATATTTTTAAAAGATTGAAACATAATCAAAATAAGGATAATATTTCATGATACATGAAAATGGTATGACATTCAAATTTCAATGTCTAAAAATAAAGTTTTATTGGAACACAGTCACATTCATTCTTTTCTTTATTTTCTGCTCTTTAGTGTTGTCTGTTACAGCAGTTTTTGCACTATGATGACAGAGCTGAGGAATTGTGGCAGAAATCAGATGGCTGTAAATCCTAAAATACTTATTATCTGGCCTTTTAAGAAAATATTTGCTCACTTGGCAAAAGGGTCAACCTTGGGGTCAAAGGTACATGAGAACTCTTGTAATCCAAAGTGGGGGTCCAGCTGCTCCCACTCTGAAGCCAATAAAGAGTCAAGGTTGGTGGAAGGGAAAGTTAGCTTTGTTTCTGAGGCTGGCAACCTGGGGTGAGAGAAGGGTGGACTCCTGTCCAAAGGCCAACTGCCCCACCCTCACCCCCAACAACCAGTGGGCAAGAGCTTATATCGGTGAATGGAGGGGCCTACATGCAGAAACAGCACAGTCAGTTTGACAGTCATCTTTAAATTGGTCATATGGTGGAAATTGATCAGCATTGTCTTGATTGTTTTAAATATAGTTGATCTTTGTGTCCAGGGTCTATTTCTTCCCACTTCTTTGACGCCAGCTCTTGGAATTGTGGCAGCTTATATCATGACTACAGTCTAGTCATCAGGCAGTTAACTTCTTCCATCGTGTAGGAGTTTTGGTATCTATAACACAGCTCACAGGATATGGCTCAGAATATTATATATAGCCCTTAAGGAGGAACTAAAGGTCCTTGACTATGCTTAATGACTAAACTGCTATTATTTATTCTACTGTTTTCCTTTGTTTCTGCATTTTCTCACTTCTCTGATTGCACTTATTTATGGGCTAATGTTTTTCCACAGACAAAAGACAGGCTGAGGACATGTGTGCGTGTGTGGGGTGGTGGCGGGGGGTGGACCATAGGATCCTGTTCTATTTCATTATTACAATTCAAATGGTGTATGAAACTAGCTGCGCATTGTATCAGGTAACTCAGATATCACCCACTCTTATCAGGATAGTTATTTCTGGAACCTACATTCATTGTTCATGAGCTCCTATACATGAGTGAGGAAAATTGCAAAACCAGCAATTTCATTGAAAACATATTTTCTATGGAGTATTGTTACTGTCCCTTTAGCCTACTAGTTTTTTAGCATCACTATGAAACTGTCTCTACCTTCACAAAATTCCTACTGAATGAATTCATGCCTTGAGGCTGATAATCTGGTCAGTATTTTGTAGTTGTCCTGTGAAATCACATGAGCCTTTATCTTCAAGAAGTATTGTGTTGATTTACCACGTGACCTCAAGAATCTATCAAAGGTGTCTTCAGTTAATTGTTTCTTTGTTTAGTCCATTTCCTCAACTTGTCAACCATGTTCTGAAACTCATACACACACACATGTGGACCTCCATTTAACCCTATGGGCAGTTGTCCCCATGTTAAGTCTCCTTGATCTATTCCATGCTTGCCGTTTTCTTGCATATGGTCAATAAAAGCAACCTAACCAATATTAATGGTTTTTTTTGCTAATAAGAATCTTTTTGAGAAATAAAGAGAGAGAGGGGTGTGAGTGCTTAACTCTAGGCCAGAGAAAATCAAGGATCGTAAGGGACCAGAAGCTGGACTAATCAGGGCTGTAAATGAATGTTTGCAAATGTTGTGTGAAATAGGATGAGATGTTAAGAAGGAGCTCATAATTCAGATCCATCTGAAAGGGGGAAAGCCACGCACTAACCACCCCAAACTGGACGTGTGCCACGATTCACCTTTGTCTTCCCCCTGACTTGTTCTATACATGCACATGGAATGAGAGCCCCTGGCTGTTGATTAGTCAGAAGTGGCTGCGGTGCACACAGGAATGTGGGGGACAGAGCATTGTGGTGGTTCTGAGCATGGTGTCTGCAGCCAGAGGGTCCAGACTCAAACCCAGCTGTGCCATGTCCTGGCTGTGTGTCCCTGGCAGATAACACATCCCCTCAGCTCTTCTGTTTCTTCTTCCACAAGGTGGGGGCTAAATGAGATAAAACAAGTGCTTTGAAAGATGCTCAATTAATATTCCCTATTATTATTTTAGTTATCACTCCAAAGCTAAAAAAATAAAAAATTGTGCTGGGTAAAATATTGGATGCCAGTATGGTAATAAATTGGAATTGATAATATATGAAGTAACTCTTAATAGAATTTGTCTTTTGTTTAAAACGCACCTGTTCTTCAACATCTAAGAAACCTTGTTTTTGTGGATGATACTGCGCTTAAAACTTGCATCCTAAAATCTATTAGACCTTAACATCTTACACCCACTCATTGCTAGAACAGAGGGTGACTGAGGGCCTACCGTGTACAGTGGGCTTCCTTGGTGGCTCAGTGGCAAAGAATCCGCATGCAGTGCAGGAGACCTGGGTTTGATCCCTGGGTTGGGACGATCCCCTAAAGAAGGGAATGGCAACCCACTCCAGCATCTGGCCTGGAGAATTCCATGGACTGTATGGTGCATGGAGTTGCAAAGAGTCGGACACGACTGAGCCCCTTTCACTTATTTCACTTACCATGTACAGTACCGTGCCAGGCCCTGGGCATACATCAGGGAGGAAGGCTCACGTGGTTCTAGTGGGGAAGAAAAACAGTGGGGGAGGGGAGCGGGTGGGAGAGAGCAGAAATTAACAGCTGTGAGGGAAATAAACATTGTGTTAAAGTGTTATGAATAAAAGTAGAGTACTGATCTAGAAAACTTGAAGGAGAAATATGCTTATGCCAGAGTGATCAAAGCAGGGAGGGAAAACTCTTTGTGGGACAATTAAGTTAAGGTTGAAGGATGAAAAGGAACCAGCTGACTCTGGCAAAGAGCATTCCAGACACCCTGCACACAGCACTTCTGAAAATCCCAGGGTGAAAGTTATTTGTCCCGTTCATAAGACTCCGAAGGGGAGTTGAAGCTTGGTGAGCAGGGTAGAGATTAGGGAAGAGGGTGAGAGTGAGGAAGTGGGCCAGGGACAGGTCTTTTAGGGTGGGGATGCTTCAACCACATGGTTCATCTTCTGTAGCAAGAACATCATGACATGCTTGCATGCATTGGAGGGAGGGTAGCTGTGAGCATATATGCCATGGTACTTAGCAAATCATGCAGGGAATTTGAAATACCATCATGATTGGAGCAATGACCTTCTATAGAAACACATGTTTATATGTCCTTATAAAAAGATGGAATGGCCTAAAATTAAAATTGCATAATGAGTTTTAATGTGCATGCACTTTAGGTTTATTATTTAGCCTGTAAATGCTATTTACTTTCAGGTTTCAAGGTTTTTAGAATCATTCCCAGGAAAAGTTGTATCTTTATCCCTCCAAACCTGTCTGTCCATTAAAAACCTTCCTTGTTTTCCTTAGGTACATGAAAATCCACATTAATTAGCATATAGGTAGATTTTAAAATGTAACAGGGATAATTGTTATTGAAATCAATGTTGGAGAGACCTGGGTGAAAGTGGTCCAGGTGGAAGGAGGCACCTCAGCTGTATTCTGCTCAGGCAGGATGGTTCTATTGAAATTTCAGGTCTCTCTGGGGTGTTCTTTCAATCAGCCGCCTGACTTAGAAACTCATGATGTGAATTTTTGATGGCAAAATTAGAAAATAAAGTGCCCTGCTCTTTTAGAAGTAAATTTTGAATTCAAAAAGTGATCTGGCTTAGACACTTGTATAAACTAACTGTACACTCATGATGAATGAATGTAATCCTGACAAGAAGTTTCACCTGGTTCCTCATTAATATGATTATATCCTGAGTTGGTGATGAGGTGGGACAGGTTCTGAACTTGCCTATTCTGACTAATTTATTCCAGAACGAGAACCAAGTCAAGTGTATCCACATGAGAACTCACCATGCCACCTAGGAAAAGGGTGTAATTACCCTGAGATGGCCCCTTGCTTTAGGAATGGAACACAGAATCCAGTGAGTCAGGTTATTCAACCTAGAGTTGGTGATCCTCCAACCCCTCCCTTCTATGTCTAGGACTAATGCAGACAAATGCTCTCATCCTCCCATCCTGAGTTGGCAGTTTGCCAGCTGCAGGAACATTAGCTCCTCATTAGCACCTTGTCATCTGCCCACAAATCCACATCCCACCCAGAACAAAAATAAAATGGCCTGGCCCATTTGAGGCTTTGACCATGGCAAGAAAGAATGCCAGTCTATGGGGATTCCTTTTGGTTTTATGAATTCAGGAGTTAAAGAGAAAATCAGATTCAAGAGGTTAATGGGCGTGTTGGCCAGATTATTTAATCCTATAAGACTTCGAGGTTCACGTCTTATAAATTCAGATTCTAATACCGACCTCTTGCTTCCAAAGCAATTAGAGATAGTCTGTTCTTTTTCCTCCAGAATATTGTCTTTGATGATGATCATATGAGAAAGATGCACATTCTGTGCAAGCAGAAGAGTTTAGGTTGTCCTAAAATTCTTTGCAATATTTAACAAGTAAAGTCCAGAAGCAATTCTCATTAATGCCCCCCCTTCCATTTTTAATTTTTTTTATTTTTGTCCATAGAGCCTGTCTCAGTCAATCCGTGGCTACAAAAATGTATATATCTATGAACACCGGAGTCAGTAAAAAGGTTGCAGATAAATAACCTTGAATCTGTCTTTGTGGTCCTTTCAGCCATCTGTGCCATCAGTTTTGGTTACTATATCTGCTCCTCTGGAATCAATGCTAACTGGAAAAGTTGAGAATTTTGAATTGAGTGCCTTGCTTTTGATTTTGACCTTGGGTATAGAAATAGCTGAGAAACATTTCCTTTAGCCCTCAGATTTTCACCTTGGCATCCACAGTACTCAAGATCTGAGAATTAGGCAATTAAGAAAATAATGGTTAATTCAGTTTCAGTTCAGTCGCTCAGTCATGTCCGACTCTTTGAGACCCCATGAACCGCAGCATGCCAGGCCTCCCTGTCCATCACTAACTCCCGGAGTCCACCCAAACTCATGTCCATTGAGTCGGTGATGCCATCTGACCATCTCATCCTCTGTCATCCCCTTCTCCTCCTGCCCTCAATCTTTCCCGGCATCAGGGTCTTTTCAAATGAGTCAGCTCTTCGCATCCGGTGGCCAAAGTACTGGAGTTTCAGCTTCAGCATCAGTCCTTCCAATGAACACTCAGGACTGATCTCCTTTAGGATGGACTGGTTGGATGGTTAATTACTATATTTTGTAATTTCCACTTAAGTTCAAACCCTGGCCTGCCATCAAGCTTAGTTTCTTTGAGGGCTGGTCTGCTTTCGGTAACTTGGATCCATGTCAGTCTGTACCTTCACACCCAGTAACACAAATTGATTCTTTGGGAAATGATTCCTAAACCAACAGCCTGCTTTGTTGGGATGGAAATATTAAGGCTTGGGTTGTCTTTGTAAGATGGCGTTACAGCTTCTAGATCACCAAAAGATTTTAGGGTGCATAATAGATTCAGGATGGGAAGATGCTACATTTTCAGAAAAGAAATTACCTATTAAATTATGTTTTCATCCCTGAAAATATTCAGAAGGGAAACATATAACTATCAGTTAGGATAGTTTTATTCCCATCTTAGATACTGAAAGGACTTCCTGGTGGCTCAGACGGTAAAGCATCTGCCGACAATGCGGGAGACCCAGGTTCAATCCCTGGGTTGGGAAGATCTCCTGGAGAAGGAAATGGCACCCCACTCTAGTATTCTTGCCTGGAAAATCCCATGGACGGAGGAACCTGGTAGGCTACAGTCCGTGGGGACGCAAAGAGTCGGACACGACTGAGCGACTTCACTTCACTCACTAGATACTGAAAGACTGCCTCTATTAATTTAAAAATCACTTCCAGCTCTATGAAATCTATAAGGATGTATGGCCCTTATTTAACGTTTCGTATTTGCAGTGTGTGTGTGTGTGTGTGTGTGAGTAAAAAGAGGGGTCCTCTGTTGGTACCTACCTATCCCATCCTCCTGTGACTAATTTGCATAGGGTGTTTCTATGCTGACAGATCAAACTCAAGCTCCTGGCTGTTTCAGTCTGTCTAACTGCAACTGCCACCTGAATTCCTTTTGGCCATGGTCCATTATTCTATGGTTCAAATTATATTTTTATAAAATATATTTTTCTAAAATCAGAGAAAAAAGTTAATTTCGTGACATGTATGAATTTCACTGAGTAAGTGATGTTTATGTGGTAACCAAGAGCATCACAACACATCTGGTCCTCAGACTAGTGTTTTTCTAAAGGTGCAGGCCCTCGAGTAACATACTCTTAAAGAATATTGTGGTTTGGTTATCTAGTTTCTGCTTAAATATATATATGGCAGCCCACTCCAGTACTCCTGCCTGGGAAATCCCATGGATGGAGGAGCCTGGTGGGCTACAGTCCATTGGGTCGCTAGGAGTTGGATACAACTGAGCGACTTCACTTTGACTTTTCACTTTCATGCATTGGGTAAGGAAATGACAACCCACTCCAGTGTTCTTGCCTGGAGAATCCCAGGGATGGGGGAGCCTGGTGGGCTGCCATCTATGGGTTCACACAGAGTCAGACACGAATGAAGCGACTTAGCAGCAGCAGCAGCATAAAGCAAGGAAACCAGAGGTAGAGCATTCATAATCGAGCTTTCAAATTCAAAAGTATAGTTATCACAAACATACTTCATAACTCAGCAGTGCATAAAATGTGTTTAAATAATAGATCGAGATGACAGATGTCATAAACATATATGAAATGGATATAGTCAAATGTGGCAAGTTTTGAGATGTGGTTTCAATCACAGTGTTTTTTTGTTGATTTTTATCTATAATCTTAGGCAGTTTTAAATTAAGGCAGGTGTCACCTTTAATTTATTGTCAGGTGGAAGGCACGCTTATTTTGGACTCCAAGGATTTATTTAACTTAACTCTGTAATTGCTAGCAATATACAAGCTCATTATTTCACAATTTACTATATTTGATGCCAGCTGTTATGGAGTTAATGGCAAAGTCGAAAGAAATGACATAAAGCACACTCTCATGTTTAGTGCAACCATCATGTATTATCGTAAAAAATCTCCAGTCAGCCGGGAGTTCACTTTAGTATTATTTCTTACTATTGTCATGAGTGAAAAATAAGATTTTTTCCTGCAAATATTGCATTTGATATTTTGCTTAACATTAAACTTTTGGCCTCTCCTTTAAGGTATGAAAAACCTCTTGTACCTACTTTATTTTTCTGAAAGTTATTTATGGCAAAACAGCAATTTAAAAAACTATTTTCTCTTCATGGGAATGGGCTTTGAGAGGTGTCTGTATAAAAACTAAGGAGCAAATATGCTTTTAATTCGGTTTGTGTTAATATTTTCTCCTCTTGGATATACATTGATTATTTCCTACTTATATTTGAATTGAATCTGTGGTCCTTAGGGGAACAATACCAAGATAAAAAAACTTAACAACCCAATATGAATTCAATAACAAAATTCTGAAATTAGTGAACAGAGAATTTCCTGTATTATAAGGAAATATGTATATATTATATATGATATATATTTATAATATTAAATAGGCAATGACTGCTATTGCTATTTTCACAATTTTGATACAAAATGTCAGTCTTTACAGACTATAGCATCTCAGTGTAAAGCCACTTTTTAAATTCGTTTTACCTTTGGTACACTAATAAAATTGATCACTTTTACTATATGTTCTTGATTTGAAATCATATAACTTTTTTCTAAATATATTATTACATAAATTCACAAAAGATGACACTTGATATATTTCTTAAAATTAAACAGATGTTAAAATAAGAAACAGAATCACAAAGAATATTTTTAATTATAGGAATAGTTAAAAATATTTCTCTACCCTCTTGTTAACTGATATATTTAAGCCAGTAATTTTACACGTTTTGTGAATTTGTGTATTTAACTTGGGAAAACTCCCTCTTCACTGAGTGACACATAAAAAGAGAAAATGCATTTCCAGGAAACAATTCACTAGTAATTTAGTCCAGCTATTTTCAGTACTTAACTTTTGTGTTTTTTTCTTAAGTTCGCCATAATATGACATTTCATTATTAGATTTTTTTTTTTTTTAAATAGTCACTCACCAGATATTAAAGGATACAATTGGTTTCAGTTCAGGCAGGTTTTAACTGCTTTTTAATTAGCTTAAAACATATGCTTCCATTTATCGTATTATGTGGAGTACATCCTATCCTATTCCATTTAGCTGAGTATTGAGGACTAGTGTACAATATTGTGCTCAGGCTAAAACAATGAAATACTAATTGGATCCAGCAAAATAACTGTAACATTTCCGATTCCTATTAGGCAGGTTACGTAAATTAGGCTAATATAAAATGGTGCTTAATAGAATTGCAAATATGGTGTGATGATACATTCAGACAGGAAAGACAGTGAAAGGGGATTTTGGAGGAAATCAAAGACATTTGCATTACAATAAAACGTTTCCTGCTGTGAGGGCCCTTGCAAGGCTGGAAAAAACAACACTCCAGCACCACTCCCTCTTATTTACATAGGAATGCCATCCCTACCTCTTTCAGTTTCTACGAACAGTTGTCTGTCTGTAACAGAGAATTACATGCAGTTTTAAGTCTGTTGATGAATATAGTCCTTGTTTTATTTCGCTGGGCGTCACATCTGAGATCTTAATATTTCAGTGAGAGAGTATTTGTCTTCATATGCAGTATGTCTTTTTATGATGAGAATGTGCTTTCTAGGTTTGAAGATTGACTGTCGTCATTGGAATTGGATTGATATTTCCTGTTTGATCTACATTTATGTTGTGTTTATTTCCTTCTTTTACATTATTAGTCGCTCGGTTGGGTAGTTGTGACATGTATGTATGCTTTAATCATCCTAAAATGAAATAGAAGATCTGCATATTCCTTTCCTTCTATGCCCTGGCCCCTTGAACTTTCTTCTAAGTGAATTATAGCCTTTTGTGATATTTTTCAATGACGAAATTTAAGAAACTGTCCCTGAGATGGATAGAGGTAGAGCTATCCTTCTCCTAAAATTCCTTTTAAACGAACGCTAATTTCATCTTTGTTCATTAGCGGTCCCCATGATGAGTTTGTGTCTATGTATTTGAGGAATCCTGAGCACTTTCCTGGGCCAAAAGGTGTTCTGGGAAGGAGATTTTTGAAGCTGTCCCTCAAAGGGAAAGTTGCCCAATGAAGTGAGGAAAGGACTACATTTTTCCCTTGCAAATACATTGATAAAAGAGCTTTCTGCTGAACTCACAAGCACCCTTGAACCTTTCAGTTTGCTCCCAGCGCTCAGATCCCAGTGTTTCTGTGAAATGGCAGAGAGAAGGAAGACCATTCTGGGGCCTAGCATGCAAATGAGCAAACCACGTAAAGGAAAAGAAAATTTAAATCCTGTCTATTGTATTCTAAGCAGGTTGCTAGCAAGCCTTTGTGGAGCTGGTATAAAAACGAATCTCATCTTCCTGCCATGAAAACTAAAAACATATTTTATTTCCTCACTCACATCAGCAATTTTTGTGCAGTTTTTATCTTCAAAAAGGTTTTGTTTTTTAGGAGTTTTGTGTGTAACATTTTCATTCATGATACAAATTATTTTATCTGCATCTGTGCCTCTGATTTAGACCTTAATCTCCCTGAGATCTTTAGTTGTGGAATGTCTCACTTTATTTATATTCACAGGTAGTCCTCCCCCTCTTTTAAAAAGTGTTGGAATTAATACTATTTGCTCAAAGGAACAAGCAGTTTTAAAAAGGCACTACATCGTATGGGGCATGCTTTCCTAGTGAAGCAAAGCAAGTTAAAATCCTCTAGATTCAAATTCCCTTCTCTTTTAGCTTTCAGCTGTGAAGAAAAGGATTTTCATCTAGATGTGAAAGATGGTAATTGTACAATAAGGGAAAGGTTCTGGCCAATAGGAATGTGCCTGAGGGATGTGAATAGAGGACTTACTAGAAAGGAACGCCTGACAAGCCACGCAAAACAAAATGGTCAGTGAATCAACTAGGCACTTTGTCCACCAAACCAAAAAATCCGTTTGGCTAGTTCCCCGCTCCCTTCCCCACCCCCTGCTATAGTCACCAGAAAAAAATTAAAATGATTGATTTGTTACAGTCTCATTTCATATACAGAGAGTGTGTAAGCCTTAAGATTTATTTGTCGCTATCATTGTTTTCTTTTCCCTTGTCAATTAAAAGTCTGGGTATGATATAATTTCATATTGGTTAGAGGAACCAATCCATTGTCCAGCAAAAGCCTCTGTTCTCGAATAATTTTTAAAAAAATATTTTACTTTGAAACAATTATTGATTCATGGGAAGATGCAAAAATAGTATGCAGAGGTCCCTTCATCCAGTTTCCCCCACTGGTAACATCCAATATGATTTTAGTACAACAGCAGCACCAGAAAGCTGAGATTGACACCATCCTTAGACCCTGTTCAGATTTAACCAGTTTAATGTGTTTTCATTTATGTTTTTGTGTGTGTGCACCTGTGTAGTTCTAAGAAATTTTATCAAATAACTTTTTTCTTTTTTTAACTAAATCTCCTATTATTTCAATGTTGTATGGCAGTCAAAAGTAAGCTTTGTGTTATTGCTGTTTGGGTTGTTTTTGGCCGTTTTGTTGTTTAAGAAGTGGACTCTTCACAGACATAGGAACATAAATGTTCGATTTAAAAGTGATGACCTAGATTTTGCAAGATATAATTATAACCAAAAGAAAAGCCCACATAGATAATTCATATAATGTGATTTTTATCACAACTCAGATATTAATTTTTAATTACACTTAGAATGATAATTTTTCACCTTTCACACATGCATACCTGCGTGCACATACACAGATACAAGCTTGCTGGGACCCTATTTTGTCTCCTTGATCACTAATTGTTGTTTATGTGTGCATGCGCATGGAAATAGCTACAGACTCAACTTAGATTGAATTGATAGATCTCTAGGGCACAGATAACTTCAATGAGGAGCCAGTAAACTCTTTCGAAACAGGTGTTGTTATTGTTATTTTAGTTGCTCAGTCGTGTCTGACTCTTTTGCCACCCTACGGATGGCAGCCCATCAGGCTCCTCTGTCCATGGGGTTCTCCAGGCAAAAATACTGAAGTGGGTTGCCATTTCCTTCTCCAGGGAATTTCCTGACCCGGGGATCAAACCCCTGTCTCCTTCATTGGCAGGTGGATTCTTTACCACTGAGTCACCAGCAAAGCTGGTGGAAATCACATACACATCAGGGCCAGATAGTAAATATTGTAGTTCTTGCAGGTCATACATCCTCTGTGGCAACTTTTCAACTCTGCCCTTATAGTAGGAAAGTGGTGGAGACTATATGTAAATGAATGAGCTTGGCTGTGTTCCAATGAAACTTTCTTTATGGGCACTGAAATTTGATATTCATATAATTATTTTTCTTTTAATTTGTATTCCCATATTTAGAAATGTGTAAATTTTTCTCAATCCCAAACAGACCTTTTACCAAAACAATCTGAAGGCTGAATTTAGCTAGTGGTCTGTAGTTTTCTAAGCCCTACCCTGTACAAAAAAATGGTATTTGAGGTGGGGTATTTTCATTGATGTGTGTGTACACGAAAGTTTTCTTCATCCTAACCTCTAATCTTATTCTCACCGTCACTTGAGAAAGCACAGACAAGCTATAGGGAAGAAACATGTTAACAGGAGAGAAAGCTCTTGATGCAAGAATATAGTAACAGTAGATTTCTTCTTTTTTCCTCTCTTTTTCTTTCTTTTTTTTTAGTACTTTCACATTGCATTAAGGGAACAACTCGAGTTTCTCATTTTTCCCCTATTTTCTTGTCATGGATATATTAGCAGTACATGATGCATACTAATTATAAAGTTGGCTGTAACAAGAGTTCCTCTTGTGAATCCATTTAAGAACTGATTGTTTACTATCTTTTTCTGTAAGTATAAAATTTTAATTATGCCACTGACAGGAACTGTGCGTGATACAGTGCTCTACATTTATCACTGGGAGAGGGCCAGTTGCAGAGCTGTTTGACTTTGGAGAAATCCTGATGCGTTTGCAATGTTGAGCAGCAGGTGCCACATTATTATGTACAGAAAAGCAATTAGGAAGCATATTGGATGAATGGGGAGTGCATTAATATTAGCAAGTACATTTGTCAGTGGTTTTGATGCGAGTCTTTTTCTTTCCTTTATGCAACATTAAGATTGTGGCTCTCATAAATTCTCCCCTTAAATTGCCATCTGTTCCCTTGTCAGGCAGTAGTGAGGTAGAGAAAAGTTTTCTTGACAAAATGAAAGGGATTTCTTTTATTTAAAGTAGAAGCAAAAGAGCCAATAGAAAGTTGCAGAATTGTAGGTTGTGCAGTTGGGCTTTGCGTGTGTTAAGTAATTACCTTTGAATGTAACATTAAGTGTGGAACCCTTTGATTTTTACAGGTTGCTATTTTTTTCCCCAGTCATTTCATGTATTTTAAAATTCAATAGGAAAGAGTTATAATTAGATTAATGCAATGACAACCAGCAATTGGCCACTTGGGTTAGGAAGTTTGAGGAAGGAATTGCTAATTTTTTTATTGCAGTGCGTCTTTCCATTTTGTTGGCCCATGACCATATTCCCATCTGAAAGGATTAAAGATTAATAACTAGAATGTCTCCCCTCTTTAACTCTAGAGTATTTCTGAAGTAAATAGCACTCGGTGCAATAATAATTGAAAGAAATTCTCTGCACATTGTGTACTATAACAACTGGATATTATCTTCATGACAAACTCTGATGTATAATTATATAATTATATTTTCCAAAATCTTCACTAATGGAAAAGAGTAGTGAATAAGTGACTTTGGTTAATTGAGGTTTCTGGTTAATCAAAAAGTAATATAATTCCTTTAATTCCAACTACCTTAACTGAAATGTTTTTTCTTGAATATATTTATTCACTTTTTGAATTTAGCAGTGGAGTATATAAAATATCATTAAATCTCTGCTTTTATGCACTTTCCTCATTTTTTATCTCAGGCATTTTCTTTCTGAAGGCATTTTCCTTCAGAAAGAAGGGAGAATTGGTCTCAACTCGTACCTCACAAAAAGCATAATATTAAAAAAAAAAAAATCTAGTGTTGTCAATGTATTTTTTTCCTACATGGGAGATCAAAAGCATTTGGTTGAAATTCAAGCTGCCCTGTTCTCTGATTGAGTTCTCATTGATTATAGGCACAGAGTATAGGGAGTTACGTGATTTTTCCACCTGTACTAACTGCTGTCATGTGTAACCTGGTCTGTTTAACTTGGTGAACTTGCTATAAATAGCAAGTTATATATCTTTCCTTGTGGTTCTCTTGGGTCTATAACTTGCTGTTTGTAGCATTCTTACCACAGCCACCTGTACGCAGGTGAGGTCTTCTCATTTCCTCTTCTATCTGTTCCCAAGGTAAGAAAGGCTTACCTTGGAAGACTAGTCCACACTCACACAAAACTAATGTATAATTAATGCTAGTTTATTCATTTAAAACAAAATTGGGTATGGCATAATTGGCCAGCATGTTTTCTCCTTGCAGCTAGTCTTGTTAAAATGCTGGGGTTTAAATCCTGTATTTTGTTGGTGAGCAAGGGCTCAGAGCTGCTGGGTTTATCTGGATCTTAAAAGCTAGTGTCCTCAGGTTCTCATAGCCTTATGGATTTGTCTCCACTCCTGGGGCTCAGTTGTCCTGGACCCTGGACAAAGATGGAGACACTTTGATAAACTCTTGATTTAGGAGTTCTTCTTGCCTCTTCAATTTCAACTCTGTTAGTTATGTACACATTCCTTTGGCTGGGTATTCCTTTGGATAATCCCAAATTTTCTTCATCAGACATAGGCAGTTTCTTGCTGCCACTGCTGCTGCTGCTAAGTCACTTCAGTCGTGTCCGACTCTGTGCCACCCCATAGATGGCAGCCCATCAGGCTCCCCGTCCCTGGGATTCTCCAGGCAAGAACACTGGAGTGGGTAACAGTTTCTTACATGACTTATATTCAGAGATGGCTGAGTTTGCTTATTAGGCATTGTTTTTCCACATCTCAAAGGGATCTTAGTTCTACATTCTGGGCTACTCATTGTTGTTATTGTTTATTTGGCTACCCATCAGCACTTACTGGCTCCTTTGAAGCACCTGGATGGTCAAGGACAGTTTTAAAGTCTAACCTTGGAGTGATTATGCCGTGACCTTTCATCCTCACACTGGACAGCTAGGCTGGGCCAGATACACTAAAATAGAAATCAGGTGAGAGGAAGGAGGGTTAACTAGATAATTCAGGAAAGCAAAACTACAGCAGTAAGGATGAAAATACCTTATCAGCTTTTGCAGTGAACTTAACGTTTTTCTTGGTAACTTCTCTTAACAGTCCAAGGAAGCAGACTTGTTCACCTAAGGTCCTGCAAAGGAGGAAACTGACCCTCTGCTGGGCTTCCAGACCATTCTGGAGGGAGGATCAGGGTTAGCAGGCAAATGAGGTCCTATGTACTCTGCATCTCGTGCCGCTTCCTACCTCTCAGCCCTCGTCTCAGCTATTCTTATTTTACAAGGGAGGGTCTTTTGACTATAATTAATCCACATACAGGCTCCAGTTTCATCTGATGTTTGTTAAAACCTCCAGTTTGCTTTGTCAGGGTAAGTGGATCCTAACCTGTTTCACTGACTTTGAGAGTTTTGTTTAAACCAGATCAGGAGATGTCATCATGTCATGTCCAGTGGCAAAGAGCACTGCACTTGAAGTTAGGAGAGCTGACATGTACATGAATTTGATGGACAATTGGGGCCAACCATTCAGTCAAATTAGACTTTACCTGTAAAATGAAAAAGTTGGCCTTAGATATCTTCTAAGCCGTGGTTTGGGGGTTTTGTCCATCTCATATTTTCCAGAAAGTTCCTGAGCTCCTCATTGTTCAAAGACCTCAGTCCTCTGTTTGGTGGGGATGGGGTGGCAGTGTTTATCTGGATGTACTTGGGATGCCTGGGTTCCAGTCCCCCCAGGCAGGGTACAGTTCTGTGACTCAGGCAGGTAGATTCCCTGAGCTCTGTCTTATTTACAGAGTGATAATGCAATGAGGATGATCATCTTAACTTTGCTGGTTTCACAGGGTTGTGTGAGGATCAAATGAGATAATAGTTGTGAAAATATTTTTAAAATTATAATAAAAAGAGTCCATGTACTAATATTAGCAGTCTTTGCTAGATCATCATCTCTCTAGAGGATCTATCGGAGAAGGCAATGGCACCCCACTCCAGTACTCTTGCCTGGAAACTCCCATGGATGGAGGAGCCTGGTAGGCTGCAGTCTATGGGGTCGCGAAGAGTTGGACACGACTGAGCGTCTTCGCTTTCACTTTTCACTTTCATGTGTTGGAGAAGGCAATGGCAACCCACTCCAGTGTTCTTGCCTGGAGAATCCCAGGGATGGAGGAGCTTCGTGGGCTGCTGTCTATGGGGTAGCACAGAGTCGGACACGATTGAAGTGACTTAGCAGCAGCAGCAGCAGCAGCAGAGCACCTATTCTTCTCTCTTTTTGTTCACCGGGTCTATCTTGAAGGCAAGTGACAAGTGCTGAAAAACATGCAGTGTCACTTGGGGATGTCAGAGCCATAGTCCTCTGGGACGACATTTCTGTAGGAATCTAGGTAGTCCCCAAACTCAGCCTATTCCTGAAGCTACAGAATAGTCTCTGGGAAGATATCTGTACATTTAAGCCTCATAGAGCCCTGGCGGGCTACAGTCTGTGCAGTTGCAAAAGGCTAGGGCATGACTTAGTGACTTGAACATGACTTAGCAACTCAACAATAGCAACAAGTCTCACAGAGGAAAGAAAAAACCTTACTATCCCTTAAAAAAGTGTTTTAAAATATGAATGTCTGGCAGCCTGGGCATCTACTGGTGGCAAAAAAAATGGTCTTCTGAACTTTTTAACTGGATATCAGTCACTGCCTTCCAGCCATCCAGACTGTCAAACCCAAGACTACTTTCTGTTTTTTACTGCAGTAAGATCTGAAGCCAAGTGTGTAACCCTTCTCGGCATATCTTTTGGACCTTTTGTGGTTCTATAATTATTTATTTATTATTATGAAACCATCACTTTGCATCTGGGCATGAGTACCATGTGGAGGGAGAAAATGTTAAAAAGAGAAGCAAAAAGTCAGAATTGTAACGGTTTGCCAACTAAAGTGATCTCCATACACCACCCCTTCCATTTCTATCTACTATCCTCTCCTCCTTTGTTTCTCTTCCTGTTCACATTGTGTGCCCTGCTCATTTCAGTGCCACCACCCACTTAGGGGCTTCCTTGGTAGCTCAGATGTTCAAGAATCTGCCTACAGTGCAGGAGACCCTGTTTCAATTCCTGGGTCAGGAAGATCTTCTGGAGAAGGGATAGGCTACCCACTCCAGTATTCTTGGGCTTCCCTGGTGGCTCAACTGATAAAAAATCTACCTGCAATGTGGGAGACCTGGGTTCAGTCCCTGGGTTGGGAAGATAGCCTGGAGAAGGGAACAGCTACCCACCCCAGTATTCTGGCCTGGAGAATCCTATGGGCTGTATAGTCCATAGGGTCACAAAGAGCTGGACACGACTGAGAGACTTTCACTTTCACCCACCTACAGTCAGACCTCTTTGCAGGAATTTAATTAGATGTACCTAATGGCCAAGTCCAAAATGCGGTTGAATTTTGGACCGCTTACCTGTGTTTCTCCCCTATCCTTAGTGACCTGCTTTGTTGAATCTAATCTTGGTAGAATTTGGCATATCTCCCTCTGTCAAAACTCAACCACTCTTTAGTCATTTATTATGCACAATTGTGTCCTGTATTATTAATCTTTTGTATTTCTTCATTTGGGACTAATTTTGTATTTATTTGAGTCCTGTGTATGGATTAATGTTTTTGTACTTGCTTGAATCTTGTATATCAAGGAGAGTGACATAGGTTGTTTGTCTGTTCTTTCTAATTGAGGATCACATTTGTCTGTGGTTTCTCAAAGCACTTCTCAAAAGTTATATTTGAAATGAATAAGAGAAATAATGTCTTCGATACACAGACACCCAATAACAGCTCCATGCCCCCTTTGGAATTATTAACTTAATTCACTTCCATGAATATTTTTTGATAATCTCAATATTTTTTGAATCTCAGTTTCAGCACCATTTGTCAGTACTGTGCAAGTTACTGGGAAAGGGAAAAGAAATAAAAGAAATATAGAAGATGATCCCTCTTCTAGTGATTTTGTAGTTTGGTGAGAACAGGAGTAATATGTTGTTTAGAGAAACATAACCTAACTGTAAATTTAGATGTAAAAGATAATACCCAAAGAAACTTAGGGATGATGCATAAATCAGTATACTAGAGTTCATGGGTGGAGGGGGCAGCGGAATTCTTGGAAAGGGAAGGATGTGAAATAAGCCTTAAAGGATAGACTGAACTTGACAAGAAGAGGAGGAGCAGGAGGGACACAGTAATAGGAGGATACAACAGGGGTAAATTTATAGAAGGTAGGAAGGGGCATGGTATGATTTGGAAGGCTGTGGCATTGGACCCCAAATGGGGCATCTCAGATGATGAAGACTGGGACCTTATTATCAAAGATTTGAGGTTGCAGCTAGAAGGAGGTTGCTTGAGTTTTGAAACCAGAATACAATATATTAATATCAAATACATGTTTCTAGGGCTTCCCTGGTGGCTCAGACAATAAAGAATCTGCCTGTAGTGCAGGAGACCTGAGTTCAATCCCCGGGTTGGGAAGATTCCCAGAGGAAGGCATGGCAACCTACTCCAGTATTCTTGCCTGGAGAATCCCTGTGGACAGAGGAGCCTATCGGGCTACAGTCCATAGGGTTGTAAAGAGTCGACACGACTGAGTGACTAAGCACAGCACAAGTTTCTAAGAAGCTGAATGTAGCTAATAGTCTACAGAGTAGATGGAAGGGAATAAATGGAGCTCAGTCAGACTGTGTCATCAAATTTAAGCTGTTCAAATGGGAATCTGTTGGAGTCAGTCATTGAGAGGTGGTGACTGCTGGTTCATCCTAGCTGAGTGCTGGACTCAGGCAGTCGGAAACTCCTCACCCCCTCTCCATGGGATGTCCATTTTACCCATTGCTTCCACAGTGAGAGCTGTTTTCAGCTCTGAGAGTGAGTTGTTGAGACTGCCCAAATCAGTGGAGGCCTCTATATAAACTTTTAAGATTCTGGAGGGTAAATGTGGAGATCTGCTTGCCTGTGGCCCCCAAGACAAGCCTCTTTTATAAGTGCCTTGCTTATTAAACCTCCACCTAGCAGTCTGGAATAGCCTACTTCTTTTTTTGTGTGGGGCGGGGCGTGTCTCCTTGCCCTCTGCCTGACAGGTTTCAGATTTACCCACAGAACTCCCAAGGTTATGAACCAACAGTCATATTGCTTTACATTTGTTAAAGATAAACAGAAGCATATTACGAGTTTATTTCAGCAAAAATCGATCTGAATCAGGCAGCACCAAACTGGAATTGGTTAAGAGTGTTCCATTGACAGACAGGAGCCTGGGTAAGATTTTTATACCAAAGATATGGAAGCCAAGCAAGGAAACTTTTTGATTGACTAGAGCTTCAGGTTGCCTTATTTGGGAAAGCCTAGTTGGCTGTGATGAATTATCCTTGGGTTTTGACTTCTTAACCTTGAAGCGTGTACAGGTGTAGGCTTGGTTTGCCAGTACAGACTGCCAAGGTTTCAGAGCCACCCTAGTCTAATGGCCTCCTTTTTCACTTAATTTAACACAGTGTTATAGTATTTTGCAGCTTACAGAGCACTTTTGCTTACATTGTCTGTGTAAGACTCAGTAGAACACAAGCAGGTAAGTAGGGCAAACCGTATCTCGATCTTTGTGGACAGAATCATAGACGTAGTGATGTTAAATGTCTTACCCAGTGTAGCTGTTTAGAGCTGGTGGAATTGGGACTTGATTATGGGAATGCAAATTTTGTCACCATCACCAGGGACCAGAAGAAACACTCCTTTCTTCGGTCTTCAAGTTGGTCTCAACAATCTTGAACATGCAGAACATTTCACTCTTGAAATTAGCTCACTTAAATTAGGCAGACCAGCTTCACTCATCACTGGGTCAAGTTTTCTGCTTACAAACACTGTCCATTTTATTAGAATTCAAGCAAGTATCTCTTAAGATGCTTTCTAAGACTTTAAATATATTGACTAAGTGAGAGAGATTCTCAACACTTTTAGAGGACCACCTTCGTTACAAGCTAGAGTTTTGGTCTGAAGCCTTACTCATAAATACCCTAGGAGGATGCACTCAAGGGTTTAGGACCATACATTATAACTGATTTTTTTTTCTTTAGAAAACTTTTTATTGAAGTATAGCATTAATACAGGAAAATGTACAGCTCAGTAAATTTTTACAAATTGCCCATACCTAGATCAAGAAACTAAACATAATAAGTATCTTAGAAGTGGCACTTACGCTACTTCCTAGTTGACTGACAACAAATAGTTGTTCTCTCTTTCTTTTTTGAACTTTGTTTATCAGATATATTAATTTTTGAAAATGTCATTGCTTTTATGTTTTATATGCCTATTTTAAGACCTGGAAATAGTTAACATTCTTTTATTCTTTTTGATCTTAGTGTTCCCTTCCATTTTTTAGCTGTATATATATAAATATTTTTTGCGTATAGTCTCTGGCACTGTTATAAAAGATACTGTCATTTTTAGGTAACCTGGAATAATTTTGATATAGCTAAATTTCAATTTGCAATCCTTTCACTACTTTGACAGTTGCCATTTGATTTTCAGGGTTTCACCACCTTAGACATTTCTCAGCTTTCTTTTTTTCTCTTTCATTTTAAATGTAATCTATAGACCTTGTGATCATTATCACCTAGATGGTTCTCATTCAGTTTGCTTTACTAGATCTGTCATCTGTGTTAATCTAAATCAGGGGATTTACATTAACAGAATCTAAATTCTGTTAATCAGAATTTTGATTAACAAAATTTAACAAAATTTTTGATTAACAAAAATCAGAATTTTTCTGATTCAACATCTATATGTCAATAGCAAGCTCAGTGCTTGATTTCCTCTGTTTAGTATATATCATTTAATGACCATTATAATCCTTTGTTATTACCAACACAAAGCTTGTTATTATTTTCATAAGGCCCACAGAGTTTGGTACCTTTTTTGAACTGTGATATATTTTAACAAAATAAATCTTAAAACAGTACCTGTGTCAGTTTACTAGTTTTGTTCTTTCAGCGCTTGCTATTAAAACCCACACATATGGAGATATTGTGCTACTGGTGGTGACCTGGCTCTGTGATCCTGCCCTTGAAATTTTGTGCATCTGAGTCATAGGTCTTCCATAACCACGTGTCTGACTTAAAAAAAAAAAAAAAATCTTAGCACCGATGTCTGATTCTGAAGTCACTTTTATGCCTTATGTTTTTCCCACATTCTGTCCTGAACCTGATCACTGTGGTTCATTTGAGTAAGACTTTGATTTGATCCCTATGACCTTAGCCTCTTTCCTAACTATGATTAACCCACTATGCAAATTTAATACCAAGAGTCGGGGAACTTACCCCTACCACATCCATGTCTAAGACTTCCATTTTGCTTGTGCCAACGGCCCTACTCTGATTCCTTTCTGACCTATGCTGTGTGCT
Source organism: Bos indicus x Bos taurus (assembly GCF_003369695.1). NCBI lineage: Eukaryota > Metazoa > Chordata > Mammalia > Artiodactyla > Bovidae > Bos > Bos indicus x Bos taurus. Next base: position 40,918,054 of record NC_040086.1, read on the forward strand.
GCAAGATAAACATACTCAGGTTAGGATATCTTGCAATATGGTTCACTGCTGTCTGTGTTAAGGAAGGAAGGTTCTTTGGAAAGGGAGAGGAGAGGCTCCTAATTGCATCTTCTCCCACATTCTGTCCAGGAGGGAGCAAAAGACATATCAGGGACTTTAAGTGTGACACCAAAGTTTTGCCTGGGAAGGGTAAACAGTCCATTTTCAGGAAAAAAGTAAATCTTATTATTAGATGATCAAGAACATAGATAAATCCAGGTAGATATCAAAGGGCTCCTTTCTCTCCTCTCTTTTTCTTTCTAGTGTCATTTTTTGTTGTTTGGGGTTTATGTTTCTGCTTCTCTCGTGAGTTTGGTGTCATAGTCAATATGATTTTTGGTTTTCTCTCTGGATATAGCTAATTGGACAGCAGCAAGAACCCTTGGGCTCTTAGATTTTGCATGTCATTTGCATCTTTTTTTTTTTTTTCTCTCCCTCTCTCTCACACACCAATTCTCACCACCTCTAGTTGCCTGACACACTTTCTTATGCTCAAAGCTTCCTTGTCTCTTTTGCTGCTGCTGCTTAGTCACTTCAGTTGTGTCCAACTCAATGCGACCCCAAGTACTGCAGCCTGCCAGGCTCCTCTGTCAATGGGATTCTCCAGGCAAGAGTACTGCCATGGCTTGCCATGCCCTCCTGCAGGGGATCTTCCCAACCCAGGGATCTAACCCAGGTCTCCCACATTGCAGGTGGGTTCTTTACCATATGAGCCACCAGGGAAGGCCTTGTCTCTTTTGGGTGTTTCCAAAGAACTGCCTCCCAAGAAGGAGAAACAAACAATGGAAGAAGCAGAGGCAGGTGACAAAGGGTGAAGTAGAACCAGCCTGCCCTTGAGTGTTCTTTGTATCTCTTATCTTTTCCTTGGAGATGGTGGAGAGGCCAGGAGGAAGTCTTAGCACTTTCAGTTGTTCCTGCTCTTACAGGAAGAGGGGAGAGGGTCCTATCCGATGGTGTGGTTTGGTGTCAGAATAGAGGGAAAGCACCTGCTAGCCTAGCCCCGACTGATTTGGTAAAAGACTGCTTCCTCCGGGTTTGTGAGCACCCTGGCGAGTCCTTCATGGACTTGATTCTCTCCTCTTAACAGATATTTGTATTCTTTTTGTGAAGGAAGAAAGACAAGATTTTCTCCCTTGGGGATAAAGAAAAAATTACATTTTGGGGGTGAAGACACATGATGCTTTACATAAAAAGTCATCAGTTCAGTTCAGTTGCTCAGTCGTGTCCGACTCTTTGCGACCCCGTGAATCACAGCACGCCAGGCCTCCCTGTCCATCACCAACTCCCAGAGTCTACCCAAACTCATGTCCATTGAGTCGGTGATGCCATCCAGCCATCTCATCCTCTCTCGTCCCCTTCTCCTCCTGCCCCCAATCCCTCCCAGCATAGTTACATTCTAATCCTTTTTTCTCTTTTTACCAGAAGAAGGAACTGGAGATCTCAGTTCCCCAACCAGGGATTAAACCTAGGGGCCGAATCCTACTGCTAGGGCACCAGCGGACTCCCTTAGTTTGTTGGTTCTTATCAATAACAAGTATTAGGAGCATTCAGTGCCCTTGATGCTAGGATTATGAAGACAAAAGAAACATCCCTGACATCACATCAAACTCTGATGACTGTTTACAGTCAAGAGGGGAAAATGGGCTCATAAAGAGATGATGAAGCTCATATGTGACACCTGGAGGCTCATGAGAGCATGGGAGAGGGATCTGTAATCCTGCCTGAGATTGATGGTGGAGGGGATGGGTAGGAAAAGCTTCTTGTAGCAGTTTACTCATTTAATGTAGAAGGACGAATGAGTGAAAGCGTGATTGAGGTGAGGTGGAGGGAGAAGAGAGAATGACATTGTTGGCAGAGGGTACAGCATTAGCAAAGCTTTGAAGCCAGAAGCACACGTGTGCACAGAGGGAATGTCAAGCAGTTCAGCGTCACTTGAGGATAAAGACGGGGGCTGGCGGGAGGGGATGAGAGATGAGGCCGGATAATTAGGCACGGGTGTCGTCTGCCATGTGAAGGAGTTTGGACCTTTTTCTATAGCTGAAGAGGTGCCAGGGAAGTTTAATGGGGACATGACATGGCTCTTCCTTTAATCTGACCATGACTTCAGTTCCATCCCACTTTGAGGAACTGCTGGGTATTTGTCAACCCAGTGGTGTTGGAGGTGTTTTCCCCTGATAAGTGGACAAGCTGAATTCTTCAGAGAGATGCTACCTGACCCATATGGCCCACTGACAGTTTGACAGTTGACAGCTTTTAGTCAGACTAGACTCACTTAAGCTGCTTACCCATCCTGAGGCGTGCACACGGCCAGAGCCTGGACTTCACATCATTCTGGCTGTCTTAATTGGGCACTAATTAAATGTTTTGGCTGGAAACCTCTCCTTGCCATGGCTGAATGGACTCATTTGAGGCCAATATTTCAGGGAAACATCTTGTTAGGCTGATCTGATTCCCTGTTCAAAAAGAGAATGCACATATTCAGTTTGTTTCTTCTTATTTCCGCCTAAGGATCTATTAGTCTCCTTTGGAAAAAAAATGAGAAATGTAAAAGGATATGTGTGTATATGTCCATACGTGTATATGAGTGTATGTATTCACATGTACATGTACTACATATACTCACAGGTATTTGTACTCTCTCTCTCTCTATATATATATATGTCTATATACTCACACACACACATAGGACTCAGAATAGAAGCTGATGGAAAACATAGCCTTGCAGTCAGGCGACTAGAGGTCATATCTAAATTTTACTGAAGATTTACTTTAGACTAAACGTAATTAATCTGTTTATGGCTTAGTTTCTGTATTTGTGACAGAGTCACCAGAGACACATTGGAATTTTACCGTAATCAGTTCAGTTCAGTTCAGTCACTCAGTCATGTCCGACTCTTTGCAATCCCATGGACTGCAGCACACCAGGCCTCCCTGTCCATCACCAACTTCCAGAGTTTACTCAAACTTGTGTCCATTGAGTTGGTGATGCCATCCAACCATCTCGTCCTCAGTCGTCCCCTTCTCCTCCTGCCTTCAATCTTTCCCAGCATCAGGGTCTTTTCCAATGAGTCAGTTCTTCACATCAGGTGAGAAGGCAGTGGCACCTCACTCCAGTACTCTTGCCTGGAAAATCCCATGGACGGAGGAGCCTGGTAGGCTGCAGTCCATGGGGTCGCTAAGAGTCGGATACGACTGAGCAACTTCACTTTCACTTTTTCATGCATTGAAGAAGGAAATGGCAACCCACTCCAGTGTTCTTGCCTGGAGAATCCCAGGGACAGGGGAGCCTGGTGGTCTGCTGTCTCTGGGGTCGCTCAGAGTCGGACACGACTGAAGCGACTTAGCACTTAGCACTCACATCAGGTGGCCAAAGTATTGGAGTTTCAGCTTCAACATCAGTCCTTCCAATGAATATTCAGAACTGATTTCCCTTTAGGGTGGACTGGTTGGATCTCCTTGCAGTCCAAGGGACTCTCAAGAGTCTTCTCCAACACCACAGTTCAAAAGCATCAATTCTTTGGCACTCAGCTTTCTTTATAGTCCAGTTCTCACATCCATACATGACTACTGGAAAAACCATAGCTTGACTAGACAAACCTTTGTTGGCAAAGTAATGTCCCTGCTTTTGTTTGCCATAATATTTCAGTGTGAAACTTAGGGATGAGGGTGATTCATCTCTAATCTTACGGGGTTTACAGAAGGATTGATGGATGGACGAAGATCTTTTTCTACATTTACTTAGCTATTGTTGTTGTTTAGTTGCTAAGTCGTATCTGACTCTTTGGGGCACTATGGACGATAGCCCACCAGGCTCCTCTGTCCATGGGATTCTCCAGGCAAGAATACTGGAGTGGGTTGCCATTTCCTTCTCCAGGGGTTTTCCCCACCCAGGGATCGAACCCTCCATCTCCTGCATTGGCAGGTGGATTCTTTACCACTGAGCCACCTGGGAAGCCCTTACTTAGCTAATACATGCTGATAAAGATTTCTTTCTCAAAGCATTCCCAGGGGGCTGGGGCTCAATTCCCAGGGGGCTTGGGGCTCAATTCTCAGGGGGCTGGGGCTGGGGCCACTCTTCAGTTTACACTGAAAAGTATCCAAAGGGTGTCTGCAGTGTCTGGAGGAAGAGACCTGCAGCAGATAGATTGGAGGAGAAACACTGAATAGACCATCCATCTGTGGATCTTCAGGAGCCAGTTATACCACTATTGCCCCCTGGCACAGACTATCATTGCTATGAAGAAGCAATCATTTCTTTAGTAATTTCTTTACATGCTGAAATTAAACCTGTCCTGAATGTTGCTTTTCTGGAAAAATAAATTTAGTGTTGTGATAATTGTTTCTAAAATAATGATGGTCTCATTGTATTAAACAAAAACTAATGTGAAAATCCTCTAATGAGGATTTTCAAAGGTTTGCATTAATTCCTAAATTCTAGTTTTCTCTGAAAAAATAGAATTAGATAACAGGGTTCAAAGATGACATTTTCTCTGGAAAAGGAAAAATAAAATGTGCTCCAGTTCAGGTGTCTTCACTTGACTACAACATTAATATATATCGTATCCACTAAGTGGAGTTTTACAAGACAAAAACCTCATCAATTAGCTATTCTTGAATATATTTGCATTTGATTACTAAGGAGTAACTTGTTCCTGGTCAACAATACAACAATAGTAAAACACAAGGAAGGAAAACTCCACTGTGTCTGAACTAAAGTGGATCTTCAGAACCTCTGTGATGTGTGTGCTGCTTTAAGTCTTAAGGACACATGAAAGTGTCTGTTGAACTTTCTCGTATTCACTTTATTTAATGAAAAATGTTTTCCTCCTTGTTTTGCCACTTCCTTCCTCCTCCAGATCCACTCCTCCTCCTCCTCTTTTTGTTCTGAGCAATGATTCTGTGTGTTCTCTTCCTATTTAAAATTTAAAGAGTTACATTTGGGAGAGGAACAATGTAGGGAAAAGAAACCCCTGGAGTGTGTCTGATGTGATCGTTCTCCTCTGTGCCACCATTTTCCTCCCGCTGTGGGAGCGCTAAATGATAATGCCTGATACCTTTCTGAATAAAGCCTGACACGGTTTCCAGCTGTGAGCATGTGATCAGTTTTTATGTTTGATTTTTGCACATAAGTACACTACTGCAAGCATGTCCACAAACTACTTCACAAATGCTTAAGGGGGGAATTGCTATTGAGTGAATCAAACATTAAACAAACACTGAGTGATTGCACTAAAAAAAACCCCCCAAAAACAAAAAACCCTACATTTATTTTAGAAAGCTATGTTTCTGTTCAAACCCCGAATTTTAAAAAACATTTAATTTCTGTTGAATGGTCAGGTATCACCAAACAATCAACTCTCAAGGAATTTATTTTCGGGCCAATTCTAGTCTGACATAAGTTGTCCAAATAGAACGGAGAAGGTGTTGCTCTCTGTACTTTGCTGTCATGATTAAATATGATTGTAATTATGCAATGGGCTGGTTCATTTGTGAGAAACACTGATTAACATAATCCTCTATTATGTCATCTTAAAATGGAGTCTTATAAGCTATGATTTTTTAAATCCATATTTTTCTTGAAGCAGCATATTGCACATCTATGATCCTGGGTTTAGTGATGCATCTTGACAATATTATAGTCTTAGATGTCAGAGCATTCTGTTTTAATGTCTTTCCTGTAATATATAATATATACTTCTTATTGTTAATGCGTTGATATCCATGAAAAGACTACCTATTCAAATCACTTTCCTGAATTTAGAACAAAAATAAATTATTAGTATACCTGTTAATTCTGAAGGCCTACTGCTGACATTTATAAAGTCTGTGGTATGCCATGATGTTTGTTAAACACCAAAACTTATCATAGAGGATACTTCTTCCTGGCTCACTGATCAGAGGAGGAAAAAGGTGGGAGGGCACTCCAGAAGGAATACACCAGCAGACAAAAAAGAAAATTAGTTTACTATTAGTGGTAAGACAGTTCAGTCATTGGTTGGAATTTAATGGTTTAGATTGGGAGACGAGGCGCATAATTTATGAATTACTGAGAAATACCTGTAATTACATTTTTTAAAAGAAAGAAAAAAAAGAAACAACAGCCTCTTTCATGCCAAGTTCTTGGTTGTCAGAATCCCACTCCTGGCAGTCTTGCAAGTCCCAGTTCAGGAGAGAGGCCCCCCTCCTAGCCTCAGACTTGTTTACTGGTTGTAATACTAGATTTGGAGGGACAGGATCATTACATTTAGTCAGAGTCAAGATGTCAAGTTTCTCAGCAAAAGTAGGAGACCAAAATCAAACATTCCAGTCCCGACTTCTGCTCCTGAATGTGGCAGCATGAATGTGCTCCATGACAAAAATGGATACTGGAAGGGGTCATTCTGGGATGACTCTTGGTGGGGACTTGCTTGTTTTTTACTTCACGGGCATCTACTTTAAACTCTAGCAGAACCTTTCCAGGGATGATCAGTTGTTTTCTTACAGAAATCTGGTATTTCCTGATTATCCTGATTATTGACAGAGTTTCTAGCTGCATCTTTACTGTGGGTGACATGATTAAACCACCACTGACATCCAGTCATGTTTAGGGTCAGTCATTACAGTATCAAAGAAAGTAGAGAAATAAAGGAGATGAATGGCAGTTAGTTATTAAAATCTCTGCAGAGATATGGGAGCTGCTCAGTGATACTACTTTCATGAACTTTTTTCTTCAGTGTATGGGCAAAAGAATAAGGCTAGCCATTCACATAAATACTGAATCTAGGAATTTTGGGGGATTGAGGATTGTTCCCAGTCTTGTTTTGGATTTTGATAAGCCATCAACTATTTGCCCTCTGTCTCAGTTTCTCTCTCTCTCTCTCTATATATATATATATACACATACTACACTTGTATCAGGCTTCCCTGATAACTCAGTTGGTAAAGAATCTCCCTGCAGTGCAGGAGACCTTGGTTCAATTCCTGGGTCAGGAAGATCCACTGGAGAAGGGATAGGCTACCCACTCCGGTATTCTTGGGCTTCCCTTGTGGCTCAGCTGGTAAAGAGTCTGCCTGCAGTGTGGAGACCTGGGTTCAATCTCTGGGTTGGGACTCGAAGGCGCCAGAGCATAAGCTTAGTAGTGTGTCATACAGGCTTAGTTGCCCTGCGGCCTGTGGGATTTTCCCAGACCAGGAATTGAATCAGTGTGTCCTCTCCATTACAAGGCAGATTCTTAACCACTGGACCACCAGGGAAGCCTGAGGTATATGTTAATCATACATATATTGAATAGGTGTTCAGTAAGTGCATATGTCGGAGAAGGCAATGGCACCCCACTCCAGTACTCTTGCCTGGAAAATCCCATGGACAAAGGAGCCTGGGAAGGCTGAAGTCCATGGAGTCACTGAGGGTCGGACATGACTGAGTAACTTCAGTTGCTTTCACTTTCACTTTTCACTTTCATGCATTGGAGAAGGAAATGGCAACCCGCTCCAGTGTTCTTGCCTGGAGAATCCCAGGGACGGGGGAGCCTGGTGGGCTGCCGTCTATGGGGTCGCACAGAGTCAGACACGACTGAAGCAACTTAGCAGCAGCAGCAGCAAGTGCATATGTGAGGACTGTCATCTATCATCTATCTGTTCATCCCTCTATCCATGTATCCCCCTTTGAAGTGTGAGATTAGTAATTGCCCATCTTGCTTCCAGTTGGCACATTAGAATTTAAATTAAAAAATATGGTATTTGGAGAGTGATTGAGCATTGGTGTAGACATTTGCCAGGATTAAAACTTCCAGAACTGGTTGGAAGATGTAGGGGAAAAGAGCAGTGGGGGAGTGGAGAATTATCAGAAAATTTATAACAACTGAGGTATCTGTTGGGCTTTCTAGGTGGCTCAGTGGTAAAGAATCTACCTGCAAATGCAGGAGCCTCAGGAGACACAGGTTCCATGCCTGGGTTGGGAAGATTCCCTGGAGAAGGGAATGGCAACCCACTCCAGTATTCTTGCCTGGAGCATACTGTGGACATGCCAGGCTAGACAGTCCATGTGGTCGCAAAGAGTCAGACACGACTGAGAGTGCAGCAGAGGCATCTGTGTCATGAGCAGAGTGGTCTCTGTCCAGTCTTTCTGAATTTGTATGCTTCCTTTTCTTCTGTTAAATGCAGATAATAATATTTCTTATTCGCATACCCTGAGTAGTCGTTTCCAAACAGCTGTGACATACCAGACGTCCTGCAGTTTATAACGTGGAGAGACAGGGAAAGGGAATGCCACCTTTCAGTGTACTATTTAAAGAGGGAAAGTGGTATCCTAGACTTTCACTGTGATCCCAGCTCCATCCCCTTAAATTTCATTGGCTAGAACTGTGGTGCAAGCTTATATTTTCACCAATCACTGACAAGATGAACGAGTCTTTCCGAGGCAACAAAATAGAGGCCTGTGCTCGGTTCAGAACTAGAAAGGACAGTTTTCTAAAGCTGTTTTCTTCAGTGTCAGATAGAAAAAACCTTTCTGGCCCACCAGTTTAGCATTTTATGGACTCATCACAAATCTTACCTAAATCCTGTTTGCTTTTAAGAAGTGATAGTAGCTTTTACAATGTTTCAGTTTAAGTAATTCAGAAATTCTTTGGAAGGATGAATTAATGAAATAGTAACAGTCAAGACTACCTTACCGTTTAGGTAAATCCAGATTCTTCATCTACTCCTGCCACCACTGTTTCCCAATTAAACAGCCAATAGAGTCAGTCCTTAGAATGGATTAATGACCTGCAAAATTCCATTTACACATAGCCATTCTTGAGTTTTATTAGTGGAAAAATACAAACTGATCTGTGGTCATGGATTATTACAGATTCACTCCAGACTGCTGAACTGAACTCTGATGAACCTGCGACACTCTCCATTAAACCTCAGAATGAGCTTTCTCTTAATTGGGGAGTAAGACGGGAAAAGTAAACTAGTGACTGGTAAATGCCAGACTTGTGAATCATTGCTTTATTTTGGACAGAGTGTTGAAACATTTTTAGATGTGCATGGAGGTGAAGCCAGGGAAGGGGGAAGAAGTGCATTCATTTACTAAGCCATACTCTGTTCTAGGCAATAGTAATTTAAAAAAATTAAATATAATACAAAGCAGGGAGTATTGTAATTGTTTTTAGATGATAAAATTGATATCAGAAAGAGTAGGTGACTTGTGCCAAGATAAATAATTAGTAGTGAATCTAGGATTGAAACAAAGGCATTCTATAGACACTTATTGAGCCAGGCTCTAGAAATAAAGTAGTGAAGAACCCAAACAGATCTTTGCCCTTCTGGGGGCCTACTATCCACTGGAGGAAACCAAAAACATTTTTTAAAGATTCATTCAAAAATATACATGATTATAAATTGTGATAAATATTATGAAGAAAAAGCGCACAACTTCCATGGGTGTTTTTATCACGTCATCTAAGTGGAGACCTAGAGGAAGGAGAAATATCATATAGGTGCGGAGTGGAAAAACTTCTGTTCTCTGTGAGGAAATGGCCTGAATTTCAGCCTGAAGTGAGAGCTGAGAATTGGCCGTTGTGACCAGGGCATGGTAATTGAGGGCTGATGAGATGAAGCTGGAAAATAGTCAAGAATCAGACTTTTGTAGAAGTTTAGAAAAAGTCCCCAAGATCGAATTAGATTTTTATCTAAATGCAGAGGAATACCATGGCAGCAGGGAATGTCATAAGGAGATTTACAAAATCACTCCTGTTGCCATGTAGGAAATAATTGAAGGGATTATTTTTTAAATATCAAGATAATTCAGTAAATATTTTAAATGTTAATTGTATATATGTCTAACTAGTGTTAGTTAAGAATGCAAAGAAATAGAGGAAAACAATAGAATGGGAAAGACTAGAGATAGATCTCTTCAAGAAAATTAGAGATACCAAGGGAACATTTCATGCAAAGATGGGCACAGTAAAAGACAGAAATGGTATGGACCTAACAGAAGCAGAAGATATTAAGAAGAGGTGGCAAGAATACATAGAAGAACTATACAAAAAAGATCTTCATGACCCAGATAACCATGATGGTGTAATCACTCACCTATAGTCAGACATCCTGGAATGCAAAGTCAAGTGGGACTTTGCAAACAAAGCTAGTGGAGGTGATCGAATTCCAGATGAGCGACTTTAAATCCTAAAAGATGATGCTGTGAAAGTGCTGCACTCAACATGCCAGCAAATCTGGAAAACTCAGCAGTGGCCACAGGCCTGGAAAAGGTCAGTTTTCATTCCAATCCCAAAGAAAGGCAATGCCAAAGAATGATCAAACTACCACACAATTGCACTCGTCCCATACACCAGCAAAATAACGTTCAAAATTCTCCAAGCCAGGCCTCAACATGTGAACCATGAACTTTCAGATATTCAAGCTGGATTTAGAAAAGGTAGAGACACCAGAGATAAAATTTCCAACATCCGTTGGATCATGGAAAAAGCGAGAGAATTCCAAAAAAGCATCTATTTCTGCTTTATTGGCTACGCCAGAGACTTTGACTGTGTGGATCACAACAAACTGTGGAAAATCCTTAAAGAAATGGGAATACCAGATCACATGACCTGCCTGCTGAGAAATCTGTATGCAGTTCAAGAAGCAACAGTTAGAACTGGACATAGAACAGACTGGTTCCAAATCGATAAAGGAATACATCAAGGCTGTATACTGTCACCCTGCCTATTTAAATTCTGTTCAGAGTACATTGTAAGAAATGCTGGGCTGGAAGAAGCACAAGCTGGAATCAAGATTGCTGGGAGAAATATCAATAACCTCAGATATATGCAGATGACACCACCCTTATGGCAGAAAGTGAAGAACTAAAGAGCTTCTTGGTGAAAGTGAAAGAGGAGAGTGAAAAAGTTGGCTTAAAGCCCAACATTCAGAAAACTAAGATCATGGCATCTGGTCCCATCATTTCATGGCAAATAGATGGGAAACAATGGAAACAGTGATATACTTCATTTTCTTGGGCTCCAAAATCACTGCAGATGGTGATTGCAGCCATGAAATTAAAAGACGCTTACTCCTTGGAAGAAAAGTTATGACTAACCTAGACAGCATATTAAAAAGCAGAGACATTACTTTGCCAAAAAAGTCCATCTAATCAAAGCTTTGCTTTTTCCAGTAGTCATGTATAGATGTAAGAGTTGGACAATAAAGAAAGCTGAGCACGGAAGAATTGATGCTTTTGAACTGTGGTGTTGGAGAAGACTCTTGAGAGTCCCTTGGACTACAAGGAGATCCAACCTGTCAATCCTAAAGGAAACCAGTCCTGAATATTCATTGGAAGGGTTGATGCTGAAGCTCAAACTCCAATACTTTGGCCATCTGATGCAAAGAACTGACTCACTGGAATAAATACTAATGCTGGGAAAGATTGAAAACAGGAGGAGAAAGGGATGACAGAGATGAGATGATTTGATGGCATCACTGACTCGATAGACATGAGTTTGAGTAATCTCTGGGAGTTGGTAATGGACAGGGAAGCCTGGCGTGCTGCGGTCCGTGGGGTCTCAGAGAGTCAGACATGACTGAGCGACTGAACTGAACTGAATTAATGTTAGTTATGAGTGCATGTTATGAATGAATTTGCAGGCCCAAAGTGATACAGTGCTTTAAAGATAGATTGTATTTGATAGATAGCTAACATTGGAGAGAGACTTGTTTGCTAAAATGGGTCTGAAAAAATGTTGTTAGATAATTCTAATGACAAAATATGTATTTTATATTTCATTTTGCAAATGAGTAAATGAATAAACTTTTCCCCCCATTCCTCTTCACCTATCGTAATTCTCTCTCTCTCTCTTTTTTTTTTTTTCCTACTTCTTATGCATTTATACATCAAGAGACTGGGCCTTCTAAAACTATCTGCTTAAATTAATTTCTTTTTTTGAGAACTTGACATTCTTTAAATTAAAGCTTCCTAATGCTAAATATCTAGCAAGCTGCTGAGCAGTTTTAGAGTAGGAGAAACCAAGTGTCCAAAATGTACCTCTGCCCTACAGTTTTTAGAATTTAAAATTATAGCTGATTAGACTGTATGAAAGACATATTGAAAAGGTTCCTAGTTGTCTTCCCTACCCAGAGACAGTGATGGGCTGTTATTACGGGGAGTGTACTGGTGTTTCTATGAAGAAATTATTACCAGGGGTGCAAGTGAATGCTGGTCCATAAAGACAAGCTTTGACCCTTAAGATGTCTGCTTATATTATATGCCTTTTCAGCAGCTGTCTGATCCACAAGATCAGAACTATCAACTATCAACTATGAACTATCAACCCAAACTAAAACAGAAAAACAAAATAAAAAGCAGATTTGGGAGGCCACATAAAAGATCATCTAACTTACCTGTGTTTATATTTCAAGCAGAGAATCTTCTAAACTTTTTGAAGCGGTTGGGTTCTTTTTGTTTGGTGTCATCAAGGAAAGAGACTGTCTCTTCCCACTGGATCTACATATATGCCAAAACACAGTCATAGCGCGCCTGGGAGAATCTCTTGGTGAGCAGATCTAGAGTGGGTGACTGTTTGGTCTTTGTGCTCCCTGGGATGCTCCTGGTGACCAGGTTTTGAAGGTGCTGTCTGTCTGAATTGTCTCTTTCCTTTTCACCTTCTGCTTACCCTTCAAAATGCGGTGATGCTACCTTTTCAGGGCAGCCTTCCCTGAATTCTCCTTTAGATTAAATTAGATTACATTCCCTTGTTATGGACCCTCTGAGCACCATGGCATTTATCACAGCTGAAATTGTACAAGTATTTGCTTGGTTATTTGATTAATATCTAGTTTGTGAGCTCCATCAGGTTAATGACAGTGTCTGCTTTTGCTCAGTGGCATCCAGCATATATAAATGTGACCAGGTGAAGGCAATTGCTGTCTCCATTGGTACCATAATAAAGTAGTATTTTAAAGATATTCATTACCAAGATTAAGTTTATTGTGAAATATATCTCATTATTTTTTAGAGCTCCATACCAATTCCTTCCCCCTTTTCAAATAAATCAACTTAATCATGAAAATTGAAGGCTTTTTGCAGTTAGTTTCAGTATTTGTCTGTGACCCAGACTTAGAAATTCATTTTACATCATAACTCTGTACCTGCATGCATCATATATATGAATAAAAGTTTCACAAAAAACTTCTGTTGTATTGTACCAACTCCCATTCTATTATTTAAAAAGAATCTGATTATAAACTAAAAATATATATTGTACTTTCCACTAACGAGTTGTGATACAATATTAGAAAAGCACTTAAATGGTTCATCTAATTAGGATTCTTCCCATTACAAGATAAATGACTCAAAATTTAAATTAAGTAGCCATTGATAGTATTATACATACTTCTTGCTTTCTTTGACTATTCTGTACTGAACACATTTTTTTTTTTTTTTTTACATTTGAGTGTATTGCACTTATAATCAGAAAAAGATTAGGAAATTAAAGTTGTCCAGTGATTATATGGTCATTGCTATAATATGTACACTTCTTTGGTTTTGAACATTCTAAATCTTAGCATCTCACTAATCTCTCAATTCACATTGTCTCATCTCTCCAAAGATTCCTCTTCTTCAAATCTTCACACAGTCCTCCAACTTCCAATTTGTGCTCTAAAGAGCTATTATGTAAAACTGTTTTCCTGGCTCTTCTTTTGCAGTCTCACCCACTCACATCCAATATATAGATGCTCGGAAGACAAGTACTGTGAGTGTCGCTTACAATTTAGACGATCAGCTTCTCGCCAGGAAATGCACTTATTCCAGTATTCCAGTATGTATGTATGGTACAAAGGACATCGTGTTGTTGATGTTTAACATTGTTTGTTAGTATCATTATCAACATAGTAATGTTATTAATAGCATTGTCAGAAACAGCAGCAATCACCAAGATAACAGCCTTAACAACAGTGGCATTTACAGTATGCCATTATATTAATTATCACAATGGATCTGACAGACTGCTCCAAAGAATTCACATTAGTGAATACTTTATGATTTTAAACTCAAGAGGAAAACCTGAAGCTACATCAATCCTAATACGCCCTTGTCTTCATGTACCTCCCTTTTCCCCTAAGTTTAAGAAAACAAAGAGGAAAATGATAAAACTGTTACCAAACCAAATTTATTAATGGGATTAAATAAGTTGTTAGCTGGGTAATAAAGGGATGTGACAAAGAATGCATAATTTTTTTGCTCTGTAATTTGATCACTGTCATTTGACTGGATGCAAGTAGTTCATCAGAAGGAAATGTGTGTACCCAGCAAGAAGAAACCATGAGAGGCAAGGACTCTTGCATATTTAATATGTCTAAATATACTTCAGTTGACAAAATATTTTCCTCTGTTGGGGAAAAGAATGGCATATCAGAATGGCATGGACCCTGGAAGCTAGTTTTAAAACTATGTGTGTTGTGATTCTGTAGTCATGAACATTAAGAGTGGGATAAAAGTCATTATCAGTGGAATGTTCTCTCAATTTAAATAGAACTGAACTTCACAAAGCAATTTTTTTTTACTTCTGTATAAATTAAAAGTTGATTATAATTTATAAAATAAGCTTCTAATCCTTATTCTGAAAGTTTATTTACTAATCAATAACGTACTTACAATTCCAGTGTCACTGGGCAGATTTGAAGACTGAGTAATCAAAATGTTCTACTGATTAGGGGTTCCTGGGAAATATAAGATTATCTGTTTGAGTTTTATAGACTCAGTTTCTATGGATGTATCCTGCCTTTATTTTTGGTTATATGAAGTAATTATTAGGTCCAAAACTGTCTTCTTTGATGGTATGCTATTCAGGTAGCTTATCTTAGAAACTTGTATCACTGATGGCCTTAGGAAGGCATTGAGTATGTGACATTAAATTCTGGAGATAGTCATGGATAGGCAGCAGTCTAAAAGTACATGATGCATACTGATTTCTAGTCAATAAGAGCATATTCTTGTTTTATATTTATGTTTGGTGTTATAAAAGTTAAACTTGGTAAAATAAACTATTTGTATTTTTAGGTTTTTATTTATAGTTGTGTTTAATGTTTATTTATTTGAAAGTGTAATATGTCTTTGTTTAGGATTTGTTGAAAATATCTAACCTAAGGCTAACTCACATTATGGCTAATTTGTAACACATGGTTATCGAGACGACCTTTATCTCAGATCTTTTGAACTAAGTAAGATTGGGCATGTTTAAATGGTGCTAGAGCATAAGAGAACTCAGATGACTAAATGAAAAGGTAGATCCAGGTTCTTTGTTAAATCGATATTCAAAAGTTCGATCCAGCTGCAGTGCTCTTCAGGTGCCAGTCAATAGTCTTAGGCTTTATGTGGAAGAAAAAGCAGTCATGATAAGTTAAAATAAGTCATTGCTCTCAACCTGTTAGAAGCAGTTACATTTCATCAGATACTTTTCATAAAATTGAGCAGTGTTGTTCTAAAACTCTTGGAAAATTCCAAAGGAAGTATGCACACGGCATCAGATGGAAGACACATTGTAGATGGCTGTGCAGCTTTACTGGTTCACAGAAGACAAAGTGTTAATAGAAATCATAAAGTTAAACCATACGGCTAGGCATTTAACACTTTAGGGTTCTCAGGTTGTGCAGTGGTAAAGAATCCACCTGCTAATGCAGGAAATGCAGAAAACATGGGTTCAATTCCTGGGCTAGGAAGATCCTCTGGAGTAGGAAATGACAACCACTCCAGTAATCTTGCCTGGAAAATTCCATGGACTGAGAAATCTGGTGGGCTACAGTCCATGTGGTTGCAAAGAGTTGGATGCGACTGAGCAAACACATACACACACACACATTTAACACTTTAACTCAAGAATGACAATATTTTCAAACTTATTTATGTTGAGTTTTTTCTTGGGGAGCCTTGGGACTCATAGCAGCATTCCTCTTCACTTGTAATATTAGGTATTTGAGGCTTTGTTTTGTTCACATGACTCTCCAAGATGACAGAGCTGGGCCAAGAACTCAGGTGTCCCCACTTCCAGCTCTGATCTTTACACCTTATTTTATGCAGCGTCTAACAGCCACAAGGAACTTTATTTGTGCGTTTATTCTGGTAAAGCACGTTGCTATCTACTGGAATTCAAAAGATGAGATGAAAAGTAAAATTGTGGTAACTGCACCCGAGGGACAACATGCTGCGTTTGCTTTGGTCTTAAATTCTTGGATTTCTGGGAAGAGACTTTGATAATTCTAATGAGTACTTATACCTCTTATCTTTTTAAAACTGTGCTGTCATGGTGTGTAACAGAATCAGTGTTTTGAGACATCTTCTCTTTAGAGAGAACACAGATTCTCCCCCAACCCTCCAAAATGCTTCTTTCAGTGTTTGGTCACTGTTATTCAGTAAAACGTACATCAGTGTCAAGAACCGGGCAGATGTTAAAAACCCTTGTGGTCCCCACCAGCCAGGGGGTTCCTCTGTTTTTTATTTCCTGGCTGCTTGGCACGTTCCTGTGACATACAACAAGCCCCCATTATAAAGGATTATATGATGAGTCAACGAGCTTGTGAAAGATAGCAACCAAATGGTGACTCCCAATTACATGAAAAATTACTATAATCACCCCTGCTGTAACACCCGTCTGTTGGCAGAGTGGTTGATCCCCGTGAAAAGCTTTAAAAGAAGGCCTAGTGTATTAAATAAAAATCTCAGTTCTGTGTGTAATCATAAAAATTAACACTGTCACTTAAAAAAAAAAATCTAATTGGTGTCCTAAAGGGAAACCTACTAGGCTATGTAAAGTAGCTATTGTGAAAATGTTTAGCCTTTTGAATGTATTTCAGATAGGCTTTGCATTGCCAGATTTGTCAGCCAAAATTTCACTAAACATATTTGTCAGGGGCTGAGGCCATAATCTGCAAAACAGACATTGGCATAGAGATTAAAGATCAAGAGAATTATATAGGCTTTGTTACCATATGCCAAGATTCTTTTTTAAAAGTAAGTTTGTTTTGTGTGGGCTGTAACCAGAAGTAAGCACTATCCTTGGTATTTAAAACAGGAGCATCTTCCAGCCCACAAAAGCAACAAAACCCTTTCATTCATAGACCTGGGGTTGGAGAGATGCAGTTGGGGAGCAAGATGTTTCTGACTTTGCTCCCCCAGTTTCCTTCCTGTCTTTCTAGTGTAAGTCTCCTATGTGTGTTGTGGATGAAACACCAAGGACAGAAGAGCTACGGAGTCAAAAATTGTGCTCTTTCTGGACAGGGAGGAGCCTGCCCGGATGCCTTCACTATTCAGGGAGGGAATGTGTCCCCAACATGCAGGGTACAGACTTTGCAATCTGGTCTCTCTTTTCTTGCCACAGATGACACCTTCACATTTATCAAGCTCCTGCCATGTCATTTTACACTTAGAAACATCAGTGACTGAAAATGTCTGGGTGCAAGACTCCAGAGTTCCTGCCCCAGCCTTGGAGCAACCTTGCCAGAGGCTCTTAGTTTAAGTCACAGAATCACTCAACTCCCCACTCCTTGAAGAAGAGTATGAATCAGGTGGATTCTCAGGACTCTTGCCCTTGAAAATTTTGTGAACCTGTAAAGAATCAGACCTTGCCTAGTTTGCAAATACAGCCCTCTTAGACGCAGCAAGAAAAAGTGCTCTATATTGCCATAATATATGCTTCAAAGTTTAAAATGGCAGAGTGCTTCCCCCAAACAGTTGGGGGGAAGCATGATGATAGAAAACTAGGAAAACATGAAGTGTCTCTTGGCGTTCCAGTCAGTCTCATATAGGGGAGGCTTTCCGTAGAAATGTGGATACTGTCTGGGTATTTACAATAGCCAAATATAGTGATGACATTCTGGCGCATTTACACATCTGAGATGACTGTATGCGAAACTGGTGGGAACACTTCATAATTTGGACAATGTTTTAACAGAGAAAGCCTAGTCCACAGATAACTGGGACACAAAAAATTAATTTACCATTGATGTAAAGGAATCACATGCATTTTGGGAACTTTCAAAGGCGCTTACACTAAAGCTTTTCCAAGCCACTTTAAATTATATCTTCATCACACAAATGAAATATCGCCCAAAGAACCGCTGACTGAGAGAAGTGGCAAGCAGCCTTCCAGACTTTATTCAGTATTCACATCCAATCACATTGGTAAACATAAATACATCACAGTGCTTATTCAAACACTCACAAGTTATCTATAGAAAGACAAACTACCATATATTCTCTGAAATAGATTTTCCCTCCGTTTCTCTCTTTCATTTGCATTCAGTATATTAGCTGTGAAGTTTGTCCCCCTTTCTCCCCCACCCCCTTTTTGGGAAGCAAATTATAGACTCTTCCTGGCCCCACCCATAATTGTCCACATTTTCTTGAGACAAACTCTGCCACATTGAGACAAAGTTCACAGCAAGCAGAAACTCTAGGAAGCATCCAGAAGGGGTTTTGAGACAGACACTTTGGTTCTCGACAGGAGGGGAGAGCCCGTTTCCCTCCAGACTGGAGTTCTGGGAGTCCATCTTTAGGAACCACTCTTGCCTCCTTGTTTGATTTAGCAGGAAAGGAAGGGAGATGCGTGGCAGGCACGTTCATGCTCACATAGACACTAGGGGGTGTCCAAGGACCAAATGTATCTCTCCTTCCCTTCAGCCTTGTCTCCTCTGTACTCCTAGGTCCCGCTAACTTTAAAGCACAGGGGCAAAGGGAAAATCCATCCAAATTAATTACTGTCTTGGGCTGAAATGAATAATGTGGGGTCAGTTTCACCCTCAGGACCCCCACCCCCTTGAATCTCTGGCAGCAGTCGTCTCAGGGTTCAGAGCCTGGGACCATCCCATAATATAAGCCACAGGTGAGCAAGGTGCTCTGTTATCAAATACTTTTCACCTCTGTGTTTGCCAGAATTTACTTGTAGTTGTAAAGAGGTCCCAGACTGTTGTTTTCTTTTCTTTTAGCTGCAGTCTGTCCTCCCTGGACTGGAAGTAGGGGCACAGTGAGAAGGCAGGCCTCTGCATTCTCTTTCTTGTGCCATCCAGTTTGCTTTTTCATGCGGACGATTTGTTGATTATTACCTATTAGAAAACATTTGCCCTTGCCACTGTAGACATCCTCAGGCCTTTGGGCCCGGGTCTCTTTATGAATACCTATTACCTCTTAATTATGATGGTTTAATAAGATATGTCTTTCATTTTCGTCTCCTGTCTCTCTTCTCCTGTGATTCTTCTCCCTGTGCTATTGGTCCCTAAGGGCATGTTACTGGCCTCTTTTCTTCATTGCTCCTGTCTTCCTTTGCCCCTCCTGGTGAATTAAAAAAATAAATAGAATGCATTTTAAGGATGACAACAGTAATAATAAAGTCAGGAATTGCTTTCCAGCTAAATGCGTGATTGGAAGTCTTATCGAAAATAGCATAAAACTAATTGAAGCAGTCAACCCCTCCCATACAGGTCATGCGATGCTCTATTAAAAGGAAGGTAAAACAAAGCTTGTGACATTTCTGCTTTTCCCAGACTCACTTTTCCTAAGACATATCAATAGTATTGACAAGAGTATTGCATTGTGCTCCCCAGTGACCAGGGCTGTCATCTTCTGGTCCTGGATAATTCTTTCTTAATGAAACCTTATCATATCCTTTATCTATAACAATCAACAGAAAAATAATTATGTTTCAACATGTAGGACTCAAAAACGTTAAATAAATCAAAATGACAGCCATTAACTAGCCTCGATCACCAATTAGTTAGATAACACAGATACTCAATACCTACCAATGGTAGCTGTTAAAGATGCTAATATATTTGCTAAATTTATGAAAATATACAAATTACTAAAGAGACATCTGATGTGAAATTGTCAGGAGAGTTGAGATTATATACAAGGATCTGTTAGTTTATTTCATTTTGAACAGTTTAAGTAGACTCCTCAAGAGTCATTAGTTGCCCTAAGCTTTATTACTGAAGTCTCTTATATTAGATGAGACTGACTATCAGATTTGATGGCAAAGCACAAGCAGCTGGGAAACTGCTTTTTCTCTCCCCTCTCATTTCCCAAACAATGTTTGCACTGATTAATACTATGCAACAAGACATGACGCAGAGATTGTGTTGGCATTGTGTTCTGATGACCCCACACATTGTGTGCGCTCTGTGGTTCCTTTGGCTGTTCATAGTTATATGGGTTTATCAGAAATTACATGTCAGGCTCCCGATGAGTGTAATTGTATACTGATTGTGTATAGTTTTTTAAACCTCATTATTTAGCCTTGTATGCAAACCAAATAAAAGGAAAGTTTAAAAAAGGAAAAAGAAAATAGCCCCCACCGGACGTCATGTTAGAGCCCAGGTGTTTGAGCCTGGATGCAGGGGGGAGACAAAATGTTCTCTCAGGGACATCTGCTCCAGCCATGTGCTTGAAAAAAGCCCTAATGGATGGAGGGGGAAGGAAAGGGAAGGCTAGGGTAGGGGTGGGGGTGGCGGGTGGAGAGCGCTGCGGCTCTGTTCTCTTCTGACTCCGTTTTCCTCACATGCACGATTCATTTAATCACATGGCAGGAGGACACTCAGGGAAGCCGTGCGTTTGTCCTCATTCGTTTCAATATTCATTAATAGGTGCCCCCATGGCAATTTCTCTGTATTCTGATACTCTCCTTAGAATCACTTTTTTAACAGAATAACAAAAACACCTCAACTGCATAGACACAAAATCAGGGGGAAAGTAGACACGGGTGAGTGATGGAATGAGCAATGCTTTTTTTTTCTCCTTCACAGGGCTGTGCCCTCCTGGCCACTTACACCTGAGTATCTAGTGGACATTTCTAAGCAGTTATTACCCAGAGTCTACAGTCTTTGGATTCATGACAAGCAGGAAGCTCAGCAGGGAATGTTGAAGTATTGCCTACCAAGGACTAGGACCATTAGAATTAGACTCCTCTCTAATGTGGGGATTACTTAGTTCTCTTTTAAAAACCGTTCATCAGTATACAGTGGTTCAGTACACAGATGTTAGCACCAGTTTGAGGGCTCTCTAATTGTAATTTAAGTTTCCCCTGCCTAAGGGCTCCCAACAAATTATTAGACTGGTGCAGTGAGTCCGTGGCTCTTGGTTGCACCTTGCAAGGGGGTATTTTCCGGGATGATGAGAAACCGTGGTTTCTCCTGGGAAGCAAATGTACCATTATGGACCTATTAGGTCCTTGATTAGATCCACAGCTGATAAGTGAGTAGACTTTTCAAGAGAAAATATTGCAGTTTATTTCAGTCTGCCTCACTCAGCCACTGGGTCATGGAAGAGGAAGTAAATGAAATAGAACTAAAGGAAATATGCATGCAGTTTTCTTAAAAGTGGTGGTAAGCTTGAATAATCAATGTTTATAATTGCCATGAGCCCTTTAGGCATTGAAGGTAAAGGCTTTTTAACTTTGTTTTGTTTGTGTGTTTTTTCCTCCAATGCCCAAGCTTGCTTTCTATTGACAGTTTTCCGATTGAATTGTCAAGACTTTAAAGAGTTAAACATTTGGAGCGACAATTAATTAATTAGGGAGGTCCTAGAAAGTTAACCTCTCAAGTTTCCTTCCTGAAGTTCATGTTTATCTGATTTGCTTTAATAAGTGACTTGCTATTGAACTAGTTTTACATACTTTAATTTGAAGATAATTACAGTACTATAATTCACATTTCAGATGCATATTAGCTTTTCAAAAGATATGGAGCTAGCTACTTCTACCTAGCATTATGCTTATTTTTTAGCAAAGTGTAACCTGAAGAAAAATTGACTGCTTGTAGTAATATCTTTTAAGTCTTTCTATTACTAGGCATTTATTTGATTTTAATTGTGGAACCATTGGTCATATGGAGTTCATTTCCTGTTCATGTTGATTTCATGAGTCTCTCCATTAGTATTCAATTGCACAGTAATTAGTCATTAGTTCACCGTGATGTCTTCAAGCATGTGTATACTTATACTCTCATTTACCACTCAGTTTCTGCAGTCATATTTGAATGTACTCTTTCTTAAGGAGACCCAGGCTGAAATAAAGAAGACAAAATGGTACATCGTGTATTTATTAGATTAAACCTTTTGCCAAAAGGCCCTTAAAAGCATGCAAAACTTGATGTACAGAAAATGAAGTAAGTGGCAGCTGCCTAGCCACAAAACTAAAGTCACTGAGGTGTCGAAGTCTGGGATCTGAAGCTTTTGTGATCATAGATGAGATAGAAGCTATTTTGTGAAACTTCAGGATGGCATTTGATCTGAGGTGTGCACCTGGCTAATTCTGATTAGAGCCTCTTTAATTTGTGAAGGCCAAATTCCCAACTTGTTACTAAGCTCCTGTAATGTATTTTGCCATTTTAGCTAACTATTTGGCTTTACAGATCTATTTTCCTTTATGGGAGAAAGTGTCCTCTAAACATACATTGTCAATGAATTCATTAATTCTGAATTTGCTGTTTTTAGCTCATATTTATCTAAGGTATTCCTTTAGTTCCTATGAAAAGTAAATATGTCATCTGTCATAGCCTATCACAAGCTTGTAATTTAAATCTATTAGAAAATTATTCCTGCTTTTTATTTGAGCTGGCTTCATATTGTTGTCCTAATTAAATTGGAATCTTCTATCATTTAAATGTTGGGCTAGAGAAGGAAATTATTTTTATTCAGATAATAATGGTGGTCCTCTTGCCGAGCTCAAAAACTCTACTTTTAGGATAACTGAGTCAAATATTCAAGAAGCCATAGCTGCTCCATCTCGATTCCCATTGGCATTTGCTCCCCATACAAAATCAGAAGCAAGGAAAAGAGAGTCCCCAAGATAAGAGTTTCCTCTCTTCTCTTCCACCAAATGTACCTGTTCTGTGCTGGCTTATTCCTATACCTCCCCTTTTATTGTTTGTCCAAAGGTAGTTTAATTCTTGTAACTTGATGAGGCAAAAATGTTTTGGACAATAGTGCACACAGATGGTCCTCAAACTTTAATGTGCACATGCATTTCTCAGGGATCTTGATAAAATGCAGATGTAACTCAGGAGATTTGGGGTGGCCTCAAGACACAGCATTTCTTGTAAGTTCCCAAGAGAGGAAGATTGGCTGGTCTAGGCATCACACTTAAGTAGCAAGAGGATAAAATAATGATTAGGAGCAAACTGGTGAATCAAAGTTAGTATCATTTTTATCTAGCCCTTATTGAAAATTGAAAACTTGTTCTCAAATTATTGGAGTAATAATGCCAGTTGTTATTTTGGCTTGAAACTTTGCTCAGGTATTGCTTGCTTATTCCTTTGTTTGTTTATTTATTTATTTATTTTTAAGCTTTAACAGCTATAGCTGATTCCCTGAGACCCAGCTGGTTTTTGTAAGAGAAATACCTGCAGCTTCAAATTCACCTTCCCGTCTTAAACAAAGTCATTGCAGTATGTGTTTCTATGTATTGAGTTTAATATTTAGAAAGTAGTGGAAGATATGTCATTGCTACATCTTCTTATATTAAAATTTATCATTAATTTTATTTAAATATCTAGACTTGAGGAATTAACGTTCATCTCTAAATTTAGTAGGCCGACTCTTTATACAGAATAACATCTAGAAAGTTAATGATAGGGATGCCAGCTTCAGAATTACAAAGAACTATGAAACTCCTCAAATATTCAAGATGGCTTAAGAAAAACCGTCCATGGTGTGAGTCTGCACACGTGTGCACACTTGTTATTTAGAAACTAAACTAGATAACCAAAATTGTTTATTTCATTTCTGTGGGCTTGGAGTCTGAATTTTTTGGCCCTTTGTTTCTATTCTGTGTATTATCTCAACTACAAATCATTCTCTGACTTGAATTACAGCCTATAAAGACCCTCAAAGCTGTTTGAAGAACTCTTTAAATTCCCTCTACATTTTGGGAGACTGCTTTAAATGACTGTTACTCACTTGTGATGTGAGACACTCTTGACTTTCCTTCCTTTCTCTCTCTCTTTCTCCCTTCCCTTTCTCTTTCCCTTCCTTCTTTTATTCTTCCCCTCCTCTACTCTCCCTTTCTCTTCCCTTCCCTTCATTTTATTCTCTTTTTATGTGTCTGTTGCATGAAAAATGAATTATCAGTGTAGGGAGCTTAGAAACAATTCAAATTATGATCGGTTCATAGAATTTATTTTTTTTAACTTTTTTTTCTTACATAGCATAACATCCAAGGAAACATTTTATGAATTTCAGCTGCCCCCTAGGAA
The DNA here is from genome assembly GCF_003369695.1 of Bos indicus x Bos taurus. Classification (NCBI taxonomy): domain Eukaryota; kingdom Metazoa; phylum Chordata; class Mammalia; order Artiodactyla; family Bovidae; genus Bos; species Bos indicus x Bos taurus. The sequence continues at coordinate 40,942,291 of NC_040086.1, forward strand.
GTTGGTTCACATCGGTGATTCTGTTCCTGGTTAGATAAGGTGTAAACTTTAAAGAAAATACTTTTTTATTCCATGTAATTCTATCTTAATTTTTAGATAAAATCATTTTTAAAACTCATGTCCAAGAAACACAACAAAATGGATCGGGGAAGGGGAAAAATAAAACAAAACAACTGACAAAATTCTTAGCTCATCTCATACTTGAGAGCCCAAGAAAGTTTTAAGAGAATAAGATGTAATTTCTTTTATGTAAAGGCAGGTGGTATGAGGAAACAAGATGTCTCCAAAGACAAACTGGGGCTTCTTTTATCCGTCTGCCTTTTCTTGCCTTTGCTATTTGGAAAATCACTTATTCTCTCACAGTTTCAGGGTTTTTTTCAGCTATTAAGTGAGAATGCTGGTAATTCTTAACTCAAAGGATCCATTTGAATTAAATAAGATAATGTAGTCCTCCCAAGCATTTTGGGTTTCTTGGCTCTAGAAAGAAAAGCAGGAAGCAAAATAGGAAAAACAACCCCTCGTATAGCTTACATTCTAATGGGGGAAGACAGACAATTAAGAAATAATGACTTATATAATATGTGCTATGTAAAAGTTGGTGCTAGTGGTAAAGAAACTGCCTGACAATGTAGGATATGCCAGAGACATAAGTCCAATTCCTGGGTTGGAGGAGGAGGATATGATCAAATTTCTGTTTGTAAAAGAACTCCTAGTAAATAAATTCATTAGTACCACATACATAGAGAATAGATTTATGGGCATGGGGAGAGGGTGAAATGTATGGAAAGAGTAACATGGAAACTTACATTACCGTATGTAAAATAGATAGCCTAGGGAATTTGCTGTATGGCTCAGGAAACTCAAACAGGGGCTCTGTATCAACCTAGAGGGGTGGGATGGGGAGGGAGATGGGAGGGAGGTTCAAAAGGGAGGGGATATATGTATACCTATGGCTGATTCATGTTGAGGTTTGACAGAAAACAACAAAATTCTGTAAAGCAATTATCCTTCAACAATTAAGTTAAAAAAAAAATCTCCCATTGCAGTTTGGTGTCAGTTGAGGTGAGAAGTAGTCAGATCCTGTGTGGACTCTGCAAGTAGACCTAACAGAATTTGCTGCTGATTTTGGATGTGGAGGGTGAAAAAAGAGAGGAGTCAGAAAGAATCAGCTCTTTTTTGGCTTGAGAAACTGGGAAGAGAGTTGTCATCTGTTAGGATGGAGCAGTCTGTGGCAGGAGCAGATGTGGGGGAGGCAAGAAGACCCTCGGTTGGGTTAATGTGTCCTAAAATTTGAGAACCTCCTAGGATATCCCAGTGAAGCTTTGAGATGGGAGTTGGGTAAATTTGTTGGTCTGGACTCAATGAAGAGATCCAGGCTGGATGTAGAAAACCATGAGGTCATTGGTACCCTGGAAAGATATGTTTCCATGGGAACATGGGAATGAAAACCCTTGGTACATAATAGATGCTTAACAAAACGTAAGTTGCCCTAGCATCATTTTCTTTCACCTTCTGATTGACAGTCTCATGCCCCCAACCTCCAACCTTTTTAACAAAATATAAATAGGTCCAGGTGGTAAATTATTTCTTCTAAAGATGTATTGTGCTGTATGTATTGGACATAGGCTCTGCTTCTTGGTTTAAAATAGGTTTAGAACTTACCGTCACTTGAACTAAGCCATATGTCTTTGTACTGTCTCTCTCTTTCTGGTAAGTATATCATAATACTTACCTTCACAAGTGTTTATTAATAGACCATCTGAGTTGTGGGGTGCTATCATGTAAAGCAAGTTGAATACACTTTTAAATGGACCTTAAGGCCCTTACCGTTGAAGAACGTTCAACTGCATGCTAAATAGGCTCATAAGCAGTAAAAGCTATTAGGTGCTTAAATAAACACTGAGAAAATGCACACAGATTACAAAAGATGCTTTATGTTGTGCCCAATATTGACAGATGCAGCTGGTATTTTAAGTTTTTTTTTTTTTAATGTGCAGATACAAATAGCAGCTGATAGAATATTAGACCATCTGGAGATTCTTTACCTATTGAATTATTAGAAATGTAATAAAATTCAATTTTGTTTCTCCTTTCTGTTGACCTTGTTTTCCCACATGGCATCCCAGGTTGCTCCATGACTGATTGGGTTCATAACATACTTATGTTTCTATTGTATTGATTGATTCAGAGCTTTGTATTGTGTGTCCCTATATCCACTTTTTTTAAAAACATGTGGCCCACTGACAGACAGCTCCCAGTTCAGAAGTAGCACAAAGGTAGGATGTCTTGATTATTTGCTAATGAAGCATCATGGCTGGAAATTTGCCCTTAGGAAAGCAGAGTATACTGATTTGAAATGTGTTTTTTAATGAAACCTTTTGTTGAGTGAACCTTCTTTCTCCATAATGAACATCTATGTATATTGGCTTATTTCTTTCTTAAGGGTTAATTTTCCTGTCCTGTAGATATATGGAATGCTACTTGAAAGCCCAGTATACAGTCATGCATTTTTGGTGATCATTTTATTACTTTAGAAAATACCTATAGTAGCAGGTGTTAGCTAATGCCAAGGCAGTAATCAAATTCTAGTATAGAAATATATCAAATCAAGTTGTTGTGTGCCTTAGATTTAAACAGTATTCTATGTCAACTATATCTCAATAAAAATAGTATTAAAACCCCATGTATTAAAAAATGAAAATACCTATAGTACTAGAGAAAACGCCTTTGCTCAAAGAATCTTGTAGGATTGTATCAATATTATCTGTATCAAATTCTATTTAAAATAGAAAAGTAGTTTTAGGACATCTTCTTTTCTGACACAAATCAAATGAATTATATGTTGGATTATATTTCTAATAAAAAGAAATGTTTCGGAAAAACAAAAGCTGTGTACCTTTCAGGATGGCCAAGATCTAGTCAAGGTGGGCTAACAGTTGGACGAAAGCGCTAAGCCCTCAGTGATGTAACACAACGAGGTGCTGTGCCTACCTCTTAATGCAGTCCTGTTAAAATGAGGCTGCTTTGCTTCACATAGTCATTTGGGGACCCAGGGTCTTTTCCTCCAGTGGCTCACTCATCCCTGTCTTCAGAAGATTCAGTGCCCTAGGCTGGTTCATTTCACATTGGTAGGATTTTTTTGTTGTTTGTTTTTAAGAGACCAGCTCTAGAAATAGCATATATCACTTCTGTCAACCCAGTTGTCTGTCTAGCCAGAACTGTTATTTGACTCCATGTAACTGTAGGGTAGATAGCTCAGAAACAAGGTTTAGCTGGGTGCCAAGAGGGAGCAAATACAGACAGGTCCTACTATAAGCAATTTGGTATTAGCACTCTGCCAAAACCCTGTTACATTAGCAGTGGAAACCCTCACAGTAAGGACCCTCACCCCCATCGGCAGTTCCTCCTAATGCTTTGTTTCCCCACCCTACTCTTCTCTTCTGATACTTACCAAATTTTGAAAACTGTGAGATGGGAGAGAATTGCACACTCAAAAAAAGAATTGCACACTCAAAAATGTTTTTTATTATCTAGAGAGATATTGATAGCTGACTTGTATTGGTCTCTTTAATCAGTTGCTTTGCACATTACCCTTTCCAGTATTTAGCTTGTGTTTCCCAATGTGGGAGGCTGTGGGCGACTAAAAATGAGTTCCGGCACGCCATGCAGGCTCGTGGAATTCTGAGAAGGAGATTCTGGTTTAGTGTTCTGTTATGTTCTTGCACAAAAATAGCCCTGAAATTAACATTTATTGAGCACCTACTATGTAACCTTGCCAAAACCTTTGGGACTATTAATCTCGTTTAATTCTCAAAACAACGTTGTGAGTTAGGATTATCCCTGTTTGGAAGGAGAGGAGCCTGCAGACCTCTTTGACTCTTTGACTGCCACACCAGGCAGTCTATTGACTGCTCCTCCTCTCCCCCAACTTCAACTCCCCAGGCTTCTCCAGGCTAAAGGCCCTAGCCAAGGCTTCTGGATTTGACCAAGCAGACAAAAGAAATTGCTTATCAAAACAATCAAATCTGTTGTGTGTATAGACTGAGCCCGTTATCAAGCCAGTGTACTCAAACCAGGGATTAAAAAACTAACTTGAAAAGAGATCTAGGGTCATCTAAACATAATGAGAAAGAGATCACAGCTGTTCTGCATATGCCTTTAAAAAATAATTAAAAAAGATGAATAAGATAAATGAATTTAGCGTTGTTTTCCTCCATATTTGTTTCACTTTTCAATATTTTTTTCCTCTCATTTTTCTTATTCTCTCATCCCTTGGTCTATCACTGCTGACAAAGGAAACCAAAAGAATAAAGAAAAGAATAGAAAAGATTACTTTTTCCTTTCCCAGGGACTCCACATAAAATGTACATGGTGTCAACACCTATGATGATTTGCTCTTTCCTTCTATCTGCATATATGATCAAATCATAATAATATAATAAGGCAAAGGGAGATAAACTAGCAAGTGAAGTTTTTAACTTGCACAAGAAAGGTTTTTAATCCCTCTGCCCTCCACTCTCCCTTAAGCAGCGTTTTGCATGTGGATGCTCAGCAGGGGGAGTGGCATTCACCACCCCATGGCAAAATGGATCTGCATGCCTCCAGTTAAAGTGGTCCACGTGTGAATTAGCTTTGAGTTGTATTGTGTTTCTTATACTAATATAATATTGTTCTAGTGCTTGCCCCTGATTAAAGAAATACATAAATAAATAATTTATAATTTAATTAATAAGGTATAATATGCAAAGCACAGTAATTTCAAACAGCTTGTAATGTCTCTAATGTACTTTCAATTTTTTATTTTACATAAGGGCTATATTCATTATGTGGTTATGATAAACATACTAATGAATTTTATTACAGGAACAAATTTAAACATGTAAATGAGATCAAATAGTATTAAAATGCAAACGATGGTGAAACTTATTACAAACTAACCTTGCCAACATACATAGAATGATGTTATTTTAAAACTTTGCAAGTTGTATCCGTTAAACAAAGGCAGTGTCTTTTACAATGTCCCTGAACGTAAGAATTTGTGAACTGCATGCTTTATTCTCACATGAACCCCTCAACCAAAAAAAAAAAAGTTAACTAGAATCCAGGGTTTGCATGTAACTTTGGATGACAATTAAAATCCCTTTTCTTGTTCCAGTGAACAGTAATCTGTGCATAATTACATTCAAATGAGATATTAGCATTTTTTGTGCTTACTCTTTGTTAATTGCAGAGTTCACTCACCATGGTGATGCTTTTGATGGAATCAGGCAACCTTATTGACCTGATGCCGTAAGGCGTGTTGGGAAATTCTGCTGTATTCTTCATTTTTTTTTTTTTTTATTTTGGCATTTTGAGGAGTCCTGCTGCTTTTATTACATTCCTGACACTTTTGTTAATAAATCATTGCAAAGTTAATGAAAATTGCATTCAGGCATATCCAAAATAATTGTGTCCTTTGTCATGCTAATAAATTGAAAGATGTTGATCCAATGGGCGAATGCATGCCCATTATGGAGAAGTTTGTGATATGGTTGCCTGTTGCACTCACTTTTTCCTTGCCATATCATTCCATATACAATGTGAGAGAGGAAACAAACCACAATATGTTTATTTCTTACTTTATACTGTGAGTCTTTAATTAAGTCAGCAAATGGGTAAATTATATCTCCATGGAAAGATACAAATATTTGTATTATGATTTATGAAAGGTTGTTAATATCAATAGGAATCAGCAACAGTCTGATATCAGATGCATGAAAATAGGAAACCATGTTTAAATGACCTTTCTCTCATGCCTGGGGATTTTTCCACATTTATATATGACCCACTTGATTTAAAAATGACAATGATAATAATTCAACCTTCTTTTCCCAAGGCTTCTCCTGTACTAATTTATCAGGAAAGTGAAGAAATGTGATTTTTTAAAAAAATTTTGTTTCTCTAGCAAAACATCAGACCTTTTAATTCACTAAGCCTTAAATATTCAAGGGTGTGAGTGAGTGTGTTTGGGGGATAAACACACAATCACACGTACACACAGTGAAGCAGATTGAATGGTTCTAGATAAGAAAGAGTGTTCAGGTCAGAAACATTTAAACTCATAATAGACTGCATATATATATATATATTTTTTTGCATATATATTTTGTTCCCAAATTTATCTCAAGGAAGAACTCTAAGTAATTGTTGTCTTGGGAAGTTCTTAATTTATGCACTAGCCCATCATGCTGATTTTAGGTAGATATTTATTCTGCTATTCAATCAAAAAGCATAGTTTCCATAACAACTGCCACATCAGATGAAACGTACAGCTTGGCATTTGAAATACAGGACTTCTTAGGAGATACGCTTCCTGACATATTGTGTTGAACTTGTGTTCCTTTCATTCTCTTTTAAGCTAGCGAGATCTGTGTTTCTATAAAGGACCATCGCAGTTTTGCATAATTATTACAATCCATCTGCACATTTCCAGGATTTATATTAAAGTAATTAAAGCCATTTTGTATTAGTGGGTGCTGTGTGGAACAGGCTCGGATGCAGGATTCTAAAAGTTCCCACTTGCCTGCTTGCTGTGCTGTAATTTGGAGAACAGAGTGTTCCGTAAATGAGGTTTGGGAATACTACATTTTTTTCTTTCTTTCCTTTCTTTGCAAAGTAACTTTTTTTTTTCCTCCAATGGAAAAATGGAATAAAAGGTTCACCTAGGGACTAGAATTAATGTAGTCCTTCTGCATAGGGTTAAAAAAGAGCAAAATCAACATTGTGCAAAGATCTACCAACATTGTGCAAACCCTAATATATTTTGCTTTTTCTGTGGACAAATAATAAGCCTGTGTTTCTAAGGCCACTTTCTTCCAAAGAGCAGCAAGCAATCTAATTTTTTTTTTTTTTTTTTTTTTTTTTAGCAATCTAATTTATATTCTCATTTTCCCCAGCAGTGTTTGTTCAAGGTGAATGAGGGCCAATATTACTAACCCCATTTTATGGATGGGATGATTGAGGCAGACAGATAATATTGTACAGAGCAGATAATGAGACAGATAATGTGCTGGGCAAGGGGAGGCGTATGGTAGCAGGAGTAATAACTCTATCAAACCCAGAGAAAGAACTAAGTGAAAGTTTGATATTACGGTTGCTAAGAAAAAAAATCACATAGGTTCCATGAACTTTAAAACGGAATGTTTGGGGCAGACTCAACCACTTCTGAGCTACGTGAGGATACTTAGCATCTCTGTTGAGGTCTGCAAGGTTGTATGTTTGACTCTTAGCATTCAGAATCTGTCTCATAAGAATCTGTGATTCCTTTCGGGCACCGCAGTGGAGGTCATCCCATATAATCAAAGAGACAGCATGTTTAAAGACATCTAGATGTCCTAAAAGTGTTTTCTAAATGGAGGGAATTATTATTTTCCTCCTTGGAGCTCTTTCTCTCTTAGTATCCAAACTTTGCCTTCTGAGGGGAGCGGATGAGTGGTGCTGAGCCACTTATCTGCCAGATCATTGTTGTCACCCTTCCTAACAGATGGTTATTAACTGATCTTTCTATGAACCCATCATATACCTATAAGGCTGGGTGATGATGAACACTCTTTGTCATGAACAGTAGCATCCACAAAATTTATGGGTTTTGGAATCTTGCCTTCTGCTATAACAGTAGAGCTGAGATGTTAGGGTGTCCGGAGCCCAAGGTCTTGGTATACAGTAAAGGTTATGCACACAGGCTTTGCAATCAGACAGCCCTGCTAAGATGCCACTTATCTGCTCTCTGCCATGAGTTAGTTATTTGACAGCACAGAGTTTTGTTTCCTTCTCTGAAAAATAAGAATAATAAAAAGTCACTTGTCAGGTTATGGTAAGTGTTTTGGGACTATCTGGAAAGTGATTAGTACATTACTGGCACATAGTAAAGATTCAAAGGGTAGCTTCTAGGATTGTCATCATTCATACATTTTAGAATTTACCAATTTATCTAGCTTGCTAATTTTCTTTCCTTCTTTAACCAGTCTCTCTGTTGAAAGTTTCTATTGTTTTTACTTTCTTTTTTTCTTTTGGGGATATGTGAATGTTTTAGATTAGAAAGAACTCAGGTTTGACAGTACCATGATTGTTAGGTATGTGATCATGGAAGGTAAAAAAACCATTGCTGCATTTCTGGTTTCACATCCCATGTCAATAAACTTCTACAATTAAAAAAATATAGTGGAGGCAATCAGAGTGAGTACGGGGAAAAGGACATTATAATGAAACTGAATAAAGTGGACTTCTCGACAAGTGCCAGAGTTTAACCTGGAGAGAGTTCTCAAGGCTTGGAAAATAAATTTAGGGGAAGAGGATTGAAAATTTTTTGCATAATAGCCATTAAAATGATGTAACTTTACCGTAACAGATAGTATACTTAGAAGCTAATTTAAAGTTTTGAACTCATTTTTATGGGTTTCATATTCCATAAAGCCAAACAACTGATACTTAATTGGATTAGGGGGTCATCTCCAGTGGGGGAGGGGGTCAAGTGGGGTAGTGGCTGTGGGCATGGGGATAAGAACTAAAAGGAAAATGTGGTATAGTAGCACTTCTGAGACCTCACCAGGCTGGTTCTAGAAGCAGAATGCCAGGCTGACTAGACCTCTGTTGACCCAGCATGTATTACATTTCTGATGTTCTGCACAGATTGTCTGGTAGATTATAAACCAGGTGAAAAGTGAAAGTGAAAGTCACTCAGTCGTGTCCGACTCTTTGCAACACCATGAACTATACAGTCCTTGGAATTCTCCAGGCCAGAACGCTGGAGTGGGTAGCCTTTCCGTTCTTCAGGGGATCTTCCCAACCCAGGGATCGAACCCAGGTCTCCCACATTGCAGGCAGATTCTTTACCAGCTGAGCCACAAGGGAAGCCTTATAAACCAGATAATTCTTCTAAAATAATTCAAGCAGGAATACATATCTACACAGTCCTTGTGGACATTGTCAAAACTATACTTATCTATCCCATGGTCCCTAACGGCAAACTATAAAACAAACAAAAGTTTTGATGGGGAGGGGAGGAAATGCTGCTGTGTTAACGTGCTGGGATTAAAAAAAAAATTCTAAATCTGAGCAGTGCCTGTTTTCATTTTTGTTCTGGCAATGAAAAAATATCTTGCCTTACACACCCATCCTCCACCCCCTTTTTAATATATATGTTTTTCTCATTCAAAACTGGCACTTTGGAATGATTGACTTGCTTGATGCTTCTGTGCTTCAGTACAAGTTTTATTACCTACAGGCTCCTTTATGGTGTGCTGGTGAGACTGCTCTCTTTTCTTGCACATAAAGTCATAAAAGTCCAAATTACTTTTGGATAAATAGAACTGCTGACTAACAAAAATTCCAATCTATACATTTTAAAAAAATCCAAATGAACACTCCTAATAATTTTCTGTTTAAAGTAAATTTTCCCCAAGCCTGTCTATTTTAAGCTGAGCGGCTTCCCAGATGACACAGTGGGTAAAGAATCTGCCTGCGATGTAGGAGACAGAGGTTCGGTCCCTGGTTTGGGAAGATCCCCTGGACGAGGGCATGGCAACTCACTCTAGTAATCTTGCTTGGACAATCGCATGGACAGTGGAGCTTGGCGGGCCACAGTCCATAGGGTTGCAAAGGGTCAGACATGACTGACCCTCAAAAATGCATGCAGTATTTTGAGCTGAGGTTATTCAGGGTTGGGTTTGTAAAGGACTAGTGTTACATCCAGGAACTATTAAAGAGATGAAGCATCTTTAGAGTACTGGAAAGTACTATGGGACTACAGTTGGAAGACTTGGATTATAATCTTTTCTGCATCTAGTTTTCAAATTCACTTTCTGCAAGTTCCTTAGCTGCTTTGGTTCTCTGTTTCTTTATTTGGAAAAATATAGAGATACTTTCTGAAATGTTCATCATTTCTAAAGTTCTATAAGTCTGTGGAGGTTTTTTGTTGTTGGCATTGTTGTTTATTATTTTTAATAACAGATCTTATTGAACAAAACCTCCTTTGGGCTCCACTATTTTCAATCAATGCAGCATTCAGCAATGGAGACAAATCACTAGTCCAAATTCAAAAGGAAAGAAAACCTGAATTGAACAGCATGCCTTCTATTATCTATAACACCAATTATACCATGTTGCTCCTCCACTCAAAAAACCTTGGTTGACTTCTCTGCTCTTCACACAGGTTGGTCCCAACCTTTACCTCCAGCCTCATGTTCCACTCTCCTGTCTCCAACATACTGTGCTCAAGGCCGGTTGAACAGCTTGCCAGTCTCTGAATATTTCTTATTTTTTGGCTCTTTTCTGTTTCTATCCCTTCTGTTGAGGGTGTTTTTCCCCTTTCTTTGTTGCTGGTAAAGCTCCTGCATTTCCATCTTAACTAACTTTGAATTTTTTATACTGCTCACCACTAATTCCTACATCTCCTAGCACAGTTAGATGTTTTTTTGAAGTTAATACCTCGTATCTTTCTCAGTGCTTAGACAGTCTAACCCATTAGACAATCAGCAAATGTTTGTAGAATAAATCACTAAGAATTCAGAAAGTGTCTAGTGATTCCAGAGCTACAGATCATGTTATTATTGAAGCCAATGAAGGAGTGTAGGATTTATGACCTCTTTCTTTTAGAAAGATGCAGTAAAATTATTCTGGAATTCCTTGCTCTGGATTTGAGGGGCATCAGATGGTGGCTTGTCATCTTACCCTGCAGCATCACTACCAGCAACTCTGATGTGGTAGCTAGAGGGTCCAAATTTCACACTTTTTCTTTTAATTTTCTGACTTGTTGACACATGAGAATTTCCTGAAGGTTTGTCTAGTGGTTCATACATTGTCATATTTCAGTTAACATCCTGATAAGCTACCACCCCTACAATGTAGGAAGGCAAAATTTCCATGTCTAGTTGATGATGAATCGAAATCTGAAAACTTAACTAAGGGACTAATTCAATGTATTTTGCAATGAGTGGTAATCCAGTATCTGTGTTAGCATCCATTCTTAATAAGGAGCTTTTGATAAGCTCTGAAAAGGCTAGACTTTACTTTGACCAAAGGAACTGGCAACCCACTGCAGTCAGTATTCTATTCTTGTCTGGAGAATTCCATGGGCAGAGGAACCTGGCAGGTTACAGTCCCTGGGGTCGCAAAGAGTCGGACACAATTGAGCCACTTAACACTTTCACTTTTCCTTAGTAAAAATAGAGAGAGTGGGTTAAACGCTAGTACTGAAGTTGTATGTTTTATAAGTTCTTTATGCCGAGCATTCCAATGGTCTCCATAGTGTCTTTTCCTATGACTGGGCTTCAGTATTAAAACTGATTATAGTTCATTGAAGTCCTGTCCCTATTTCTTGGATACTCCATTGGAAAATGGGTGCACAAGTGCTTCTTTAATGATTCTTGAAACTTTCCAAATGTCTTAATATTGAGTGAAAGTAGGATCCATTGGAGACATTATTATTAGGATCATATCTTATTATAGCATGTGTTTATACTTAGTCAAGCATCAGGAACATAATTCTGCTTTTTTTTTTTTTTTAACATTCTATTCAGTTTGCTTCAAGAAAAAAGGATGATGCTCATTGTCAGACATACACTTCATTATGTCTTTATGTGTCTATTATATATGTATATATGTGTGTGTCTATTATATGTATGTGTGTGTGTCTCAGTTCAGTTCAGTTCAGTCACTCAGTCATGTCCGACTCTTTGCGACCCCATGAATCACAACACACCAGGCGTCCCTGTCTATCACCAACTCCCGGAGTTCACCCAGACTCACGTCCATCGAGTCAGTGATGCCATCCAACCATCTCATCCTCTGTCGTCCCCTTCTCCTCCTGCCCCCAATCCCTCCCAGCATCAGAGTCTTTTCCAATGAGTCAACTCTTCACATGAGGTGGCCAAAGGACTGGAGTTTCAGCTTTAGCATCATTCCTTCCAAAGAAATCCCAGGGCTGATCTCCTTCAGAATGGACTGGTTGGATCTCCTTGCAGTCCAAGGGACTCTCAAGAGTCTTCTCCAACACCACAGTTCAAGAGCATCAATTCTTCGGTGCTCAGCCTTCTTCACAGTCCAACTCTCACATCCATACATGACCACTGGAAAAACCATAGCCTTGACTAGACGGACCTTTGTTGGCAAAGTAATGTCTCTGCTTTTGAATATGCTATCTAGGTTGGTCATAACTTTCCTTCCAAGGAGTAAGTGTCTTTTAATTTCATGGCTGCAGTCACCATCTGCAGTGATTTTGGAGCCCAAGAAAATAAAGTCTGACACTGTTTCCACTATTTCCCCATCTATTTCCCATGAAGTGATGGGACTGGATGCCAATGATCTTCGTTTTCTGAATGTTGAGCTTTAAGCCAACTTTCTCACTCTCCACTTTCACTTTCATCAAGAGGCTTTTTACTTCCTCTTTACTTTCTGCCATAAGGGTGGTGTCATCTGCATGTCTGAGGTGATTGATATTTATCCTGGCAATCTTGATTCCAGCTTGTGCTTCTTCCAGCCCAGCATTTCTCATGATGTACTCTGTATAGAAGTTAAATAAGCAGGGTGACAATATACAGCCTTGACGTACTCCTTTTCCTATTTGGAACCAGTCTGTTGTTCCATGTCCAGTTCTAACTGTTGCTTCCTGACCTGCGTATAGATTTCTCAAAAGGCAGATCAGGTGGTCTGGTATCCCCATCTCTTTCAAAATTTTCCACAGCTTATTGTGATCCACACAGTCAAAGTCTTTGGCATAGTCAATAAAGCAGAAATAGATGTTTTTCTGGAACTCTCTTGCTTTTTCCATGATCCAGCAGATGTTGGCAATTTGATCTCTGGTTCCTCTGCCTTTTCTAAAACCAGCTTGAACATCAGGAAGTTCACGGTTCACATATTGCTGAAGCCTGGCTTGGAGAATTTTAAGCATTACTTTACTAGCGTGTGAGATGAGTGCAATTGTGCGGTAGTTTGAGCATTCTTTGGCATTGCCTTTCTTTGGGATTGGAATGAAAACTGACCTTTTCCAGTCCTGTGGCCACTGCTGAGTTTTCCAAATTTGCTGGCATATTGAGTGCAGCACTTTCACAGCATCATCTTTCAGGATTTGGAATAGCTTGACTGGAATTCCATCACCTCCACTAGCTTTGTTCGTAGTGATGCTTTCTAAGGCCCACTTGACTTCACATTCCAGGATGTCTGGCTCTGTGTGTGTCTATTACATATTAATTTATGACTGTGCTGGGTCTTCATGACCATGAGGACTTTTCTCTAGTTGTAGCAAGTAGGAACTACTCTTCATTGCAGTGTGCAGTGGCTTCTCTTGTTGCAGAGCACGGGCTCTAGGGTGTGCAGGCTTCAATAGTTGTGACATGTGGGCTTTAGTAACTGCAGTTTCCAAGCTCCAGAGCAGAGGCTTAATAGTTGTGGAGCATGAACTTAGTTGTTCCTTGGCATGTGGGATCTTCCTGGATCAGGGATTGGACCTGAGTCTCCTGCATTGGCAGGCGGATTCTTTACCACTGAGCCAAAAGGGAAGCCCTTTGTGTCTAAACCTTCTCAAGACCTAGGGTGAGGGCTCTGTTAATTTCTGACACAAATGTTGGCTACCCCTTTGTTCTTTAAATCATATTATAACTGGCATGAGAGGATAGACTGTATGTGAATCAGCAAGCAGATAAGAGAAGTAGATGTTCATTAGGGCAAAAGCTCCTCATGCATTGACTGGTATAAAGCAATTTAAGGATAAAAATTTAAGGATGAAAATAGTAAAGGGGAAATTCTGATGTACATGAAACTCACGGAACCTAAACTTAAGGCTTCCCTGGCGGCTCAGATAATAAAGAATCTGCCTACAATGCAGGAGACCTGGGTTTGATCCCTGGGTAAGGAAGAGGATATTCCCCTAGAGGAGGATATGGCAACCCACTCCAGTATTCTTGCCTGGAGATCCCCATGGACAGAGGAGCCTGGTGGGCTATAGTCCCTGGGGTTGCAAAGAGTCGGACATGACTGAGCGACTAAGCAGCATTCTGGTGCATCACAAATATATAAAATAATAAGTGAATTATAACGTGGTTAGGCCTTAAAACACAGATAGTGAAAAATACTAGGGAATTAACTCTCCTTTATATTTCTGCTCATGTACACAAGGCTGTTTGAAAGTCTGCATGAGAGACTATTGACCCTCCAAATAAGTTCAGAGCATGGAAACCTTGGATCATTTGGGTAGTTGGCATTTGACCAACTGTTTTTTTTTTGTTTTTGTTTTTTTTTATTAAATAGTGTTCAGTTGTGAGTCTGGAGCTTTGTTTAGCCTGGTGTTTCTCTCGTATTTGACGTTCACACTTGTTATAGTGCATATCTATCCTTTTCCTCATGTGGCTCTCTCTGAGGTTGTCTCTGGCTTTGAAAACCAGAGTGTGATGAATCATTTTTTTGCCCCTTGTTTGTTTTCCCCCACGGACCTGTGGCTTATAACTGAAAATAACAGTTGTTTTGAACAACTGAATATGAATTTAGAGATGCTCACATAACTGCAATGCTATGAACATTGAAAGGATTTGAAGAAACATTCTGAACTACTAAGGAGATTGAAATTTTCATTGATTTTTATAACTGTTATTATATGGAGAATAAAGACTTCAAGACATTTTAGAAGAATTTTTGTAATTGGAACCCATATTTTTACAGTGTCTTCCTAACATAAATGTGGTAACTTTCCAATTGGGATTTTGGGGCTTCATAGATCAGGATTGTATCAGTGCTGGGCAGTGCTTGATATATTTCTTTTTGCCCCTTCCTCTAAGTTTTTGATGGCTTTGTTTGATCTGACACTTCACCGGAGTCCCTAAAACATCGAGACTCTCGTAATTTGTCTATCACCAGTGACAGTTCCATGGACAACATATCATGTCTGACTGTCTATTAGATCTGCTATAATCTATGGGCCTTGTGATGAATGAAGAGCAGGTCCTCGATCACACAGCTCCATCACCGTTGATCACACCTGGAAACCCTGCACAGACACTAATTAGAAGAGAGATTTCTGAAACCTAAAGTGGGATTAAAAATAATTGAAGTAACTGAATCCCCATCTCCCAACAAATTTCACTTCAGAGCAATCTGCTATGGTTTTATTCTTTTTCTGCTTGCAACTAGGAATCTTCTTGCCTTCTCTGTGCTGCTGAAGCAAAAGCAACTACCTACACCCATGTATCCAGTGCTTAGAAGAAACATCTAGGTGTCACATTTTTTCTCTGTTCTCATCTTTGAAAAGCCATATTCTCACCACGGAAACAAACTAATCACATTTATTTTCATCCATCAAATGAGAAAATGACTTAGTCTGGGTTGTTGAGAGTTCTCTGAAAATAGTCTTATCTTCTTTGGGTTCTATAAAGTGCTTCTTAACTTGCAACGTGCATATGACTTACCTCTTTTTCAAAATGCAGATTCTGACTCAGTTGATCTGGGATTGGGCCCAAGATTCTACATTTTTAACAAAGCCACGCTTTGAAGAGCAAGGTCCGAAAAAGAGCTCATTGAAGTATATGCCTGAAGATGGTCTGTGCTTGTCCCTGACTTGAATACAGTGAGGAGTCCAGGGTTGTTCAGATTCCAGTTAGAAAATTATCTACTGTAGCATGTGCCCTTCTTATTTCCATTAATGAATACTGAGCTTCATTATTGATCTAAACAGCCTTGAAGGGTCACACTTCATCCCTGAATGATAGGCTTCAGCACATCCTGAACCTTGAGCCACAACTGCAGGGAAAAAGGGGATTAATTTCACCTCTCTCCGTATTGACCCTCCACTTGGGGAGCTAGTATTTCTGGCTCTGAGCCAGCTGACCTCATCCACAAATTAAGCTGACAGTTTCTTCCAGCAGTAAATGCTGTCTTGGAGCCAAAGCAACATTGACTTAATTGGTCTCAAACAATTCTACTGGCCGCAACTTCTCAGATTCCTGAGGGAGAGCCTCACCCTCCTGCTGAGGTGCTGTGGCCCTTTTCATCTTTCTTCTCCATTTTGACTAATGCTGCTGGCCAACGGGTTGGAACCACTGCACGAGAGAAGAGGGATGAGGTGGGCATTGATTAAGGTGGGTAGAATTTAGATGAAGGCTGATTCATCTGGATGTCTAATTAGAGAATGAAGAACAAGGACTGGTGAAGGGCAGAGAATGAAGCACAGGAAAATAGTCATTGTGGGTCTAAGAATATTTGAAACCTCTCCTAATGTGTCTCTTTTCCCTGTGGAGTGTAAAGACTGTAGGTAGCAGAAACATAAGAACTCCAAAATGGGAGGAGAAAAAGAGGCTTTCTCATTCTCTGTGTTTATTAGAGGTTGCAAAACAACAGCTAAAGCCATGGAATCTTGTTATAAGTATTAGTTATGTAGAGTATCGGAGAAGGCGATGGCAACCCACTCCAGTACTCTTGCCTGGAAAATCCCATGGATGGAGGGGCCTGGTGAGCTGCAGTCCATGGGGTCGCTAAGAGTCAGACACGACTGAGCGACTTCACTTTATTTTTTCACTTCCATGCATTGGAGAAGGAAATGGCAACCCACTCCAGTGTTCTTGCCTGGAGAATCCCAGGGACGGGGGAGCCCAGTGGGCTGCCGTCTATGGGGTCTCACAGAGTCGGGCACGACTGAAGCGACTTAGCAGCAACAGCAGCAGCATGTAGAGTATGTAAATAAATTCAGTAACAGGTGAATGGGGCTAAGAGGAAGCTGTTAGCTGATGGTACTCATGAAACCCAGTGAATTTTTATTGCTTCTTGGTCTGGGATTCATGAATTCCATTAGTTTCTGGGAAATTGGAATTATATTTGGCCTTTTGAATATATGAGCTGTTTTTTTGTTTTTTCAATCAGGAAGAAGTTCCCTTTCCTTGATCAGGATATCAAAGTTGTTTGTAATCTATGAAAGCCTAAATAAAAACACTGCTCTAAGGAGCTGTGCAGAGAAGAAAATTTTGGCTATAGTTTGTGCTATCTTACTTTACTCTGTACTCCAGACTTGGTCAGAAAATATAATAACTGAAGAAGATGGAGCTCATCTCCTTCAATAGCAAGAACTAAGGCTGAGACTGGTTTGCTTGCCTGGGGTAAACCATCTGAGCTAAGTGTGAGGAAGAACCACTAAAGGTCCTAAAGGAAACTCAGGCCTAGAACAGTTTAAATAACTCATCCTGTGTGTTCTGACAGAGCTACAATGAAAACTTTCGTCAAGTGTCCATTTGCACTTCACCTAATGTTCTAATTCAGCTGTCACTGTCTTAAAAGCATGCTTCAGCCAGTTTTCTATTTCAACTCCTCATCTTCTGTCATCACCCTGAGTGCTCCATGGCCTTTGCATACACTTGTAGAGCCAATATTACTTAGTAATTTTTAGTTTTTGATCTTGCTTTATTTTACAAAAACAATAAAGTTTGAAAGACTGTTCATTTTCAAGGCCTTTTTCTCTTTGCCTTTTAGTCAAAGCTCCATTCTAATATTTCAGAGCTCTTAAGAATACAGAGGGTTATAAATCCACGCCTGAATCTCCGTTCCATGCATTCTCTCCCTGCCTGTGTGTTCTCTAGTCCCATCTGGGTTCATGCAGTTGCATTATGCACTCTGACATCCATGTCATGTTATGTTTATCCAACTGTTTTACTCCTAGTCAAAATTGAAAGTTTTTTTCTTCCGCAATTCTCCCAGCAGTGCCTTCCCAGCTTAGAGAAAATGAAGCTGTCGGCCATCAGTTTATACATCATCACCAACAATAAACATGCCAGGATCAGAACCTGCATTTTGTTATCTGACCATTGTTGATGGCAGGGAAAACAGACAGCTTGATGTTCATTGGCTAGGCTGACCTTCAGCCCTGGGAGCAGTGGGGAAAATCTGCATTTTGACTGGAAGTAAACTGAGGAAACATGACATGGAGTCAAGGAGGGATTGTAGACTGTCCCAGGGGTGTGATTTTTTAACAGACCGACTTTTGGCATTTGAGCAAAATCTCAGCAACTCTCTGGACAGAAGTTTTATAACCGTCCGTTTGGCAAGGCTGATGTGTGACTTGAAATAGCACTTCTATTTTACTTTACATGCTCTGGCTTTTGTATACAAATAGTCTGTTTCCTGTGGCCTGGAAATGGGGACTTTTCCCCCCTTTCTTCCTTGTCATCCCCACTTTGTACCTGTGGCCTCTAAAGTCGTGGTGAGTGGCATAGGCATGTAATCAATGCTTTCTGACAGGAGGTGAATGTTTAGATGGGAGTGGCATCTGCCTTTTATTTGCCATGTGGTACGGGAAAAGGAGCAGACTTTGGAAGTCAGACAGGTCTGGGTCTCAATCTGGAATGTCACTTAATGATTTGATCTCAATGTCTTCATCTTTATCCTGGGTATCAAAGGCCTTCCTAGAGATGTTAGAAGTAAGTGAATTAGCATATGTGTAAAGTACTAGCATGTGTGAAGTTCTTGAAATAGGTTAGTTCCCTTCCTTGTTTTAGTTGTTTTCTCCTTTTGGTATAAATGCAAGATATGCTAGAAATATAGACCAGCCTCAACACAACGTTTACATGAATCTACAGCTTTTCTTTTGAAATTTCTTTTGGTATGTTAGGAGGAAAAAGGCATTGGAATCAGATAGACACAAAACACATTCTCTTTTATATAGAGGGCTTAATTAAAACAAGAGTCTGGACACAAACACTGTCCAGAGTAAGATGTATTAGTTACATAACCACCTCTGTATCTACAACCAGCAATATCCTGTTTTATCTATTGTGTTTGCAGTTAAAGGTGTATTTGTGTCTTTTAACAAAAGATAGACAGAAGAGCTTTGTTAAATAGAATATTGGAGAGGTATCAGGAGGTAGGAGATTAGGGGGAGAAGGACCAAGGTGTTGGGCTGGGAAGAAAGGAGAGCAAGGCTGGATGGTGCAGGCGTGGCAAGCGGTGTGGACCAGCTGTCATACTGGGTGGACCGAAACATCATTGCCTGCTTGCAAGCCTGCCTTTGTTCCCCACGGCCTGGATGCCACCAGGGCTGTTCTCTCTTGATTGGGGTCTTTAGGGTTAAGATTCAGATCTCTCCTCATCCTCTTAAGAACTCTAATAAAGGCACCAGGAGGATCTTGCTCCCTCTGGCCCGGAATGAGATGAAAGAACAAAGAAACTTGATTCCGTGCCTGCAAATTAAATTTTCTTTATTGGTCCATTTTTAAAATCCAAGAGTAAAAGGTTCACCTGGACTTGGGGGCATTTCATTTGGACCAGGCTTAAGACCCTTGGATAGAGGATTGAAATGCTACTGGGCAGATTTGGTGGATGTGTTTTAAAGTGTGTATGTGTGGGGAGGATGAATGAAGTGTTTTCAATAAAGAAGTTTAAAGCTTCTACTGGTCATTGCTAATGGGGCAGCAGTCTCCTCTCAAGGACATTTTCAATTCATTTTGACAACTATTTGTCCATTGCTTACTATTTGTGGGATGAGAGAAAAGGGTTCCATTCTCTCCTGTGTTTAGTATTATGATTAGGCAGAACCAAATTACACAGGAAACATTTAAAAACAAAACATAAATAAAGCACTTAATAATTATCTAGCCTGTATGTTTCAATGAATAGTCTGGTATGGGGGTAGTCAGAAAGGTCAGTGACTAGCACTTACTCAGTCAGAAACAGTTTCTTAGAAGTGGATTTCATATTGGAATAAAGCCTTGCTCCCTAGTATGGCATACAACACTGTGACTAGCCGCAGTCCTTGACCCATCCTTCTCCGGTCACCATATGTACCCTAAGAAAGGTTCACAGTTCTTCTCCCGTGCTGTACTCGTACCTCATGCCTCTGCACCTTTGCACACATGCTCCCTCGGCCTGGAAGTCTCCTCTCCTTTAATTGTTCATTCATACATAACCTGGTTGGATCTTACTTATTTTTCAAAATGCATTTTATGTGTCCCCCTCTTCCAGGAAGCCTTCCCAGAGAGCTCCCTGCAACCTGAGCTGAACGTTTCTCCTCTGTGACACTCACACCTATGCATACCTTCCATATGGTGTGGGGAAGGCAAACCCTATGTCCCTGCCCAGACTCTGAGCTCCTTCACACAGTGACTTGTTTTAGTTCTGTGCTCCCTGCCTCTATAGTGTTGGCAATCTATAGCCAACTCAGGAAAAGGTTTTTATATGCATGAATAAGAGAATGCATTTCTACTTTAGCTGCACACTCCTGGGAAGCAAATTCCTGTGGCCCAGAGTCCAATTTCAGAAGCAGAATCCCTACTGCATAGCTCATCCCTGAAAATTATGCTCTTGCTTGGCAGTGATTCTGTACATCCAAGAGAGAGCCCTCTTCCCATGGGCCACAGGTGCCCACCTGCCCACGCTCTCCTGCTGGCAGTTGGCATGACTCCAGGTCACCTCCAGAAATGAGATTGCTGAGGCCAGCTTCTTCCAAGATGAATGAAAGGTCCTGGTGATTCTAACTGAGCAGGACTTGGGATCCATTTGGGGGCTAACCTCTTTGTGTTGTGCAGAACACGCTCTGTTGGGGAAATGGGTGCTGTGTTTAGTGTTCCATTTTCTCTGCAAGAGATGAAGAGATGTGAGGCCAACCAGAGAGAGGTTAAAGAGATGTGGGAGCCTTACAGCTGGGGATCATTAACAACAATCAAGACCAACATAAAAAGCCAGCAGGCCTTCCCTCCCTCTTGGCCTTGGAAGCCATCTGGATAGAGGAAATTTGGTTTAAACTCTGGTAAGGGAACTTTTTAGTTCTCTGAGACTGTTCCTTTAACTTCTCCATAGAAGTCCCTTGAATCCCTAAAATCTGTCCCTCGAAACCCTTTAGACCAGAGCAGATGGTGACTGGTGGCATAAACTACGAGGTTCTTAACCTTTCTTAGAAATGCCTGGGAGGGCCAGCAGATCTTTTCACACATTCTAAGAATTACGGTGCTGTTTTCTTCAGAACTAGACAGGGTTCTTTGACTGCCCTACCCCTGTATGCCTACTAAAGGCCCACCTTCTGTCACAGGTGGTTAGAACCCAGGTGGCCTCCTGACCATGTTCAGCCTAGTGGTTTACAACAAGCCTTGGCCAAGTCAATCAGGCCTTTTCTTTTAGAGAATTAGAAGCAGGAGCAGAGGGTATTTGCCATTTATGATATACCCTTGATATGAAAGATCAGGGTCATATAGAATTAGTGCTAGGACCACTTTCCTGTTATCACATGCCCACTGAAGTCATAAAGGGCTTTGAAACAGCTGAGCCAAGGGGCTAGATCAAATGAGCAGAGAAGTAAGGTGAAACCCTACAGGCCCTAAAGGTTTGAAGGAGTCGTCTCTGTTACTGCCTCTTGGTTTCCAAGTTAAAGTCCGGCCCTGCTGTATTTCCTGTCCTTAAATGTCCTAACATCCATGACATCATTCTCCTTTCATGACCTTGAGAGTATCATATTCCTTGTGATGGAAAATGTCTCAAAATTGTTCTTGTGGGCTTTACATGACCATGGCACTTTTATTGCTTTATCTGAACTAAAAACAAATAAACAATGTATTTAGGCAAAAGGAGACTAGAGGGGTCAATCGATGACAGTCCTTACTTCCTTAATTTTTACCCGTTCATGGCTTCCTGAGCCCACTGTCTGAGTTCCCTTCTTCCCAGGTCATCTGCATGTGCAGCAGTTTTGGCCTGAACTGCACTCAGTATTGCAGTCTCTGCATGTCTGATTCCAGACATGTAGCATTTTTGTTGAGTTTGCTTAACAATAGCCAGCAACAGGTTTCCTGCTTCTCTTCCACGCCTGGCAGCCCTCAGTTGCTGGGCACAGTGCAGGCATCCAGCAGCTATGTCTTGACGTGGAAAAGTAGTGACCCTGAGTCACGTTTTCCTCTGAGATACTAGTGAGTGAAGAAAACTGTCCTAGCCCCTGTATAATTTGCTTTTGAAACTAGTGCTGTAAAACCAAGGGTAGAAGCTCAGGGCCAACCCCTCATTTCATAGTTGATATTCAGAGTGTCACGGAGGCCAGTTTGATGATGGAGGTCCGTCCAGGACTTGGGAACATTCTAGGGTCTTGAAATTTTTTTTTTCTTTTTTCACCTAAATGAGATAACCTTATGTTTATTAGTCTGATTTTTATTCTCAGGACCTTGGAATTTTCATTCTCTTCTCCCTGTGATACTCATGGCTGGGGCCTTATTCAGGTCCTGCTCAGAAATCAGTTCTCTGGAAGGTTTTCTCCCTGTGAGCCCAGGAGTTGCCTTCCATCACCTTTCTCTGTTGCTTCATTGCACATATCACAGGTTGACCTTATGTTCCATTTTTTTCTTTCTTTATTCCTTGCTTCCTGCCCTAATATTGTAAGCCTGGAGGTGAAGAGACTTTGTTTTGTTCTTGGTCACATCTTTGTGCCTAAAATAGTGCCAAGCTTGTGGTACCAAAACAGGTAAGTGGAATGAATATATAAACGGTTCATAAAAATTAAAAGATTTCGTAAAAAGTAAAACAGAAAGTAAACATTGCCCAAGCTTTTACCACTGTAAGATAAATACTGTCAAGATTTTGGTGGATCACATTCTTGGGGTTTTTTTAAAGAAAGGAAACATACTATTTTAATTTGATTTTTTCCAGTTACAATGAAAGTGGATATTTTTCAATGTTACATTAGTAGGTCTCACCCATAGTGGTACCGCAGGTGGAGAGTGCTAAAATGTACCTTCCAAAGCCCTCCTTCACAACAACTCAACCAGATCCTTTAGAACTAAGGCCAGCATTCCCAACATTCCCAGCTTTGGAAGTGATTTGAATGCACAGCTGGAGTTGCAAATTTCTGGCCTGCATGGTTATTTTAACTGCATAGGATGAAAAGTTTTGTCTTGTTTTCTTTTTACAAATCTAATGGATCATTCTAGGAATCTTAACCTATGGCCACTGGAGCTAGAGGTGAAAGTGAAAGTGAAAATGAAGTCGCTCAGTCGTGTCCGACTCTTTGCGACCCCGTGGACTGTAGCCTACCAGGCTCCTCCATCCATGGGATTCTCCAGGCAAGAGTACTGGAGTGGGTTGCCATTTCCTTCTCCAGGGGATCTTCCCAACCCAGGGATTGAACCTAGGTGTCCCATATCGCGAGCAGACGCTTTAACCTCTGAGCCACTAGGGAGCTAGAGGTACTGACCATTAATTTGGGTTCATAATATGATGATATTAGCAAATACTTTTATGGTGTTTGCTATTAATTTATTGTTTTTAAACACACACACATATGTATGTATGTATTAATCCTCACAAGAACTGTGAGTTTGGAACACTGATATCATAATTTTACAGATGAAGAAATTGAAGTACAAAGAGGTTGAATAACTCACTCAATGTCAAGGTTACACAGTCACATAGCTAGTAAGAAACAAAGCTGGGATTTGAACCCAAGAAATATGGTTCCTAAACCTGACACTATACAGCCCACAGAATATATATATACATATATATGTGTATATATAAATATATATTATAGTATATTATGTTGACATATAGAATATATATTGTAGTATATTGACATATAATATTAATATAAACATATATAAACATATAGTATTATAGTATTATATATAGTATATATATATCTTAGAATATACATATATATAATTTATTAATTCACATTGATATACTCCCTCAGTTTGAAAATAACTTTCACTTAGGAAGACAGCATGGTGAAGTAAAAAGCCTGGTACTTCTGGAGACATTTAGCCATTATCTGTTTAATGGTTGGCTGACTTTGGACAAATTAACTTCTTTAGTTTAGCCATATCTAGAAGATGGGAGCAGAAATACTAGCTGATCACCTGTGGAGGGCCTGTGCAGGGCATACCTATTGCAGTGTCTGGAAAAGGTAGGTCCTGAGTACATTTTACTCAGTCCTTGAAGCCATACTGGGAAGGACCCAGGAGGGGCTTTTGGCAAGGTGAACTGTGTTGGGCTTGGTGTATAATATTCTGCCTACACTTGTCTCCTTCCAACAGGCAGGAAAATTTGATAGGTCTGAATACACT
Organism: Bos indicus x Bos taurus; assembly: GCF_003369695.1. NCBI lineage: Eukaryota > Metazoa > Chordata > Mammalia > Artiodactyla > Bovidae > Bos > Bos indicus x Bos taurus. The sequence goes on from NC_040086.1 coordinate 40,966,332, forward strand.
TTGGTGACTCCTCTATTACATTGTGGGACAAATGTCTAAAGTCTCCCTTGCCCCCACTCTCACTGTAAGTTATAGAGGAAAAAGGCACATGGGGATAGAATGGGGGGAAAAAGATAGGTGACATATCTGCCTTTTCTGGTTGTCTTTATTCTATTTTACTAGTGAGTGATTTAATTTTACTTGCAGAATAACAGAGATGTTAATTGTCATGTCAGAGCTTTTACATGACAAGATACAGTTAGTTATTGAATAGATAAGGACAATTTCAATGCAGTACAGTTATGGTTGAGGTAGCACAAGTGAACGGTGACATTTTTTATTTAACTCCCTATTACATTAAAAAATCAAGTCCTTCCGCCTTTTCTTAAGAAATTATCAGCCATCAGTTGGTTGAACTGTGAGGCTCATGAGTTAAATGTGTCTGAACAATCACATTATAAAGTGTCCCCTGCCTATGAAATTGCCGACAGAGTCTACTGTTACTCAGATACTTAGAGTCTAAAGAGTAAAGTGTAGGCGAGAGAAGTGAGTGGGCGCAAAGCTGGAAGAAGAGATTGGAATAGGAGTTTCTGCTGAGTGGGAGAGGTGATGCAGGATGGAGAGGGAGACGGAGTTGGGAGACTGGGGCTGTGACAGTGTGTGCAATGGTAGTTTTGCTTTTCCTGAGATTGCAGAAGTTAGGACACTCCCAGACATGGCCAGAATATTATGTGAGGCTTAGTTACCTGTTTCCTCTCAGTTTTTTTTTTTTTACATTGTCTTTATTTCCTTAGCCTTCAACACGCTCTACTTGAGTTTGCATCATTGAATCAACTCAGCTCACAGAAGGCCTGATGATAACCTATGTGAATTCTCGGGCTTCATTTTTTGTGACCCTTCAGCCTCTTTTGACATTGTATTCCTCTGTCCTAAATGAACAACTTATTTTTGGCTTATGATGCCACATCTTCTGGAATTTTTTTTTTTTTCCTGTAAGTCTTCTATTCAATTGCCTGTGTCAACTCACTCCTTTCTCCATAATATTTAAATACTTGAGTTTCAAAGCTCTGTCCTTGTCTTTCTTTGCAAGCTGTGTGCCCCCACCCCACCCCAATGCCCCAGGAAATTTTACTTATGCCCCTGGCTTTAAGTACTGTCTGCATTATAATAGAATCTCTACAGTGATGACGTGTATTTCTCTAGCCTGGAAGTCCCTCTAGACTCATCCCATACCCCCTGTTTTACGGGCAAACTCAATCTCTCCAAAGTTGAATTTCATCACCCCTCCCACCCCAAACAGAATCTTTCACTTTTCCCTAAGGCAACCTTGCATACTGTCTCCTGCCTCCCATCTCCAAATGTTTACCATTCCTGTTGGTTTTACATTCTAAAATTCTTTTGACTCTCTCTTCTCTCCTACAGTCTCATTGTTCTAGATGAAGCTACCATGATCTCTTCTCCTTTACCACATGCTCTCTTAATTGATATTCCCACATACTTCTTTCAAATTATTTTCATTTCCTTTTTCTAATTAACTTCATACTGCTTTAAATCGAAATATCAAAATCCTTAACACACTCTAAAGTTCTGAATGACAGAGCTGGAACCTCTCTCCTGCTTATTCTCTGAATCCCAGACCCTTCAGTGCCCATGCTCTTTCCTCACCCAGAGCCTTCCCATGTTCTGTTCCCTAACCCCTGAAATTTCTACCCCTCCCCATATGAATGATTAATTTTTGCCTTTTCATTTCCTAAAGGAAGCATCTACCAACCTTCCAGGTTCTTCTGCTCTCTGCCCTTAGTATACTCCACTATCCTCCTTTATCCAGTACTTATCACGCAGTGTAACTAAATATACCATGAAGGTGGAAGTCATGTCTCTATTGTTCTTTGCTTTCACCCTCATGCCTTCTATGGTTCTTGACACATAGACAGCACTTGGTAAATATGCATTAAAAGAAAGAAAGAAAAAAGAGAGAGATTTCCTTGAAGATGTAGAAAATTTAGAAAAGAATCTAGGCCAGAATATTCCAGTACTAAATCTGGGAAGGATAGTTTAAAGTTCTTACTCTATATTAGTCAGTCTATATTATTCTGTTAATCAGATTCTTTTTTACTAGGTAAAATAGACAGAATAATGGGATACTTTCTTTGCTTCAAAACTTCAATCAAGGGCGAGCAGTCATGCTATATTTATTCTGAGAATATATGCCCAGTTGATAAATGTTCCTTGCCTCTGAGGAAAACTCTATTAGTTTTCTTTTCTTCTGTTAAAAAATGTGAGAAAATCCAATGGTATTATAGTCCTGATTGCTGAAGCATATTCCTGATTTAAACTCACATTTCTTTATGAGTTTAATTTAATGATATATTGGAGATGGTTGAAGGGTATACAGTTCTGTGCTTGTATCAGTGTGAGCACACCTAAGTAATTAGCGAAGAGTGTAAATACTTTCTTTAAATAAACTGCTATCTTTTTAGCACTTGAGGGAAATTTCACCTTATCCTTCTTTCCTTGATTACAAAAAGAAACGATATGGCTGTTTTAACTCAAGGGCCTTTACTCACTTCATAGGCAATGTTAACACTGGAGACCATTTCATGAAGGGGAAAAGAAGGCAAAATTCTCACCCCTAACAAAACTGTCACTAAATCACATTTTCACATTCTGAGGGGGGAAAAAAAGCACAATGCTACTTATTTGCAATGTGGATTTTTCAACAGCTAAATACAAGTGGCAAATGAATAGTATTACACAACTATTTTCTAAAATATCTCCAATAATTATCGCTGGAAATCTTTTGTGTGGAATAATAATTGGGGGATGGGCAACTGAGAAATGGTGATAAATGAAAACTTATTGGAAGACTATTCAAAAGGTAAGGAAGGAAGGGAACAACTTTCTATGGAAAAAGCAGGAGGGGAAGGTGGTTTGAAGAGATTAGCCAGAGAGAAAGGATGTGGAGTAGACGGCTGTGGGTCCATGGAGGATTGAAACCCAGAAGTGGAATTTTGAATTGGATGTGCTTATGAGAGCAATTGATTGAGGATAAAGGAGTGGGATGTAGCATTTCAGAATTATAAAGTGAGGAAATGGACAGGGCCACTGTCCACAAGCACTGATGCACTGACCTGAGTAAAGGGATGAGCTCATCATGGTACAGGATCTGGACGACATAGAGAATTGCATCAGCCTCCAGTGAGGTCCTTCTCTTCCGCACTGTTTTTCCCAGCCACTGGCAAAATCGCTCTTAACAATATGCTTCATATTTTCCAACACTTAATCTGACGCTCTTTTTGTTTTTGATTTCATTATTAACCTATATGAAGAAAGATTGGACTTATATCTAAAAAGATATCCTTTAATAGTGAAAATCATACATATATTTTTGGAGATGTTTAATCATTCATCCAGATATGTATTGTATGCTTACATGTTCAAGTATTTGAAAGCTTTTCATGTCGAAGAAGGTTTCTATGATGCTGAGGGGTGACTCTAGAAACAATGATGACAAATTCTGACTCAGAATAAGGAAGAGCTGTCCAAAATATGGACTATGATTGAGGAGTGCTGCATTTGTCATAGGAATGTTCAAACCCAGGCAAGAGCCAGTTGGCAGAAATGTAATAAGAGATGCAAGTCAGAAACTCTGGACGGAGTCGCTATGACCTGTGACCTAGAGATAGGCCATGAACTCCAGATAGGTTTGTCTGTTCCTTTTAGGTTCTATAATTTTTGAATTAGTTGTCGGCACTAATAAGTGGGGAGGATTCACAAAATCCAGAATTCCAGCTTTTCTTGAAAAACTTAGAAGATCTAACCTTTATAAATGACAAGCCTGGGAGAGGAAAGTAGCTATTGTCCCTTGAGATGGACCATGGGGCCTCCTGTTGTCTCAGACCAACACAGTCTCATCACTTCCCTGTTCTCTGTAAAATTGGAGTTTTCACCTGGCTTATACATTTTCCTATCCTTGGATTTTTCAAATCTATGAAAATTTCAGCATTATCTTTCTCATTTTAGATACTGTGTGTGTGTGTATAGGTATATATATATATATTTTTGTATTTTCTTTTTTTTTTCTTTTTTTTTTCTCTCTAATTTTATTTTTAAACTTTACATAATTGTATTAGTTTTGCCAAATATCAAAATGATATTTTTAAAATTTATTTTTGACTGCACTGGGTCTGTGTTGCGTGCATGCTTTCTCTAGATGGGCGAGTGGGGGCTGCTTTTTGCTGTGATGCACGAGCCTCTCACTGCAATGGCTTCTCTTGTTGCAGAGCACCAGCTCTCTGTGCACGGGCTTCAGGAGTTGTGGCACACAGGCTCAGGAGTTGAGGCTCGTGGGCTTCGCAGTTGGGGCTCGCAGGCTCTGAGTGTAGGCTCAGTAGTTGTGGCGCACAAGCTTAGTTGCTCAGCAGCATGTGGGATCTTCCTGGACGTGAGATGGAATCTGTGTCCCTGCATTAGCAGGCAGATTCTTAAACTTTGGACCACCAGGCAAGTCCAGACACTGTATATTTTGAGTCTGAGATGATCAGCTACTACCCCATGGTAAAGCTACTCCATGTTTGAAATACTAGTGAGAAGATCCAACAGAGTGCAAGGGTTTATACTGAGTGGAAACCATTAAGGTTCTGAAATGATTTTAAGTTCATTATGCCAGAGATATTTCATATTGATAATTACACATCTGATTGAATCAATCAGTGAATTGCTTATAAAAAGAGCTATTTTGTAAAGTACAATTATTTCTTTATGAGTACATATATTCTTTTCTGTGTAAGACGTGAGGCTTGATATAAGACAGCAATGAATCACTATCATAAATTTTATTATAAATCTTCCAAGAATGCTTTCAATTAGATTGCAAGTGATTTCTGCAGAATGTGTATAGATTCTAGACATCCATATTTTATAATCACCCTTGCTTAAAAGCAAGATAAACCAAACAAATATATTTTGTTTGGGGATTTGATGTCCTTTAGGACTTAAAAATATAACCAAGGAATCAGAAACTTCTAGTCTTTTAAAATTTTACTATGCACCTTAATAGTGCCTTCTTTGTCTATCCCATTAGCAAAAATATGTTCAAAATTTACCACACTTTATCAGCATTGTATAACTCCAATGCTCAGAAGTCCTTAGAAGTAAAATGACCAGATTTATATAGGTTTTGAAATGGAATCAAATCCTAAATCTGCTCATGTACAAAGTCTTAGGCAAGCAGGAAATAAAAGATGAAGAAATGCGTTTCTCTTTTCCTTTGTAAAACTTTGAAGTATATTACCTTTTTATTGTAAGAAATACACCTTTAAGACTCCTCTGTATTGTTTATGATAGTTCCTTTACGTGCATTCAGTAAATGTTCTTAAAAGATCTACATACTATATTTACAGACATTTTGATCTAGTGACATTTTCCCATTAAAGAAAAAAGAAAAGCAAAAAAAGAAAAAAATTTAAGCCACCTTTTTGTAAAGACAGGGTGCTAATATACATATATTTATAAATAGCTGTAAGATATATGTGGCAGACAGTTGAGTAAACATGGTCAATATTAAGACTTCCACGAATTGACTCAAGTGGGTAAAATTGATTTTTTAAACCTATAACCCATTAAAAGTATGCATTTAATCTAACCAATCTCACGTGGTGGCATCTGCATTCTTGTGTGGCTTGGATTTTCTGTTTATTGTGCAGCAAATGCTAAGAATGAGAAAGAGGAGCTCTTGTATGATGTATATGAAATCCATAAAAGATACTTTTTAAAAGCGGAAGAAACCTTTGGTTACTTTTCTACCTAGTTTTAAAATTCAGATTAAATTGTTGTTGTCTATAAATGATAGTATGTTTGAGTCTCCATGTATTTTTTCATGACTAAAGATGAAAAGTGTGTCCTTTTCTAGAATGGAGAAGGTAAAGCAGAGTTCCATGGCTTCTGTATTTGTCATGGGGAAGACTCAGCAGTTTATTGACTTTCCTTTTTCATTCATACTGACTTGTTTTCTTGCTTTCTAGTTTCTTTATCATGGTAGTTCTTGTCCAAGGGCTTGTATTTGCATGGGTAACAGCCACATGTTCCTTATTGCAGCTATTGCCTTATAATATAGCTCGTCAGTGATGTCTCAGTGGTGGCAGAAGAATGAAGTTAATATCTTTAAGACCTTATCTTCACTAGCCAGAAGAACTTTAGGGCTCACAGAAGGCTGGAGCTGGAGAGACTCTCTGTAATCATCATTTTACCTTCTCACACTGGTGCTCCACCAGCCTTCACCTCAGCATCCTTTAGTTTGACTGACATAGTGATCTTTGCTAGTTTGTTTATTTGTTTGTTTTTAGTCTAAATCTCTTCCAAGGAGGCATGTGTTCTGAGGTTCTTATAGACCCCAGTACTCCTTGATTTTCTCAAAACTCCTCCTTGATGCATTTATGCTAATCTGATGAACCTTTCAAACTATTTATGTTTATAACCTCCAAGCTATTGAGTTAAACCATATGACATTACTATTTTTTTTTTGTTTTGTTTAAAGGATGGTTGACTATTAGAAACTCTATAGCACTCAGTCTTATTTCACAGATAAGAAAGTAGAGTTGCAAATAATGACTCATTTGGTAAAAATAACAGAGCTGCTAACATCTCAAAACTGTTTTTTTTTTTTTTCAGGGGTTTGTAGATAAAGGAGAATTTTACGAGGTTCATGAATATTGTCTATTAAAATGCCATTGCCCTTGGGATTTCTAATTTTTGGAGCTTTATCACTAATCATATCTGTATGTGAGTTGTTTATTCCACTTCTTTCCCAGAGAGTAAAATTTAGTGGGTAAGAGGATGATGAAAGGAAATGAACACCATTGTCCAAGAGGAAAAGAAGGGGTGTTGCTGAGGAAGAAGTAAAGGCACGCATGGGGGTAATGTTGGGGGAGAGAGGGAGAGAAAGGGGGAGAGACATATGCAGAACTACAGGGAAAACAGCCAGCAGTTCATGAGAGCTGAGTGGAATTTTCCTGAAATATGTTGTCTCTGTAGATGTCCCACTTGTTTTATGTGGATTAATAGTCATCAGAATCAATATGCTCTAAGTGATGTAAGTGAATTTTAACATTCTTTCGTTTAACAGATTCCTAGTGTGAACCATATTTAATGATCAGCCTAAAATTGGAAATAGATATTTATTGCGGGGCTCTAAGTTATGAGTTCATTTTGTAATTGAGTTGGGACAAAGATATGATTTCAGTTTGTTCATTATATGCACTATGGCTTAAATAATGCTTCTGAAAATGCATGCATGTAGATGAAACTGCATCTGTGCATCTAAGGAAAAAAAATCCTGTCCTTTTTGTTCCAGAGTATTGAGAAAATGGGTTTGCAGATTGATTTTGGCAGTTAATAAAAGTAAAGAGTTACAATATTGTATGGTACTCTAAAAATTAGAGAGCGTAGAGCTGCTTAATTACAAGTGGCCAGTTTTTCAGCTTTGTATTTCTATGCTTGTTATGAAATCAGTAGGAATTATTTTTCTGATTTTTCTAGTTCTAAATATGCCAAGAAAACAATAGCCCTACCCTATAGTGCTGACATTAATAAATCATAATTGTGTTCTCAATGGTAAAAGTATACAGTATCCTCAAGTGTTCCCATGAAATGAGTATGAATATTGTCCCCATTTCTCAGGTGGGGAAGTTGAAGTTCAGTGAAACTGACCTGCTGTGAAATGGCAGGGATGAGATTAGAGTCTGAATCTAACGCTGATTCCCATGTGTTCCCTTTTCACAGATGGAGAGAGGGAAGAGGGAAGAACTTTCCACACTTGGACTTTTTTGAGCACCAGTGAATTTCATGCTCTTGTAACAGGGAAGCTCTTGCCAAAGTTCAGAGAGAGCCCTCAGATTCTGACTACCAGAGCTCTCTAACCTTGAAATTGTTGCTGAAGAATGACTGTTGTACCCTGCCTTCATGGCAGATTGGAACTTATATTGGCATGCTGTCCTTCTGCTTAAGTGGGTCATGGCTCTGTGCCTTTCCTTATCTAGGGAAATATCACATTATCAACCAGGGGCACCGAGGGATGTATATGAGAACTAGTGGTACAGATGTATATAGATGGCATTTCCCAGTGGTCTGCTGTGAGAACCTATCCCAGTGTACTGTGGACTTTCAAGCTGCAGTAACAGAGAAATGCTGTTCCTTCTGTCCACAAAGGAGGAAAGCGTGTAGGGAAAGAAGTTCAATTTCTCTTTCTCTGTAGCCATAAAATGATGTGGTTTTTTTTTTCACATTTTGATAAGGAATATCAGTCTTTGCCATTGAGAAAATTCTGTTAGAATTGTTGAAATAATTGCACTTCTTGGGCATTTATATGAAGATGGCTCATTTAAAAGCACATCTTCTGGTGTTTATCTAAAAGAGAATTTCCTACCACCCTGTCACTAGGAGGAGGGCAGTGCTGTGACTGGTGGTAGGCTGATTCATGAGGGCTGAAAGCTCCTTCCTCATCTAACATTTTCATCACTTACCAGACCGAGAGGGACTGTAATAAGGGTGTAGGAATTATGGGAGATAGTTTTCCAAATGATCTTATAATGAAGCTACCCTAATTATGCAAAGGAAATATGTTTATAATACCAATGAATAATAAAAGTCTTTATTAGATGCTATGGTTGGGTTATCAGTTGTATACATATTTCCACCAGCATTTAATTTGGGGGAAAAGAAGAAGGACTAACAGAAGTCCACATTTCAATTATATATTTTAAATAGTCACTTAAAAATTGGTCTTTGAATGAGTTTCCACATGTCCTGCATGGGTTTTTTTGTTTGTTTGTTTGTTTTCCCACACAGCAAAAAAGGAGTATTATAGACTTTATAAAGAAAAGTATACCTGAAATAAATGTATCAGAGTATTAGAGGGAGTAAAAAGACATACTCTTTTTATTGTTGTTTCTAGAACCAAGTTCAATTTTGGTTCAAGTTAGGAGAGCACTCATGAAGGAACGGCTGTCAAAAAGGTTCTCTCTCTATCTTGTCTTTTCTCTGGCTCCTTGGTCATGATGGAATGACCCTGCTTGAGTGCATTAAAGTTTTTGGTACTGAAATACAGTGTAAGTGATCCATTTTGTCTGTCACAAACCAATATTCATTGCAAGTCTTCAGTGTTTTAGGTGCAATTCAGAATGTAGTAGTGAGAAAGACTAGGAACCTCAAGGAAGTTGCAATCTAAAGGCAATCTGTCCTTCAAAGGTGGAATGTTCTGCCAAGTGAAGTGCCTGCCTCCTCCTCTGGGGAGAGTGTCTTTCATCTTGGTATCATCCAATGAGAAGTCCCTGACCTTAACTATTAGCTTTAGAGAACAATTTGAGGATGAGGAAAGTCTTCAGAATTCTTTTCTAATTTAATATATCCATTTGACTTGTCCAAGATCAGAATTTGTTTCTCTACTTCTGTTGTTTTTACATGGAAGAATTGTGCTTGCATTCAGAATGCTGAAAAAAGATCAACTTCTGCTACAGCGAATAATTCAGATGGAAAGTCAAACCCAGAAATTGCTACTGCAGTGAGCGAGGTAGCCCAGAGAGAGGCAATCAGGACGTTTTATCGTCTTCTTGAATATAAACACTCTAATATATTTCAGTCCACATTGCCTGTGTTCTACTTTTGGAGGACCCGAGAAGGTGAGGAGACAAGAGCTACCCTTTCTGCTTCTCACTCAGTCCTGATGTTTCTGTCCATGGTCTCAATTTCTGGTTATTTCCATGATTCTCAGTGCTATAATACCTCAGGGCCCCCATCACACTTGTACAAGTTCTTGATGCCTCATTTTGCAGTGGAGCTTCTGAATGACAGCTTGAGAGTACTGCTGTGGCCAGGAAACAAATAAATAAGCTCTTGAAGAAGCTCCTCAATCCTCATTCTATTTTAATTGTTAAAATGCAATTTAAAACAACTAATTTTGAAGCCATTTTTACATTTCTATGATCTTAAAAAACATTTCCATTTACAAGAAGGGTCACTTTCCAATCAGGCTAGCATACTTATACATACATACTGATGTGGTAATTTGATGTTGATCACACATAGACTTTTAGAATCCTGCCATTTTTCTGTGATATTATAACATAAAATATAACACTCATAGTATACATTCTGAGGATGATAGATGCTGATATATTCTTATATTGTATTTGATAGAGGCTGCACTAACAAGATAGGGTTATTTTATGCATTTCCTAATATAAATGAATACTTATTTAATACAGGTATTTTAACTTAGGTTATAATTTCAGGCTATTCCTTCTTTCAACACGAAAATTCAACAACCTTTTTGTTAATAAAGTGAAAGCACAAGTCCTAGTGCAGACAAATATAGGCCATCTTGCATATGTGTGTTCTGTTGCAAGCTTTGTTTGTTGAATATAAGCTAGTGCTGCTAAATATTAAGATAGTTCATTTATGTTATATACTTATCCGATGATGGAAACCATGGCATTCGTTTCATGGAGATGTGTTTGTTTAACTACTGGAGGTTATCCCACTGGCAAGTTCACCCTTATTTGATAATAATGAAACATAAGTTTTATGTGTTTGCTTGAGTAAGATTGCCATCTGGTAAATAATATGTTTTGTGAGTGTTTATAACAATCATGGTTTAAGCCAAAATTGACTTATCATGATTGCTGCAAATAACACTTGAGTGTCCTAACTGGTTTGATTTTTTTTTTTTTCTTTGTTGAATTGAGAAAATGTATTTTATGAAGCTTTCTGCATTTATTTTTAAAGTATTCCGTGGGATTTAAAGCTTGAGTTTTCAAAAGCAATAATTACAGCTGATTACTATCTCCATACAGTACTTTTGCTCTAAAGTAGAAAAAAAAATGATTGTTTATATAGCAGCGTAAGTATTGTTTTATATATATATATATATATTTGGTTTCGCCTTCAACAAGTTAGACGTTTATTTCTTTATGAATTGAAGAACACTAAACATTTTCCTTTGATAGGGTAGTGTGTTAAGAAAGCGTGGCTAACAGAGCAACCTGGAGTGTCTTGGTATATTATTTCTTAGGCAATAATAGCATTATAAGCAACTGTGGAAATGATCTCTAACCCATTATCTCTCCTTAAAAAGGAGAAATTTCTGACAGAAAAAAATTTTTCTCAGTCTAAGTGAAGCTGAGATTGTCTTTTCTCCCTGTAACATGTGAGACTGCTTTTCTGGTTTCCACGGGATTAATTTTTAACATATCAGTTCAATTTGGAAACGTCAAGTTGAAATTCAATGACTTGTTCTTGAAAATGTCAATTAAAAGCTTTAACTAGTTGCTTTGCATATCAAAAAGAATCCAAAAAATGAATATTTTGATTAGAAATTTGAGGTGAGTTTAGAAAGGGAGTCTGTAGTTGGTTAGCAAGTTTTGGTTAGAAGTCCAGGAGTTTGATTCATCACACTCATCCATTATTTTTACTCTTTTCCAAGGCGCTTGCTCCTTGGAAGAAAATCTAAGACCAACCTAGACAGCATATTAAAAAGCAGAGACATTACTTTGCCAACAAAAGTTTGTCTAGTGAAAGCTATAGTTTTTCCAGTAGTCATGTATGGATGTGAGAGTTGGACTATAAAGAAAGCTGAGCACCGAACAATTGATGCTTTTGAACTGTGGTATTGGAGAAGACTCTTGAGAGTCCCTTGGACTGCAAGGAGATCCAACCAGTCCCTCCTAAAAGAAATCAGTCCTGAATATTCATTGGAAGGACTGATACTGAAGCTCAAACTCCAATACTTTGGCTGCCTGATGCAAAGAACTGACTCATTGGTAAAGACCCTGATGCTGAGAAAGACTGAAGGCTGGAGGAGAAGGGGATGACAGAGGATGAGATGGTTGGATGGCATCACTGACATGATGAATATGAGTTTGAGTAGGCTCCAGGAGTTGGTGATGGGCGGGGAAGCCTGGCATGTTGCAGTCCATGGGGTCACAAAGAGTCAGACACGACTGAGTGCCTGAACTGAACTGAACTGAACTGAAGGCCAAGCTTATGGGATTTAGCTATAGCTGGGCCTCTTGCTTTTGGACCTTGTGACCTGAAAGAGAACTGAGTCTAATTAGATCAACAAAATGCTGTCTTCTTTTCTTTTTATCTTTTTTTTTTTAATATTTGGAAGAGTCTTTATTATATCTTCATTAAAATGGCATTCATCTTTACAAACAGTATATGTAGATATTTTCCTTAATTCTGTCTTCATCCCATCTCTCTAGTCATAATCTTTTGTTTAGGAAGTTCATTTCCATTTACAGGTTCAACTTTCACTTATATATGGATAACTCCAAATATACATTGTTGCCCTTCAGCTTTAGAACTCTAGCCATTCACATACCAGCCCTCCCAATAATTGATTAATGGCTCCTTTAATGGAATTTATCATCCCTCTTACTGCTTTTTCCACATTCGCAACTTCATACATGTACATGGCTGTAAACATGCTCCCTCTAAATGATGACTCTGAAATCTGCATTTCTAGTGTAAACATATTACCTTCCTGTATGAAGTTTGCCTGTTTTGGAGAACAGGCTTGTCTCTACACAGAAGCTAGTGCCAGAATCTGCTTGATACTCTTGATTCCTCCCAATACGTCATCCTCCATATCTAATTGGTAACCAAATTGCTTTCAAGTAGCTCTCAAATCTATTCCCTCTTCTTAAGTCTTACCACTTCTGCCTTAAAACCAACTTTCATAGTATCTTGCCTGATATGGTGGATATTTCATAACCAGTTTCATCTTGCCAGATAGCCTTTTCAATGCCATCCTCCAAATCCCTGCTAAAATCATTGAATATGCATATCTGCAAATGCCTTTCTCTATTTACATTCATGACTTCTTGCTCACTTTTCTGTCCAAAGAGACTAACACAATGCATGACACATAATAATACTGGTATTCAGCTAATCATATTGTTTTTAAGATTAAATTAGATTATTCATATGAAGCATAAATGTTAGACATTACTTGCCATTATAGTCACCATTGTTGTGGTAGTAATCATGACAGAAATGTTCGATAATATATACGAAAGAATACTGGAGTGGGTAGCCATTCCTTTCTCCAAGGGCTCTTTCCAAGCCAGGGATTGAACCTGGATCTCCCACAATGCAGGTGGATTCTTTATCATCTGAGCCATCAGGGAAGCCCAATATATATGAAAGAACAAGTCATTTTCAGTGTGGAATTCAAGCCCCTACCATAGCTAATAAAGAATCCACCTGCAGTGTGGAAGACCTGGGTTCAATCGCTGGGTTGGGAAGATCCCCTGGAGAAGGGAAAGGCTACTCACTCCAGTATTCTGCCTGGAGAATTCCATGGACTGTGTAGTCCGTGGGGTCACAAAAAGTCAGACACAACTGAGCAACTTTCACTCACTTCACCATAGCACAAAAGAACCATTGCGCTATGACTCTGCCAACAGGCCAATATCATTTCACGCTATCTCCTTAAAGCCATCTGTCCTCCAGGAATTCTGAACCTCCAGCACCTTGGACGATGGGTCGTGGTCTCTTTCACCTTCATAACTTTGCACATGCCACTTCTTTTGCACAGAATGCTCTCACTTGCATGCTTCTTGGCTTAGCTTATGGTTACTCATTCTTCAAGTCTCAATGTAGGCTGTCCATTTACTCTTAAACTGGGTTAGGCATCCATCATCCAAGCCTTATGACATTCTGGGCATAGCTCTGATACAAGAGTTATCATATCAATCAGTAATTTACCTATTTGTCTGTCTTACCTGCTCATGAACTTCTTGCTGATAGTGGCGTGTTTATCTACATTTTCCTGTCTTCTGGGACAGTGGTTGGCACAAGGCAGCTGTTCCGTGAACCAACGTAATTTTTCACCATAAGGTTTTTGTTCTTGCTGTTTGTTCTTTGAGTTGTCTTCTTTTTGGCTTGATATAATTCAAATGCCATCTTCATGATGACATTTATGATCTATTTGAACAATCTTTCCTTCCTGTTACACAGTGTATGATGAATGTCTTAGCTCAGGGAGAAGCACAGGCTGGGGTAGGGCAGAACTGCCTTATAGCTGGGATACTTAGGGTGGACCCGCCACCTCTTTGAGGTCTGATTTCTTCATCTGTGAATTGTGATATTAACACCAGCCTTCACAAAGTTACAAGAGACATTGCAGGTGACGATACAGGAGAAAATATGTATAAAGGTCCTAACACTATTGGTATTTATAAATCTTTTTACCCTTAACATAGTGTCCAGATATAGATGATTTCTGACTTTGAGAAGATGATAAGGAACATATTTCAAAATGAAAAAGTAAAATTCATCTAGGAAATTGATCAGTATCTTTGCTAGAGATAAATTTATACTTTTGGAAAAAATAGAAAATCATTACAGCACATAATCATTTTCAATATCTTTTGTCTCTAGTCTTTCTAATGATCTTTCAAGGTATGTCTTATTTATCTCATCCTGCAGGATAAGAAACTGGGGTTCATAGAGATTGAACAACTATCGGTGAGCATCAAGATTTTTAACACTATTGATATCCTTGAATCACAATTACACTATGGGACTCCATCCTAAAGAAACAAAATCAAAGGTGCATACAAAGATATATGTATTTGACTCTTTACCATGGGTTTATTTGTAATTACATGAAATTAGAAAAAAAGCCCTGATTTAAAGCAAGTATTTAAATTTAGTATGGCACTTTCTTAAAAGCAAAGCCTTAAATCCTTCTTCATTAACACTCCAACTCCAACAAATTTGCTTCTTAAAAAGTTTTTAAAATGAATATTATATTTTTCTAAAGTTTTCTTCAAATGTATATTTAAAAACTGAAGGTCAAAATTGCAGTAATTTTTTTTTTTCTGTGTCTGGTCTAGCCAATTTTTTGATATTTACTGATCTAAGTTCTTTTTTCCAGAGTTATATAAGGATTTCTGCTACTTTTTTTATTGGAAATTTTAGGCAAATTCAACTAGAAGTATGAATTTCAGCAAAAGAAAAGCCATTATTAGGAAAGGGAGTCACTTACAGTATTCCAGAATAAACCTATCATTTCTGCAGAGTAGAACAGTTTACTTAGCCAATGAGGGTATAAATAGTTGCATATCTGATAGACTAATGCCTGTTCTAGATTTAATACACAGCACCCAGCCGCTGTTGGCTGATGATTTTACTCCTGCATACTCAGATATTAACTAAACCAAATGATAGATTTTTAGCTTCTGTTGATAGAAGTTGTACAAAGTGGCTTGAATACCTGAGATAAAAGACACTCATGTTTTTTCCATTTCCAAGTAAACATAGTTGTTTATAAACACTGTCCCAAATAGTGGTGTTAAAAAATCTTTGATGTCAGAGGAAAATGCATGTAAAGAGACACATGTTAGAAAAATGATATAAAGCAATAAACTGGATTTTTCAAACCACCCAGTGTTCTATAACATAAAAATAAACCCTCACTCCCTCCTAAAGGCTCTTCAGACTTTGCTATTAGAAAATGTTAACTTTCCTTATTTCTTACATTTTTTTCTGTAGATCCAATACATCTGAAATGTATTAAACGTTTTGATCTATAGCAAATCGAGTGTTCTTTATGTTACAGGCGATTTGAAAAACTGATTTTTCAACTTTTTAAAATGATAGATTTTGACACTGATCTCTGAAAAAATCCATCCTTTTGCTTGCTTGGTTAACACCACCACAGAAAAAAAAAGCTCTCAAAAAATCCTGAGGTGAGGTCATCTGGAGAGGGGCGCGCTTAGGGCAGCCTTGCTCTGCCTGGGCATCCAGAGCAGTGTGATTAAAAAGCAATTTGTGCCGTATCTCCTTCACACTAATAACCATTCCATGTGAAAGCTCTCCAGGAATAAATGTGCCATGGTAAAAAGTTGAGTCAATTTTACATTTTCAAAAATCCAACACAACAATACACATAAAAAATAGTGAACATGTAACATTTAGTGAATCCTGTGCAAAGAGAACAGCCTACTTTGGTGGTTAGCTTCTGAGTTAGGAAGCCTGAGTTTTGCCTCATTGATCTTGGACATTGCTTAATTTTTATATTTTATTTCCCCTTTTTAAAAATATGGGGAAATGATCATTCTCAACTTGTAAGGTTGATCGAGGATATAATGTCCATGGTATCTCAGAAAATATCTTAATATTTTCTGAAAGTCCGATTAAATAAATATAGGATATTACTAATAGCATGAAAGTAAAGAGTTGTGATGACTGTTTGATACTAGATTTCAGAGAAGAAAGTCATAGACAGATAATTTGGACTTAAATTTGCCCCTTAAAGTAGAATGTCAGCCTTTATCTGAACCAAAAATAAAGGTCAATGTTGAATTGTCACAGGTTGTCAGGGTGAAGAGAGGGTTCTAACTCTGCCTCTATTAGGTGCGTTTCCTTTGGAAAGTTCTTTAAACTCTTATATCTCAGGTTCCTGTTCTGTAAAAATTAGGTTTTGAGCAGATTATATCAAAGACTCAGTTTTAAAATTCTATCCGTAGCAGAATCATAATTTATACCCCTTTGGGAATGTTTTATTTGACATCTTTTTAGGTAAGAAAAGCTGATGAAACATTTTAAGTGACATATTGCAAGAAACTTGATCTAATTGAAAACTAGCCTCTAAAAAAGCATGTGTGTAGGGGTGGATGGGTGGGAAGGGCTGGTACTACTATGTGTAGGGTAAAAGGCTCATGTATTCCTGGTAGAACCTATAAAACCCACTTTGACAAACTGGTAGGAATGTCAAAACATTGTTTTTTATATGAGCAGCGATGATTAAAAAATGTAAATGATATAATGTAAGAAACTTGATTTAATTGAAACTAACAATGATAAAAGGAGGATGGATCCTGACACCAAATCCAATGTGAAGCCCTTGAAACTCTCATTCAGACTGGAGTTTCTTGTGCAGGTAAACTTAGATGTGCCCTATGACCTAGCAACACCACTCCTAGTTACTTATACAAGAGAGATGGAGAGTTACCTCTACAAGGAAAGACGTGTATAGAACAGTTCATAACAGCTTTAGTCACAATAGCCCCAAACTGAAGCAATCCAAATGCCCACAAGTAGGAGAATAGGTAATTGTGAGACGTTCGTACAATGAAATACTATCCAGCAATATTGAATCATGGATTCAACAACATGGATGAAACTCAAAAATATTGTGTTGAGTGAAAGGAGCCTGCCATGATAACATATGTTCTGTTACATGAAGTTGAAGGACGGGCAAAGCTATGGGGGAATGATTGATTGAAAGGAGACATGAAGGAACATTCTTGGGTGATAAAAATGATCTGTTTCTCCATTGGGATAATGGTTATACAATGAGTACATTTATCAAAACAAATCAAATTGTACTCTTACGATCTGTGCAGTTGACCATATGTAAATTTTACCTGAGTCAAAAATAAGGAAGTTGGGGGGAGGCTTCTATGGTAAGTGGAAAAGTTGACAATGGGAGGATTAAGGGCCTACCTTATAGAAAACAAAAGGATGTTAGTGGTTTATGGGCAGGAAAGTAGGTATTATTTACAGCAATGATTGGAAGAGATGAATTCACTTAGTTCTCAAGTGGAGAGTGTTCTAAGTTTAGACAAGTAACAGTCTGTAGTTATTTCACTCTGCCCTTTGTGCTGACAGGAAAAAAGAAAAAAGGAGACGGGAAATGTCTCCTTTCTGGTATGTTCTTCTTCGTATTCGGAACTTCAAATAACACAAGCACCAGTTCAAGTTTGGAAAATAGAGACATTTCCTATTTTGAAAGCCTGGGTTTGTTCTATACTGTTATTATAAAGGACCCCAAGTTTAGTTTCTATACTTTGTAGAAAATCACAAGTAAGTTGTTAGATAAAACAAGAGGGTGAAAATTTACCAGAGAACAGCTAGCAATTGAGATGTAGTCCAAGCAACCAGCAACTAATTACTCTTCCCTTCCTCTGGCATTTTTGGGAGTGAATGTAGAGTCCTAGGCTTGCTTTTTTCTTAATTTGTTTTATTGAAGTATATTTGATTTACAATGTTGTGTTAATTTCTGCTGTACAGCCAAGCAATTCAGTTATACATATATGTACTTTATTATTCAGAGCCCTAAGTTTTAATTGTGTGTTACCTGAGTATCCATGAAAGTGCATGCTTATTAGCATAGCTCTGCTAGAATGCATATTCTCTGAGCATCTAGGCTGCTGTTGATCAGTATGTTCTGTTATTATTAGGGTGGGAAGTAGGTGGAGAAGTTCATTTGTGACTGATGGGTCAACTCAAACATAAACAGATTTCAACTCCAGGTTATGATGCGTAACACATATTTCTTTCATTAATAATCAGTTCAGTAACTTGAATCAGATTTCATATAATGTAACTTCACAAAACACAAAATCACTGTGTATTCTGTCTTGATTAATCTGCTGTAAATCAGCCTGAAAACTCTATTTTGATATAGATTAAAAAATACCTTCAACAAGTCAACTTCAGACTAGTAAATTAATTGTTTGTATAAAGGGGAGACTTGGGTGATTTATAGAGTTCCTTTGAAACAGAGAATAGTACTTTAAAGAAGCTATTAAAAATCACTCTTATAGAGAGAAAATCTCAAAATCTTCCTGGGCATATGTCATTGTTTCATTAAAAATGCTTTTTTTTGGAATAGCTTTTTGCTCACGTGTTATAAGATTACAGTTTAAACTACCAACAAAATCATATTTATTTCACAAAGTAACTTGTTTATTAAAGAGACATCTAATTTGTGATTTTAATTACTGTCTCCAAATATCTGAAGGGCTGTCACATAGAAGAAGGAGAAGTCGTTTTCTAGATTGTTCTAGTGGGCGCCCTTCTAAATGGTAGAAGACAGGGAGCCTTCCAGTGAAACTAAAGCATGTGTAATATTTAGAGAATCAAAGTAGGTGAGTTTCCTGAAATAAACGTTTATCACCAAAGAGGTAGAGCCTCTGATGTTAGATGACTGTGATTCTGTCAGAAACATCACACAGGGAATTCTGACAGGTGTGAGAATCCCAACTCCAGATCTCTCCATTCATTCCCAGCAACTCAAGGCTATATATATATATATATATGTACACCTGCTTGATAGACATGGGTATTTTTTAGATGCTACTTCCTTTAAAAATGAACTATGAAAAAACAGTCTCTAACATTGCCATAGAATGACAACACTGGATATAGAAGGAACAATGGTTTAGCATACACTCCCTTCCTCAAACATGATATTCTTGATAAGTGGTAATTCAGCCTTTTTTTTCAATAGCACCAGGAACTTAGAACTGGTTGTTTCATGAGATAATACACTTCAATTTTTTATAATTCTAATTATTAATAATTTTTCTTTGTACTGGGCCAGCAGTTCTCCACGTGTCATCTGGGGATTCTGGGAGTTCCTAAAATCCTCTTGGCCCTCAGGGTCAAAAACTGCTTTCATAATAGTACAGAGACATTATTTGTGTTTTTCATTTTTATCTTTCCACAGGAGTACAATGGAGTTTTTCAGTGACATGTGACATTATAATAGACTGAATGCAGAAGCAGATATGAAATCCAACTGTCTTCTATTGGCCCAGACATTAAAAAAGATTCGAAAAAAATGAAAAATAATTCCACTTTCCTATTATTTTTGTCTTAGAAGGCAGTCGTTTTTCATTCAAAATATTATTTATGTTTACATGTAATGGGTTTATTAGTTTTTAAATGAGTGAATATTTTTTCAATTTCTCTTTTTACTTTCAAATATAATTATCAAAAAATATAGCACAGATAAAGCTCTTCAGATCAGATCAGATCAGTCGCTCAGTCGTGTCCGACTTTTTGCGACCCCATGAATCGCAGCACACCAGGCCTCCCTGTCCATCACCAACTCCCGGAGTTCACTCAGACTCATGTCCATCGAGTCAGTGATGCCATCCAGCCATCTCATCCTCTGTCGTCCCCTTTTCCTCTTGCCCCCAATCCCTCCCAGCATCAGAGTCTTTTCCAATGAGTCAACTCTTCGCATGAGGTGGCCAAAGGACTGGAGTTTCAGCTTTACCATCATTCCTTCCAAAGAAATCCCAGGGCTGATCTCCTTCAGAATGGACTGGTTGGATCTCCTTGCAGTCCAAGGGACTCTCAAGAGTCTTCTCCAACACCACAGTTCAAAAGCATCAATTCTTCGGCGCTCAGCCTTCTTCACAGTCCAACTCTCACATCCATACATGACCACAGGAAAAACCATAGCCTTGACTAGATGGACCTTTGTTGGCAAAGTAATGTCTCTGCTTTTGAATATGCTATCTAGGTTGGTCATAACTTTCCTTCCAAGGAGTAAGCGTCTTTTAATTTCATGGCTGCAGTCACCATCTGCCGTGATTTTGGAGCCCAGAAAAATAAAGTCTGACACTGTTTCCACTATTTCCCCATCTATTTCCCATGAAGTGATGGGACCGGATGCCATCATCTTCGTTTTCTGAATGTTGAGCTTTAAGCCAACTTTTTCACTTTCCACTTTCACTTTCATCAAGAGGCTTTTGAGTTCCTCTTCACTTTCTGCCATAAGGGTGGTGTCATCTGCATATCTGAGGTTATTGATATTTCTCCCAGCTATCTTGATTCCAGCTTGTGTTTCTTCCAGCCCAGCATTTCTCATGATGTACTCTGTATAGAAGTTAAATAAGCAGGGTGACAATATACAGCCTTGACGTACTCCTTTTCCTATTTGGAACCAGTCTGTTGTTCCATGTCCAGTTCTAACTGTTGCTTCCTGACCTACATACAAATTTCTCAAGAGGCAGGTCAGGTGTTCTGGTATTCCCATCTCTTTCAGAATTTTCCACAGTTTATTGTGATCCACACAGTCAAAGGCTTTGGCATAGTCAATAAAGCAGAAATAGATGCTTTTCTGGAACTCTCTTGCTTTTTCCATGATCCAGCAGATGTTGGCAATTTGATCTCTGGTTCCTCTGCCTTTTCTAAAACCAGCTTGAACATCAGGAAGTTCACGGTTCACATATTGCTGAAGCCTGGCTTAGGAGTCCTCAATATTTTCTGAGTGTCAAAAGGTTCTGAGATCAATAAGTTTGGTGACTACTTGTTGTTGCTCTTTAGTCGCTAAGTCATATCCAGCTCTTCTGTGACACTATGGATTGTAGCCCACCAGGCTCTTCTATCCATGGGATTTCCCAGGCAAGAATAATAAAGTGGGTTGCCATTTCCTTCTCCAGGGGATCTTCCTGACCCAGGGATTGAACTTGCATCTCCTGCATTGGCAGGCAGGTTTTTTTTTTTTTTTTTAATACCACTGAATCACCTGGAAAGCCCCTGCCAAGTCAAAGATGGCTTCCTTCTAATGTTTACTCATGGAACTTAGATTTACATAGGAAACGTTCAATGTCAGTTTGATCTGAGAGCCTTTCAAATGCATGAAGACACTGTGTTAATCTCCCTTTCTATGTGTCCCTTCTGCAGATAAAGGGCCATAGTTCCTTCAGTCATTATATAGAGCATATGATTTTGAGTTTCCACACTCTTTGATAGCTCTTTTTTGTATGTATTTCATTTAGTGATATATCATCTTAAATATAGCTCGCAGATATGTGCAAAATATTGTAGGTCATACTTTTAATAGTAGAGTGGGACCATTATCTTTATTATTGGAATTTTGCTGCTATTCATGCTGCTTAAGATTGAATTAACATTTTTTGGCAGCTAAATCATGATTTTTGATGCACGTGGAGCTTACAGCTAACTAAGACTCTTAAATGCTTTTCAGTCAAGTCTCCGCTTCTAGGCCACACTTGCTAAATCTTTTACTATATTGAGGACTCCTAAGCCAGGCTTCAGCAATATGTGAACCAGTGGAAGTTTTCAGTCCCTATTAAGTTGAATTTTACTTAATTCAATCCTTAATTACAATTGGCTGGGATAGTTCCTCGACCTCCATTGTGTTCTTTGATGTATTAGTTTCTTCATCTTTGAGGCTTCCAAATATTCAGTAAATAGTGTCAACACGAATCAAATAATTCATCCTGAGCAAAAAGGAGAACGAGTTCTACGGTTCATTACTATAGACCTTCCTTCATGTTGAAGATATTTTTCTTCTTTAGATCCATCAGCACTTTCCTAAAGGATGGCCAAAATATGAATTGAGAGTTCTTTCAGTGTCCTGAGCAAAGTAACTCCTACAAGCCATAAAGTTATTGACAGCCTCCAGGTGCTCCTAACTTTCCTGTCACCCAGCTGTCCACTCACCCTGAACTTTGCGTGTCCACTTCAGTGTATTTACCCTTTTCTATGGGCTTACCGGGTGGTGCAGTGGTAAAGACTCTGACTGCCAGTGTTGCAGATGCAAGAGCTGTGGGTTCAATCCTGGGTTGCCTAGATCCCTTGGAAGAGGAAATGACAACCCAGTGCAGTATTCTTACCTGGAGAATCCCATGGATAGAGGAACCTAGAGGGCTGTAGTCCATGGGGTCACAAAGAGTCAGATATGACTATATAAAAACTTACTATTTTTGACAAAGTAAAAAGAAAAAAAAAAGTTAAATGGCTTTATTTTTTCTATCATCATTTACTTTATACCACTGTTTCAAGTAGATCTTCTAACACTTTTCATCTTCCTCTTACTCTAGATATAGCTTTAAGAGACTTCCTCTTGTCACTAGCTTTTCCCAAAAGTCTCCACACTCTTTGACCTTTCTACACAGGGATTTGATCCCTGGGTTGGGAAGATCCCCTGGAAGAGGAAATGGCAACTCACTCTAGTATTCTTGCCAGGAAAATCCCATGGATAGAGGAGCCTTGTGGTCTGCAGTCCATGTGGGTCACAAAGAGTCAGAAATGACTGAGCATGCATGCAATCAAATGGTATTGCTTCTTTCTGGAAGGTTCTCTGTTTACCATTAGTGATTTATCTTCCTTTAATCTATTGTATGAACTATTACAGAATCTGCAGTTGTCAGATTGCTCCCTGAGCTGCCATGTGACCTGTTTAGCCATCTCTCCCATCTGTACTGTCAGAATTTTGGTTATTAAAGTATCTCTATTGTCTTGAGCAGCTCTTGCCTTTATGAGTCTCTGGCCTGAGATCTTGCTTATCTTTCTGTGTAACACTTTGAAGTCACCTTTTCTACAGTCTGTGGTACCAACATGACTCTGCTTGGCTCTTTCTAACTTTGGCTTCTTGGACTCTAAATTAGCATGGTCACTTTAAAAACATATAATGTTCCCAGACTCTAAGTTCTTAAATTTTTATGACATTTAAATGCCACATTTATTTTCAACATTAATTTCTTACTGCCAAAAATATATTTGTCTTGTCTCTGAGGTAGAAAGCAAATGTTTTATTTCCATTGCATGTTTGTTTGGTATTAGTACAGCTTACCATGTGCTGAATGTCCTACATGTATTTGTTGTCACAGTGCCAACTTTTTCAAATGTAATTTATTTCAATTAGAAAGTATTTTCTTACTGTATCCAAGTCCCTAGTATTTTATTAAAGTAAAACTAAGAAAAATATAAGACTTGGTCCCTATCTTCAAATGATTTATTATATGCCTATGAAGAAAAGGTGGTGTAACAAAACAACAAATAATAGGAAGTAATCAATGTGATGATGTATTAATTTATTTAGCCATTTATGTAGCAGTGACTTACTGAGCATCTACTTTAAATTCTTTAATAGGCACCTGGAATGCAAAGATTAATAAAATGCAGGACTTGTCCTTGAGATCTATTTCCAATGGGAGTGATGAGAGTGGGGAATGCATATGATTACAAGATGGTACGGAGAAAGCCAAGAGATATGTACACACTGGTCACGATGATAATACAAAGAAAGAAGAGACCAGTGTGGCTTGTAGCCCTCAGAGTGAAAGGGCAGGAGTTTCAATCCTCAACTGGGTTTCCCTAAACAGCAAGAGGGAGAACAGAGCTCTTCATAAAGGGAACAAAGCAAACAAAGTATGTAAGCAAAGAAAACTGAGCAAGTCCACATGTCTTAGTGTTTGCTTTGCGTATTTGGGGGCAAGGGTTGGCAGTGAGTGATGAAAATCAGGGATTTAAAATTGAGTGTTTACCAATCAGAATGGTCATCATTAAAAAATCTACATAAAATAAATGCTGGAGAAGATGTGGAGAAAACCCTCTTGCACTGTTGCTGGGAATGTAATTGATATAGCCACTATGGAGAACAGTATGGATATTCCTTAAAAAACCTATGGTGGAATAAAACCACCATATGGTCAGGAAGCAACAGTTAGAACTGGACATGGAACAACAGACTGGTTCCAAATAGGAAAAGGAGTACGTCAAGGCTGTATATTGTCACCCTGCTTATTTAACTTCTATGCAGAGTACATCATGAGAAATGCTGGGCTGGAAGAAACACAAGCTGGAATCAAGATAGCTGGGAGAAATATCAATAACCTCAGATATGCAGATGACACCACCCTTATGGCAGAAAGTGAAGAGGAACTCAAAAGCCTCTTGATGAAAGTGAAAGTGGAGAGTGAAAAAGTTGGCTTAAAGCTCAACATCAAAAAACAAAGATCATGGCATCCGGTCCCATCACTTCATGGGAAGTAGATGGGGAAACAGTGGAAACAGTGCCAGACTTTATTTTTTTGGGCTCCAAAATCACGGCAGATGGTGACTGCAGCCATGAAATTAAAAGACGCTTACTCCTTGGAAGGAAAGTTATGACCAACCTAGATAGCATATTCAAAAGCAGAGACATTACTTTGCCAACAAAGGTCCATCTAGTCAAGGCTATGGTTTTTCCTGTGGTCATGTATGGATGTGAGAGTTGGACTGTGAAGAAGGCTGAGCGCCGAAGAATTGATGCTTTTGAACTGTGGTGTTGGAGAAGACTCTTGAGAGTCCCTTGGACTGCAAGGAGATCCAACCAGTCCATTCTGAAGGAGATCAGCCCTGGGATTTCTTTGGAAGGAATGATGGTAAAGCTGAAACTCCAGTCCTTTGGCCACCTCATGCGAAGAGTTGACTCATTGGAAAAGACTCTGATGCTGGGAGGGATTGGGGGCAGGAGGAGAAGGGGATGACAGAGGATGAGATGGCTGGATGGCATCACTTACTCGATGGACGTGAGTCTGGGTGAACTCCGGGAGTTGGTGATGGACAGGGAGGCCTGGCGTGCTGCGATTCATGGGGTCAAAAAGAGTCGGACACAACTGAGCGACTGAACTGAAGTGAACTGATGACTCAACAATCGCATTACTGGCCATATACTCTGATAAAACCATAATTGAAAAAGACACATGTACTCCAGTGTTCACTGAAGCACTATTTACAATAGCTAGGACATGGAAGCAACCTAAGTGTCCATCAACGGATGGATAAAGAAGATGTGGTACATATATACAATGGAACATTACTTGACCATAAAAGGAATGAATTTGAGTCTGTTCTAGTGAGGTGATGAACCTAGAGCCTGTTCTACAGAGTGAAATAAGTCAGAAAGAGAAAAACAGACATTGTATACTAATGCATATATATGTAATCTAGAAAAAATGGTATTGATGAGCCTATTTGTAGGGAAGGAATGGAGATGCAGATATGGAGACTTGTGGACACAGTGAGGGAAGGAGAGAGTGGAAGGAAAGGAGAATGTAGCATAGGCATATGTGCTCTACCGTGTAAAACAGATAACTGGTGAGAAGTTGCTCTATAACACAGGGAGCCCAGCCAGGTGCTCTGTGATGACCTAGAGGGGTGGGATGGGAGGTGGCTAAAGAGGCGGGTGACATATGTATAATTATTGCTAATTTGTGTTATTGTATAGAAGAAACTATCACAACATTGTTAAGCACTTTTCTTCCAATTAAAAGATAAATTTAAAAAGTAGACTTTTGGACTTTGTGGGAGAGGGAGGGGGGTATGATTTGGGAGAATGGCATTAAAACATGTATAATATCATATAAGAAATGAATCGCCAGTCCAGGTTCGATGCAGGATACAGGAAGCTTGGGGCTGGTGCACTGGGATGACCCAGAGGGATGATATGAGGAGGGAGGTGGGTTCAGGATGGGGAACACATGTACACCCGTGGCAGATGCATGTTGATGTATGGCAAAACCAATACAATATTGTAAAGTAAAATAAATAAATTAATTAATTAATTTAAAAAATAAATAAAAAGTAGAGTGTTTAATCCATTGGTTTTCAAATCATACTCTCTGGAACCTTTAGGGACAATGGGATGGGGACTGTGGAACACACAAAAAGATAGTCTGCAGTGCTGTGGGCTTCTTACACCCTGTACCCCACCCTACTTCCACAGGGACAGCTCCTCTTTTGTTCGCCTTAGCTACTGAGTTTTTGAGTCAACTTTCCTTGAAAGAATTGTTCTGGAGAGTTAAAAAATGAAGTCTACTGCAATGGACAAAGAAGAAATTCTGAGTGTTTAAACAGGAGGGCAATGTGATTATCCTAGAGGTGGAGTAAAGAATAGATAGGAAGGCCGCCATTGCATTTACATGTTCACTCTTTCAAAAGGTATTTATTGCACACTAACCATGTACAAGGTGAGGGGGGTGTGATCCAGGACTGTAAGAATACAGAAGTACAGAGAGAGGCTTGGATTGATAGTTTCATCATGGAAGCAGGACTTGAGGTAGTTCTTGAATGAACCATGTGGAGGAGATGAGGAGGACTGAGCCTTTTAATTGCTTTTCCCCTCCTTATAAGCATTTTGTTTTGATGTAATTTTAAACTTTTAGAAAAGTTACATGTTACTTACTCTTATTAAGTCATAGAGAATTCCACTTAAGAACATAGAAAATTTCTTATAGTGATATATGCTGCTGCTACTGCTGCTAAGTCACTTCAGTCGTGTCCGACTCTGTGCGACCCTATAGACGGCAGCCCACCAGGCTCCCCGGTCCCTGGGATTCTCCAGGCAAGAACACTGGAGTGGGGTGCCATTTCCTTCTCCAGTGCATGAAAGGGAAAAGTGAAAGTGAAGTCGCTCAGTCGTGTCCGACTCTTAGCGACCCCATGGACTGCAGCCTACCAGGCTCCTCCATCCATGGGATTTTCCAGGCAAGAGTACTGGAGTGGGGTGCCATTGCCGGCTCAGATCAGGCCTTTACATTAAGGTCAACTCTAGGGTCCAGTGACTGAGATGGAAAGAATCATAGAGTAATTTTTTACTTGAGCATTCAGATTCTAAAAGCTCATAGGATGAATTAATCAAGAATCAAAAATAATTATCCTAATCTCCATCATTAAAGTAATGGAAATATTTCATAGAAACATAAATATAGCAGATCTTATATATCACTATATAAGTGACATATATATATATATATATATAAAACTATAGGGTTACTGGGCCCTATAATTGACCTTAATGTAAAGGCCTGATCTGAGCCTGTATCTTGCTTCCTGCTCCAGGTGTACAAGGAGCCCAGATAGACATCAGGTGCTTCTAAAATCTGCATGTTGAGCTTGACATGGATTGGGTTATAAGATCCCACACATCCATGGCACTGATGGAACTGAAAATAAATCTGAGAGGCTAATTGAATAATGGGAATTCTATCTAGAGGAAGGAGTTAACTGAGAGTCCTTTGAGTCTCATCATGTGCCAGGCAATGTGCTCATCCCTTTTTTTGTATTACTTCATTAATTCTCAGGGCAAATGAATGAAGAAAGAACTCTTATTAGTCTCAATTTTTATATGAGGAAAGTGCAGCTCAGTTGTTCTGTAATTTACCAAGATCACAGGTAGTTGTAGCAGAGCTGAGATTCAATCCAGAGATGGTCATACTCCAAAGACCATACATACCCTTCACAACTAATGTTGTATCGTCTCCTGGTTTGAAGCACAGGCTCAGAGCAGAGATTTGGTCAGAAACTCCTCTGGGAGAGACTGCTGAGAACTTGACAACCTTACACGTTTATCTCAGCTGCAGACTCTCACAGCCCTGTCCCTTGGATTTGCCTTGCACCACTGCTCTATCAGTTAGGAATTGTGTTCTGCTGATAGTAATGGAGATGGGAATGCCTGTGACCTAATAAGTTAGAAGTTTTCCGCTCCTGTGAAGGAAGCCTGTAAGCCTGTAAGAGATCGGATTGGGGTGGTTGGGCAGACTTCCCAGGGGCAGCAGGAGCAGGATTTCCTTTTTTGTTTATGTTCCACCATCTTTAGCACCAGTCAGTAGGATGATGGTGACTGAATCTCCAGGTGTCATAGCCAGGAAGGAAGGGAGAAGCAAAAAGGCTCTCTAACCATCTGTCAATTCATGGAAAAGCCTTCTTTGGTAGCTTCTCATTGGCTACAACGTAGTCACAGAATCACATGTAGATGCAAAAGGGACTGGGGAATAGAATCTTTTAGCTGAGCCCACTGCCTCTCTAAATAGATGTAAGATGATTCCAATAAAAGTAGGAGGGAGTGGACATTAAGTGGACAGGACATCCTCTCTGGCACGTCTTCCTACTGTGAAGTTTACCCAGTTTATTGCTTGGTTCAGAAGGTGTCCATAGCCTGCCAGGCTCCTCTGTCCATGGATTTCTCCAGGCAAGAAGACTGGAGTGGGTAGCCATTTCCTTCTCCAGGGGATCTTCCCAACCAGGGATCGAACCTGGGTCTCATGCATTACAAGCAGATTCTTTACCATCTGAGCCATCACGAAAGCCCTACTGGATTCAGAAGTGTCCTGTGGAATGTGTGCCGGATCTCTACTCTGGTTTAAGTGCTAAAAATGGACCTAGTGAATTGCAACATATTTTCATAGTCTTGTTCAGGGAATTAACAGCCATTCTCTTTAATTCTGTGTCTGAAGAGTTGGAACCTGCTTAGGAATATTATTTTAGAGATGTTCTTTGAATCTTTGACCACAGTGGTTCTAATGGGACAGGTAGGCAACTCCTGTCCCCTGCATATGAGTTACAAATGTGAAGCCAAAGAGATTGACAACTTTTATTCAGAGCTGAGGCTAGGCACTGCAGCCTGTTACAGCGAGCAATTGACTTAGTAGTTGTTTTTGTAGTTCATCTTTTTCTTATGTTTGCAGGTCATTCAGTCAAAAGCACGGAGAAGGCAATGGCACCCCACTCCAGTACTCTTGCCTGGAAAATCCATGGACAGAGGAGCCTGGTAGGCTGCAGTCCATGGGGTCGCTAAGAGTCGGGAACGACTGAGCGACTTCACTTTCACTTTTCACTTTCATGCATTGGAGAAGGAAATGGCAACCCACTTCAGTGTTCTTGCCTGGAGAATCCCAGGGACGGGGAAGCCTGGTGGGCTGCCGTCTCTGGGGTCGCACAGAGTTGGACACGACTGAAGTGACTTAGCAGCAGCAGTAGCAGTAGCAGCAGTCAAAAGCATAACTTTTCAGGGATGGAGGAAGACTCAACATTCTTATTTTGAGAAGAAATTATCCGAAAAAAGCCATACCAAAACAGTGCACCTAAATTGTAACTTTTCAAATATTATCTTTGAGAATGTACATTTTAAATGTTTATAAGTAAACATTCATCTTTACAGCCCACACACACCCACCAAACACCCTCAATAACCCCACAATTGTGCAAATCATAATTTATATAAAATGTTAAGTACTAAGTTCAGTGTATTAGAAATAGCTGAGACATGCTGCAGCAACAAACAGCCCTCAAATGTCAGTGCTTTAATACAGTCAAAGTGTCGTCACTGTTGTTTTCGTACACAGAGTCCACTGCAGATCTATATTCTCCAGGGAGGCCCAGTGGTTCTGCAGCTTAGGAGCACTCATGCTCCAGTTTGCCATTACTGTACTGTCAGGGACACACAGCCTCCTTCCAAAGGCAGGGACAGAGGGATTCTGGAGACCTCAGAAGTGACACCCATAACTATAGCTCACTTGTCTTCCTGTAGATCTAGTCATGTGACTTGCCTTATTGCAAATCAGCTGAGAAGTGAATTTTCTGAGTTCCTGGAAGAAAAAAAAGAATTGATGAAAACTAATAATGGGACAGTAGTTTAAAGTTGTCTGATGAACACCATCTTTCAGCTCTGCCAGTGTTTTTCTCTGTTTATTGAGGCCCTTTGTGCACCTGAGGTCAGGACCAAATGGCCCTACATCTCTCTTGCCAAGTCTTATTCTGTTTAGCCCTGATGGAGAGTGGGAAGTTCAGGAATACCATGGAACAGCAGCAATCAATGTGCCATGTAAATGTGGGATCTGAGAGTGATATGTAGTTGTGAAGCAGGTCTTCAATAGGTAATTTTGATTGAGTGTTGGATGAATGAGTGGATTGTTCTTGGACACATCCTTCAAGTTCAGGCGTTGTAATCAGATATCATTTCTAGTGACTTTCTTAGGCATCTACTCTGTATTCGTTTTTTAACAGAGTCCAGTTGAAATCCACATGAAAATGATAAACTGAAAATCCCTCTCACTCTTTGGGCTGACTCTTTCTTCAGATTACTCCTAGGCAGAGTGTCACCAGCAAAAGAGAAGGTAAAATTCATCATCTTAAGAGGGATAGTGTATTTTGTGAGCTATTGTCTACATTTGGGCCATCTAACATTTTCCTAGCCCTCTTCTTCAGTGGTTGTAGTCCATTAACAGCAGGGTTTTCTATGTCCCTTTATGTTTTTCTCTTTAAAAAATGGGAATTTTCAGGTGTTACAGGTAAGAATTTTTCTCCAGAATGTTGGAATTATGTACCATAAAGTTCAGAAGACTGCTGAATCTTTGGCTCTTGAGTTATAATGTTGAAAATAAAACAAAAGAAAATGGCATTTCACTGGATAGCAGGTGGTATATTTTTGTAACACAGATGGAAAAGAAAACTAAGATGAGATTTTGGTTGAGAGTATCCAGAGGAATAGACTTCTGAGCATGTATGTGGATTTCCCAAGTAGGGATATACTTGCTATGTTGATTCTGTGTTGCTCAGCACCATTTGAGGAAGAGGCATCCATTACCTAGCATGGGTAATGAATAGAAATAGTGGCCATGATACCTTTGAGTTCTACCTGTATTTTCACTTCGGTAAGACGTACCTAGCCCAAGTGGTGTGTGTGTGTGTGTGTGTATGTGTGTGTGTGAGAGAGAGAGAGAGAGAGAGAGAGAGAGAGAGAGAGAGAGAAATGGGGATGAGTGTATCAGGAAGAAAAAGGACATCACTGAATACTGTCTGCCACAAGTAGTAAGAACTAATGAGAAAGACTGCTAACAAATTATGATTGAACAGAAAAAAAAAATAATCTTTCTTACCATAGATGACAAGTCCAGCTTTTCCTTATTTTGTTTTTGCAAGAGAAGAAATGATCTTGTTATTACTTGATCAATCTTGGCCAAGTTCTTAGATACATTTCTCCCTTTTTTGAAAACTAAAGTCTCTTTGTTCTCAGTTTGAAAGGAGCTTCCTTCCCTTTCTTTTGTTGGCCCACTCCTCTGTGTTTCTGCAGTGTGAAACCACCAATGTGACTACAATAGCTTGGTCACACGTGTGGGCAGATGAGGGACAGACACGGGAGCAGATTGTCCCAGGCGGCTACTTTTCTGTTGACTTGGATACAATTTTAGGGGGGAAAATCTTTTAAAATAAATTCCTCTCTTTAAATCTTCAGAGTTTCTGGGACAGCAGGCAGAGACTTGGCAATGTGCTGGTAATGTGTTTTAGCCAGGATGGTCTTCAGAAATATGCTTGAGAATTATTAACTTGTCTGGGCATAATTTAACAGTATTTACTGTCTGTTCCTCTGAGTCACTGCACAATCTGTACTGTCCCTGGGATATTTAGACCTTCCTGGCCTGGTCTATTTTGTCATGTAATGATATATAAAGATACAACCATTCTTAAAGTGCAAGCTTGTACCCTGTCGTGGTGTGACCTCTTTAAGTTAATTTTTATGCATCAAAGCTATTTGACATTTACCCAAACAAATTCAAGTCTCTTGGAGAGTGGGTTTTTTTTTGTTTGTTTTTTTGTTTTTTTAATGACAGAACACCGTTGATCTGACAGCTTGCTCTCCAGGGAAGAGATATTGTGGGTAGCTTTAAAGCCTTAATGCTTCCGAAGTCCTCTTCTACCACTAGTCCCAAAGCAGTGTGTCTGGAGCCGGGGCAGTGCAGCTTGCCATGGCTGGCAGCTGGGAGTTTGACAGTGTTATGAAGAATTGCAACTGTTGATCAGTGAATTGTTACGGTGTTGATGACAGCGCTGCAAATGAATTCTGAAATTAACTGAGGGGACATGAAGAGGTCCCACTGCTTATCTGAGAGAAGGAGGGCAGGGTAAAAATTATCAGCCGAGCTGAGTAAGGAACACATTCAGAAAATTGTGTCTAGTTATGAAGGTGGTGGGTACGGTTTGCCAGTCTTTGGGAAAGGCACTTGCCTACAGAAAACTGGAGGCTGAAAGACACACGTGAAAGAGTTACGACTGAATGTTTTCAGTACTTTGTTATTTTAGAAATGATTTATTGAACTCATTGCATCTTAGAAAGGAAGAATTAATAGATTGCTATTTTCCTTCTGTTTCAAAATTAATCCAATATTTTACAAAAGTGAAATGCTTTTTCAGAGTTGCTCTCATTCCTCCTGTCTCCCTTCACAGTTTGGTTGAAGGTTTTTTTCCCCTAGTTGAAAATGCCTTCCGGTGCTCAGAGTTATTTTGGTTCTGTGTGCAGCACTCTGTATACCTGAAACCAGAGATATCCTTCACCAGTTTGGAGTAGCCATTAGCATATGCTTTTCCCAAGGTTTCGTGTACTTATTCTGAGCATGTGCCTTTTACAATGCAGAACACAAGAGACTTGTTTTGTAAGATTAATGAAGGTCACCAAAATTCTCAAAAGTATTCTGATAATTAAGGCTTTGTTTATCAAAAACAAGTTATATTAAGAGCAAAAAGATTCATGGT
The DNA here is from genome assembly GCF_003369695.1 of Bos indicus x Bos taurus. Classification (NCBI taxonomy): domain Eukaryota; kingdom Metazoa; phylum Chordata; class Mammalia; order Artiodactyla; family Bovidae; genus Bos; species Bos indicus x Bos taurus. Next base: position 40,999,212 of record NC_040086.1, read on the forward strand.
AATTATTCATAATCTTAACAATTCAAGTGTAGCCACCTCATTTGTGCATTTAATTCTTCTTGTTAATGTTTTGCATAAATCTGCATAATTACTTGAGTTGCCTGTTGTAATTTTGACAGCTACTCAGTTCATGTGCACTAAAGTATATCAAAAGCTTGATGTGCTGAATATTTATAATTTTACGTATGTTCTTGGGATAATATTTTTTCAACAATATTTTTAGTTTTTATAAAATTGACACGGTATACTTGGAAACTTTGCCAAACGTAGTTCTCTAAAATAGAGAACACATGAGGGAAATAAACTAACATTTAAAGGTATAGAACCCACTCTGGGCAAATTTTTTCAGTAATCCAGATGAATTACGCCTGTCATGAATTATTTCTCTCTCTCGATTTCTCTCTGTCTTTCTTATACATGTATATACACATACACACGAACACTGCATGAAATCCTCATATTATTTTTTTAATGGAAACCTTTTATAATTAGAGAAATGAAGTTTTTCTTTTCTTTTTTTTTTTTGTAATTCTTGTGTAGGAATGAGAATAGAGATGCTTAACTAGTATTCTTCCCTGATGGGTAATGGTAACCATATAATAAATAAATAAGTAAACCCAAGAACAACCCATGAGCAAGTGTAAACTTGCACTGTCCCCTGAATTCTCTTATGGGGTAGGGAGGAGGCCAGGATCCATTTCCTTATGAAGTAATTTAAACGAAGAAAACATCTGAAGCAACGTGTGTTTCTTACTATGAGGATTTTCCAAGTGACATGAGATGTCCAGGAAATAGCCATTCCTAACCAAGGCAGTCACAGGGAAATAACAGTAGTGAGAGAAACCCATCAATAAAGTGTTATTATGCGTCTTCCAAACTCCTGGTGGGGAAAGGATTTTATGGATTGAGAAAATTCTAACCTCTTCCAGATAAATGGAAGCAGGCATGATTTCAGAATGATAGCAGATGTTGTGGTTATTTGTAAATATCCCCGTGCTTGTGAAATATTGAGACATTTCAAGCCTAGGTCTTAGAGGAAATTTTATTGTTTTTGCTCAGATATACTTGAGGGAGTTTCATCAGTCAGTTGAAGTTGTATAATTGATTATGCTGATATCAGAATTGAAATAAGATATTAAAACAAGGTAAGCTTGAAATTCTTGTCACTGGCATTCTCACAGATGATTTTAAAGTATCTCTGAGGCTCTGTTTTGCATGAAAACACTATGGTTTCTTTAGAATGTCTGAATTTAAGACTCATTCTTTGGTGTAAAAAATTCTGAAGAGGCTGAGACTTTCAGGCTGCATTCTATAACATCTGCATACTTTATTAAATAGAAGATGGCATTCAGTGGCCAGCAATTTAATAATTTATCTGATGTTTATAGATATTATTCTAAGAGTTGATGTACAATAATATTTATTAGCTATGTACATTGATTGGCATTTTAATCTATAATTTTTTTTTCCAAATGTGATGTATATTTATCAGCTTTCTAGTATTAAACAACATTTTCAGTATTTTGAATTATCATGATTTAAATAAGGAAACCAAAGAATGAAAATGATTGCTTAAGAGAACAAAGATCTTATTTATTAAAACGCATCTCCTATGAGATGGAAATATGAATTCTAGAAGAAACTCCCATACAAATAAATTGCACCAGTAGCAGAGTTTTTAAATTGTTACTGTTTTTTAAATGCTTCTCAACGCACTGAAAAATACCATTCAGATTTAGAGAATATCGGGGAGGGGGGCTGTTAAATATACTACTATGGAGTTGGTGATGGACAGGGAGGCCTGGTGTGCTGTGATTCATGGGGTCGAAGAGTCGGACACGACTGAGCGACTGAACTGAGCTGAACTGATGGGGTTATTTTGCAAAAAAAAAAAAGGGGGGGGGGATTCCGAAGGTGACCAAATATCAGACAAAGGTGACCAAATATCAGACAGACTTTTTGGAGTCTTTTCCTATATATTTATAGGTGTTTCCGTATATTTGTGATGTACCTGTTTATGTATGCATGCCTGTGTGCAACATGCATGTGTGCAACGTGCATGTGTGCATCACACATGTGTACATGCAAATTGTAATTGGCACACACACACGACATTGATTAAAGTTAAAAATGTAGTTGTGTGCTTAGTGCTTATATTTTTCACTTTAATGAACATTGAGATGTTAAGTGAAAAATTAAAAGGTGGTTATATTTAGCTGTAGCTGGATACTCCATGTATGTTGCACCCAGTAGGAAGTGCTCATAAAACCAGTGAAAGTGCCTCCACATTGCAGCTATATGCATTAATTAAAAGAAGTTTGTTAAACTAAATCTGAAAAAAAACTTCTTTAATTGTGTTTACCCAAAAGCCTTTTCTTCCTAATTTAAATAGCATAAACATCTGGACTAAAGCAATATTAGAATCATGGCAGTAGTCAAGCAAATCTTGTGGAAAATAATGAAATTAGATCCCTGGTGTTGTGACAGAGTAAGGGCAGGATACATCAGTTCGATGTTAATAAAATTTCCATGAATGACTGAATACAATTAAGAAATTGTCAGTTGCGGCAATGAACTTTTGTAGCTCATAGATGTTTGCATCATTTGATTATGCTGGCAATTTAAAATTGTTTGTTAGTGTCTGTGTTGGGATATTAATTATGACCTTTATTACAGCCCACAATTAAACTAGTCATATAGCAACAAGCACTCGGTGTTGCGATACTAAAGGGCCTGAACTATTTAGAAAGAGGTCTGCTGTGTTTGGGCCACCGGTGCCCTTTCAAACTGGAAATGATTTTTAAAAGATGCAGTAGCTGAGAAACTGCAACAACTGGAATGAGTAAGCCCTTTAATACAAGAATTTCTTTTTAATAGTGTTTTAACAGTTTTAATTACTAACAACATCTGTAAAACTGGAAAAAAAAGGCATTTTTAACTGTGACTCCAAGATAAGCTTTCTCTGTTTCAGGAAGAGAAAACAATTATTCATTGGCTAATTAGCTGTAAACAACTTTTAAAAGACACATCCATTATATATGTAATTATTTGAAAAAAGGCTTTAATGTTATTTGTACTAATGCATAATTATTACTGCTTGGTAAAAGGATTAACAGCACTTAGATGACCACTATTATTGAGGAGAATCCAGGGAAGAAATGAGATTAACTTCAGGAAGGAATGTGTTATGATGAATCAGATAGGAATTTTTTTGTTTTGTTTCTTTTCTCTTTCTTCTACCCTTTTGTAGAGGTAATGTGGAGTCACATTACATTTTCAGAAACAATGTATTTCTGACTCAAGGAACAGTAGTTTTTCATCTTTATTTTTATGACACATAAAGAAAATATCTCACCAGACAAGAATGTATTCCTAGGCTTCAGCTGCTGCTATGAGTTATTTATTTATTTTAACTCTGAGAGCTCTTTAAAAAAAAAGCAAAACAAAACGATGTAAATTATATTTTAAACCTGTGGTTATTAAAAACAAAGTAGTTACCGATAAAGCCTTGAGCTATTTAGAGGCATGTGGGCTCCTGGCAGCCTTTGTATTGTATTCATTAGAGCTTGTGTCTTGTTCCTCCTGGCATGTTTGAAAATTCACAATCATTGGTAGAAAGTAAGCACAACAGAAACAAAAGAGTAAAGTCTGATGTTTGAATTTCTGTTGATGAAGTTCATTGTCGACTTGCTTCTAGGGCTCAGTGATTTTGGTTGATACAGAAGAACCCGGACGTTCCAAAATCAGATTTGGGGTTTGGGCCCTTTTCCTCCTCTTTTTATTTAGCTTCCTTTTTTCATTACCTTTAATTGGTTACTTGATACCATTATTAAAAAGACTCAAAGTTGTGCATTTCATTGTGCGGTGATGTTGATAAAGATATTCCATAGCTTGGGGGCAAACTCAGGCTTTTGTACTTGTTGCTACTGTATGTTATAATTAAGTCAGCTTAGGTGGTCCAAACACTTGGCAAGGACTCCCTTACCACAGATGTCTGGATTTGATTCCATTCAAAAGCCCTCTCTTTTAGACAGAATTGAAGTTCTGGGGCTCTGGTTTCAAAATTTGCAAACCTAAATTTCCCAGAATGCCAGTTAAAATATCAGTGATGGTGTCATCTTCTTTTTCTCCTTAAGATAAGGAAGCTAAATATTTCCTGGGGGAAGCCACTGTGAAATGAGACCTTGCCTGGAGCCCTGTGTAGACAGGAAAAGTCTTGCATATTACTGAATAATACAGTTATTGCCTCAAAGTTCTTGACCAAGTTTTCTACTCAGAACTGAGACTACGAGTTAGGGTCCTTGGGAGTCTCTTCAGCATCTATTGGAGAGCAATAGTATTTTGAATTTAAAATTTTTGTAGCATTTGACACAAATGTCCTATCTATAAGCAATGGAGTATTTTGTCTTGAGTGATGGGGAGCAGATTTATTTGGGCTGTCATATTGGCCAAAGGATCTAAGCTGGCTCTCATGGTTTGAGAGGACATACATGTGACATTATTTCAGTGGCCATTTCAATATGAGTATACATGAGTACTAGCTAATCTGCTGGGTTATCAGATCCCTCCTCTCAGTTTCTCCCTTGTCTTCATCATGTGTCCTAAATATTTGAAAGAGGGAAGAATATCAGGAAAATTCACCTATACAACCTATTCATTTCTTATGTATTTTTAAAATTCCAAATTAAAACACAGCCCAGGGCTTTTGACATAGAAGGGGTTCTGAATCGATGCCGTAGCACTGCTATTTTTGTTAGTTAACAGGGAAATTATTACATTTTTAGGGATTTGTGAATTTAAGCATAGGTGATTACTTCGAACGTTGGAGTTTTGCAAATGGAAGCCTTGTTGCTCAATTTACTAATTTATTTTGTGATCTGTGACTAAAATGAGTAAAAATGCAAATAGTATAATAGGCCCTTTCCATTTTATCACCAGATCAGTTTACTGATGGGAGGATCAGAGTCACTAAACACTCCAACACTCTTGTGATTCCTAAGTAGTTGGGCATTAAAAGCAGCGAAAGTGAAGACGATGGAAAGATTGCAGCGCTTCACACAGGGAGGTTTAAATGAAATCTAGTTATTTATTTTAGGTTTAAAATGAAGAGTCTCCAGCTCAGTTTTATTGGCCATTGTGACGGCACAAACAGGTCTGTTCCCCATCACATGCGACAATAAACCGCATTGCTGGGAGGTGGCAAACTCATGCAAAAAGGAAAGCATTTGGCAAAGGCTGAGTGAATAATGCTGCTAGCTTAAAGGGCCCCTGTTAAATGCCTTTGTATGTTATCTATGTACAACTTGTAGTGCTTAAAAACTGAAAATCACGTTTTTGTTTCTTCTTTCACATTTTGTAGGGCTCAAGTAAATTTCTGTTAATATTTATGACATTAAAATGATGGATGAAAACACATTCTTTCATATGTACATAGTAGCGTTTTCAACGAAGCTAGGTCATCAAGGGAACAGTAAACAAAGGAAACCTAATGCAAACCAGTGCATTGTTATACACACTGGTCAAATACAGTGGGATAAATGAAATCTTAATATGATATAATCAGCCTTTAACATGGGATTTATTCTGAAAATCTGGTAGAGGGAGTGTGAAATTCCCAGTGGCTGTACATAGATTGAAGATGCCTTTAAGCAGAAATGATGGGAGATAAATTTCCAATGTAAAGAGACCAACAGCCCAGATTCATCATTTCCCAACACTTCATAATATGAAAAGACCTGATATAGCATGAAAGTCGATTTGTTTAGTATTGTCTCTTCTTTAAAAATTATTTAATTAGACTAAGTGATGTAGCTCATCTGTGAACTAGGTCAGGGACGGAGTTGCAGGAAGTCCACACTTGCAGGTCTACGGTACCTTACCCAAAGCCCCAGAGGGCAGATGTATTTCTACATTCAGAAATGTTGTTTTAGAAAGGTAATATGGTGCCTATACTGCAGATTCTGCAGTACCTCTAGCTGGGTCTGGGGCAGCACCCTGTAATCAAACAGTTCATATTTCTGCATTGCAGTGTATGAATATTCACACTGAGTGGAATAAATAAAGACTGGAAATAATCTCCTTGAAATTAGTTCAGGTGTAGTTTTGCCACCACATGAGTTATGAAAAACCTTTCAGAGTTGCAAATGGGAGATTGTGGGCCAGTATTTCTATACTCACTTGAGCATCCCAGTTATTTTTGGATGTCAGAGTTTTAATTTTCATTTCACTTGGGTCATAACATATTTGCTATAATGAAACAAGCAAATAGGGACAAATATGATAAGAACCTTACTAGTAGATTGAATGTTTTGTTTGTAATAAAAAGTCAACAAATACGTATTGATTAATAAATATGAGTTAAGCACTGTGTTGGGTGCACAGGTTTATGCTAGAGCTAGGTTTATGCTAGAAGCTTGGTCCTTGTCCTCAAAGAATTTGTAATGAATTTAGTCACCTGTGACATTTTCTGTCTCTCTTGCACACACACACACACACACACACACTCACACACACATACAAACTCACACATAGAATAATATCAGGAGGTATATTGTTGTTGTTTAGTTGCTAAATCATGTCCTACTCTTTTGTGACCCCAAGGACTATAGCCTACCAGGCTCCTCTGTCCATGGGATTTCCCAGGCAAGAATATGAGTGAGTTGCTATTTCCTTCTCCAGGGGATCTTCCCAACCCAATAATTGAATCTGCATCTCCTGCATTTCCAGGTAGATTCTTTACCACTTTTTTTTTTTTTACCATTCTTTAGATTTAGAGCCACCAGGAAAGACCCTCAAGAGGAATATAAACAAGGACTATACTGAATGTTCCAGAGAATGCATGCTTTAAATCTGCAATGGCAAATAGGTTTCAGATCACCTGCCAGATCTGATTGATTGGCAGTGGCTGTGCCCTGTGGTATATGGAGACTTCCCAATGAGTCTGGGATTAGCTGCAGAGTCTCCTTATTGATTATTGATATGTGCCATAGTAGTAGGAGAGAGGCATAACAACAGACATACCATGTATTTGCCATCTCTCCACATCTAGGTCATCAAAACCAGGAAGGATTTTTTAACTGGATATTTTGTTACTGTTATTGTTGTACAGATATAATAATAATGGTAATTATTATTATTTAATCATTTCATGAAAATTTTTAAAAGTACCATGAGAATTATTTTCAAAAATTTAAGAGCATATTCATGGAGACATGTGGTTTTAATCTGAAAACTCTTTAAATAATATCTTTACTTTTTTATGCAGAGTTCTGATGTGGTAATTTTCTGTGAGTATGGAACAATAAAATTTGATGTAACAAACTAGATTATAGTCATATTGATTATTAATTGAGAACTCTTCAGCTTAACTTTTTTTTAAATTTTGTTTTGTTCTAATATAAGTAATAAAAATGTAGTCATGCTGATTAAATGTAAACTTCTCTTCCAAGAAACAATCCATTTGTGGTTGTTAACCTTTTCTATCTATTTTTTTCTTCTATTCATTTTTTCAGGAGCCTCATTTGCGCTTGCTGTATTGGGACAGGAAGACTTTAAAATCTTATTGCTAAGATTTTTGGCTCCTTAGTTCACTTTCTGAAATGTTTAATTATGATGAGAGCAGAATATTGGAAAAGACCTCATTCCAATGTGATTATTATGAAATATACATATATGCATTTGTGTATATATGATGTATGTTGTGTATGTATAGGTGTGTGTGTGTATAAAAATGGCAAACATTAATTAAAAGCAAGGATGTAACCTTCCATGGAACTTTCCTCTGCTTCCCTTACCCCAAGCAATCTCATATGACCTAATCATAGAAAAACGTGTCAGATTTCTCCTAGCTCTGGTGTTTGACCTCTTCCCTTAAGAATTGGGTTTTGACATAAGCTTTCTCCAGTTCTGACTGTAATATCTTGAGATCTACTTGAGAGATTTTTTTTTTTTTCTCTTGAAATTGTATTCTCAGGGTGAGAAGGAAAGGGATTCTTTTAGTCTTGTAAATTATTTCATTTTACACAGGACCCTGGTAAATTCTGTGGTGATATAATTTTATATCATTAACAAATAGTGAACTGAATATTTTAAAATGAATTCTGAGAAGTTCAAAGTTCCCTGCTGCTTGTGTGAAAGGTTAGGCCATCACATTTAAAACAAGACAAAATGGAATAATAGAGGAGCCACAGGCATCTTTTATTTCTATATCTTTGGGAAACAGCAGCAGGGATCAAACAGTTTAGCTATGACACTGCCCTCCTAACCTGCCATGTTCCTCCTTGGGGATGAGAATGGACAATCCAAGGGACCGAAAATGTGCTCATCCGGTGTCTTTTGAACATCAAACTGGGCAATCTTATCTATACGCTAGGGAAGCCGATTCATGGCTGGCCAGAGAATGGCAATGCAGGCAACCGAATGAAATGGATTATAAAATTTGATTGTTATAACAAATTGAACTTAAATTTTCCCCTAGTGCATTTAATACTGAACTGGGAAACAGTAATCAGATAGTGTGGAATTGTGTATTATTTTTGCCAAAAAAGTAGAATATTGACTCATGTACAAAAGACTTTTGGAAGAAATAGAAAAATAAAACTACCAATTTTTGCCAGATATCAACTAACAAATAGATTTTATAATCAATGTAATGCATTGATTTTATTTTAAAGGTATGAAGTAAATACTATTCTCAAATTCACCCTGACTCAATGGTTGACAGTGGTAGATATGTATAAAGAAAATAATAAACAACTATGTTTCTTATTTTTAAAACAGTGAGTAAAGTGATACTCAAATTCTTTCAGTTTTGAGTCTATTTGAGATTCATAAAAATTATATTGGACAATTTAAAGCATATGCAAATACAAGTAAAATAACACCTCTATAAGATAAACACAAGGAGTATAATCAACCTTATAATTTAAATAATAAATCAAGTAAAACAAAGATTTGGAGTTAAGTAGTTAACTTGATTTAAGGTGTGTGCGTGTGTGTGTGTGTATGTGGCTTCCCTGGTGGCTTAGACAGTAAAGAATCTGCCTGCCATGCATGAGACTCAGATTCGATGCCTGGATCGAGAAGACTCCCTTGAGAAGGGATTGGCTACCCACTCCAGTATTCTTGCCTGGAGAATTCCAAGGACAGAGGAGCCTGGCAGGCTACAGTGTGTTTTATTTTGCTAGATGCCTATAGTACCTAAAAACAGGATCCTATCTAAAATAGACTCATCTAGAAACAGTATCATGAATTTCAAATAATATAATTTGACTGAACAGAGGGATCTATTAACATATAGCATGTGAATGTTAATATTCCCCTTACATTGAGGTACATGTGGTTTTATTGAATATATTTACTATTCCAGACATGTTTCATGATCTGATGACCATATTCTCACTATGTTTTGCGTGAGTGTCAAATTAGAACATTCTTTATATTTACTCACATGGTGTTCCTGGGGCACTTGGATCTCCTCTGACATTCAGTTTTGGCACTAGGGCTCCCCTGCAGTTTGCTAAGCCTTCCTAGAAGGATGTTCTAGGAAGCTTCTACCTACATAGAAGCTGTCCATTTTCCCTCATGTTCGGAGTGCATCCTTGTCTAAGGGCTTTCCCAGCCTCTCCTATCATCCTGTCTCAGCATCTGTTTCTCAGAGAACCCAGACTAACGCAGTCCTTTTAGTTTATCCTGTTCTTTTTGAATTTTAATTATGTGTCAGCCTTATTTCTATCAACTTCAACAGACAGTAAGCAATGAGGTGCTCAGTAAATATTTAATGAATTCGTGAATGAATGGATGACTTATAAAGCAGGATTCATAGATCATGAAATTCAAATATGATGTGGTTTTTGTCAACTATGTGCTGCCTGTTTTACATAGCTTCTGTTCTTAAAACGTTTTGACATCTAAAGGTTTTAATGATTTTCAAACCTGAATACTCTTTGGGAGTCACCAGGGCTAGAACCATATCCTTGCATTTTAGCTGTTGACTATTCATTTACAACCAACTCATATTTCTGAAACATTTGTAACTACTACTGGCTGGGAGATGTAGAGACTAACAAAAATGGATAAAAATAGTGCTTGCTTTCAAGATGCTTACTATCTGAATTGACCAGAGACAAAATTTGCAAACAGCTAAAACCAATTAGCAATTAGGCAGACTAAATATATATGAGATTTGAGACTCCGAACCTTTAAATGTATAGCCAGAAGCATTCACAGGTAATTGGTCCATGAGCACGCAGAGACAATATGGCTAGGTTCCACAGTTTTCTCAATGAAATGAAATTCTGCGAGCTGCCCACTTGGTTTCCCAAGCTTGTGGACTTCCAATTAGCAACATAGAATACTTGTGTCTTGAATAGAGAGTGCAGATGCGGTCATTACTATCCATTCTTGCTATTCAGAGTTTTGTCAACAGTCTAGTAGCATTAGCATCTTCTTGGAGGTTATTATTAATGCAGAATCTCAGACCTAACTTCAGAATCCTTGTTTTTAACAAGCGATGCACATGTGTGTTAAAGTTTGAAAAGCAATACCTTGGAGTCTAATCCTTAGACTATATATCTCTAGGGTGAACTTAGATCATGGTGGTTCACAAATAACCAGGAATCTCAGACGGGGTGTACTGGATTCCAAACCTTATAATCAATCCTTCTTCATTAAAAGCTATTTATTTACTTTCTATACTCTGCATTGTTGCCAAAAAGATTAAGGCAGCCTACAAAATATATGTAATATAGTGCTTTAAAGAGAATAATAATAGTAACAACAAAAATAATGGTATTATTGGAAATAAAGGTAAAGGGAAAACATGATAAGAGAAAGAAGTCACGGGAGAAGGAGGTACACAAACTCCATGCACAGAGATCCAGTGTCCACGTCTTCTTTCGCAATAAAAAAGATCATTGAGTGAGGTGGGAATTATGCTAGTCAATACCACCTGTATAATATCCCTATGAGATAATATCCCCATGGGGATATAATATCCCCATGAGATAATATCCCCATGAGATAGTCTTCCAAAATTTAGTGCCAGGGAAATCTTCATCTAATTTGAAGAACTGCTGTGTTCCTGTCTTTATGATGATAAAGCTTATATAATTTACCATGTTTCTTTCTTTCCTTAACTGCCAGGGAGCACAGGGCCAAATTTTATGACAATCATGGAAACTATTTTAACCTTCACAACTGGAATAGTTCCCTTTTCTTTCTTGTAATACTGAAGACCATTTAAATCTTATAGTATACATACAAAATATATATAATATTTTAACTCAGTTCAAATCACTTTTGGGAAGGATTTTTGGTAATGAATAATGACTCTTGTTCAAAAAAGCAGAGACATTTCTTTGCCAACAAAGGTCCATCTAGTCAAGGCTATGGTTTTTCCAGTAGTCACGTATGGATGTAAGAGTTGGACTATAAAGAAAGCTGAGCACCGAAGAATTGGTGCTTTTGAACTGTGGTGTTGGAGAAGACTTTTGAGAGTCCCTTGGACTGCAAAGAGATCCAACCAGTCCATCCTAAAGGAAATCAGTCCTGAGTATTCATTGTAAGGACAGATGTTGAAGCTGAGACTCCAATACTCTGGCCACCTGATGCAAAGAGTTGACTCATTGGAAAAGACTCTGATGCTGGGAAAGATTGAAGGCAGGAGGAGAAGGGGAAGGCAGAGGATTAGATAGTTGAATGGCATCACGGACTCAATGGACATGAGTTTGGGTAAACTCAGGGAGTTGGTGATGGACAGGGAGGCCTGGCGTGCTTCAGTCCATGGGGTCGCAAAGAGTAGGACAACTGAGTGACTGAACTGAACTGAAGGACTATTGTATCAACATCTAATCAGTCAACATATATTGTTTATATTCTGTGTGATATAAGAAATGATGAATGATGACTTTTCTATACCACAAAGCCAAGTGGGTTGCTCACATCCTGTTAACCGAACCCTAATTCAGTTAGTTTGAGCACTGAGGCATGAGCCTTGAAAGGTGAGTTCTAAGGAGATAGGAAGGATATGATCAAGGAATGAAAATGTTGAAAGCCATACGTAAAGAAATGAGTGAATACAAAGTTGAACAAATTCAGACATATAGTTGTGTACAGTACCCACGAATTAATCTCTATAGATCAACTCCCATGGTGTGTTTATGTCCAACCCACAGAGGTTGGATGCCACCAGAGGAGTCTGCCATTTTCAGTGTAAAAAAGGGGGTACATCCACCAACCAGATTAGAGTCCTACAAGTGGTTCTCTCTCCTGCATAAAGATGTGTTTTTATGGGTGGCTGTGGCCATGGCCATGGGAAGAGGGAGTTAGACTACCAAGTACTGTGCCCAGTAGCAATCCCATCCATCTTAATACTTGAACATTGCCATGAAACTTCCATTCATTTAAGCATTTGGGTCTAAATTAAATATAGATTGAGCAACATCATTGTTTTCACTATTTTTCTGCATTCACTCTTTGGATGAATGAAATGTTTGTGATAGATTTTGTGGTATGGAGAGGGGATTAAGGTTGAAAAGCTTGAGGGCTTTGGAGAAAAAAGGAGAGTGGTGAAGGAGGTGGTGTTGAGAGATAGGAGGAGGAGAAATGAGAATTTTCTTACTAAGTACTTTCTGACCTTCCAGATCAGAAAGTGTTAGTAGGTTTCTCTTATTTACCTATTTCTTATTTATTTGTTTGTTTTTCTTGTTTGCAAGGCGGTTGTTTGTCAGGTGGACAGAGGATTTTTCAGAAAGAATCTCAACAACCTCAATATAGATCTACTTTTCTTATATCCGTATATTTCCAACTCAGTTTTGTAAGTTAAGTTTTGGGAATCAGTCTTCATTTTAGATTTTTTTTTTTTTGCTTGTAGCCAATTGTGTTAAACATTAATGTAATTGAAACTATCTTTTTTAAAACCTGTAAATAATTCAATTTTGTTTTCCCTAGTATTGACCCTTAAAGAATACTAATTTCAAAATATTAATAATATAATACACAGAACAATAATAATGCAACACACATCAAAACTATGAGTTTAAGATCACGTATGTGATCTGTGAAAAGGATATACAGCATTTTCCTGTATACTTTTTATATGAATAATTACTAGCGTGTCCCCGTGGACAGAGGAGCCTGGTGGGCTATTGTCCATCGGGTTGCAAGAGTCAGACATGACTTAGTGACTAAACCACCACCACTTTACATAATAAATACTGAGTAATTTGGCTTTATTTTTTTTTATATTACATTGTAATGATCTTTTATTTTCATTCTAGAATTTTCATTAAATATCATTATTTTACTAAAGTTCCAGTATTAACATTGTTAATGCATATTTCATGACATTCAGGTTTCTTGAAAGTTGTAAATACAACTGTAAGCCAAATCTATATAGAAGTCTTACAACTATTGTTATTTCCACTGTTGAATAATATTTATTTTATAATTTATGGTTGTCACACTTGTCATGTTTTGCCTTGTTATACCTTGAATGTTTTTCAGTTTTCATTAATTTTTGTAGTATTGACGCCCTACTCTCTCATTTTATTTGTTAATGATGAAGTAAGATAATCTTTATTTAATTATGTCTTATTGGACAAGAGCTTCTCAATCTGGGCTGCACAGTAGAAACACCTGGGGGAGCTTTTAAAAATCCAAAGTCCATGCCACACCTCAGATTAAGTTAGAATCTCTGGGGTTTGGACCCAGATATCAGAATTTTTTAAACTTCCCCAGCTGGTTTGGGGAACCAGTAGATGGGACAGAAAAGCACGTTTGCTCTGAACCACTTCTGATGGCCCTTAGTAGATTCTGCAAAAGATTCCATGCCTCAGGCTTCATGCCCATTTGGTGTGTTTCTGTCCTGCTTCCTAAATCAATTTCAAGCCAATAGTAGTTTGAAACAATGTAGAAGACAGAGGATGTATTTTAGAACAAGTCTTACCTAACAGAGTCATTGGGTTCTTAAAGTACATGGAATTCCAAGCTTTGGGTCTGTTTTCAGGCATAATTGATTGCATCTGAAGTTCATTATCAGTGCTCTGTTTATGAAATACCCAAATAAGCATTCCACTGAATTAATATTCAGCACTCAAATTGAGTCTGCTATTCAGAGATCATGTTTGTGAACCCACAGGGCAGGCATATATACAGGAAAAAAAATAGAAGCAGATACATAGATTTATATATAGCACTTTTCCTGGAAGCCCAGAAGAATTGGTTAGTCTAGGTTAGCGCTAAGAGTCCTCAAATTGAGGGCGGAAGCCTGAACTTTCCCTCTACCTCTGTGTCTGCTTCTGCCTGAAGATTCTGTCATCTTTATTGTGCAGACAGTTAAAAATGTAAAATCAGGTGAGATTGATTTCTCCTCTCTTCACCGCCCACATTTTTTTTTTTTTTAAGTGCAGAATCTCTGGATAAATATCCTTAAGTAAGAAAGTTTAAGTGCCTCCCCTGACAGTTACAAATAATTTTATACAATAGGCAGACAGACAAATTGTGCTGATTGTCTGTATTTCTTTAAAAAAAAAAAAAAAAAAAAAGAGAGGGAGAGAAAGTCTGGCCTGGAGACTAGAGTAAATCACAAAAGTGATCTCAAGTGAACAGAGATAGATTTCTGGAATACGGTGTGCAATGAAACCACTGACCTCTTATACACGGGTTCATGTCTTTTTCTACAGAAACAGATGGGTAATAGCATAATGCCGAAATCATGCTCTACATAATATGGACCTAGTGATTGCAGACCTGATTGCTTGCCATATGGTTGCTGAAGGGTTGAAGAGAAAATGGGATGATATGCAAACCCTTAAAAGCAACATTTTTATTGAATGGCCATTACATTAAAACCCAAACTCTGCAAATGAAGGCAAGAACTGTGATGAATAATGATGAAATAACGAAGTGATAAAAGCAGCAGCAGCGTCGTATGTATTTGGTTTTCGATATGCAAACTCAGGGCAGACTTATTTTTGTCCCTTTGCCTAGCGTTATTATGAGCATTAGCAGGTGAGGTGGTGGGACATAAACGCCTTTAGGGCAGAAATACTGTATCTGTGGAGCATTGCCGCATTCACTAGGTCAAAGAAAGAAGAAAATAATCACTTGTCCCAGAGGAACTGAATTTGACTCAAAAGCTACCTGCAGTACGTGCCTAACCTCTGTGAAGTTCAGTCTATCAGCAAGAAGCTCGTAGTAAAAGCCTGGTTGAGAGTCCAGTGTGATAATGCAAAATGAAGAAGATTGTTTACTTTTTGCCTTTGAATTTCCTCCTGCAGATTTTGCTGCCGTTTCACTGTTGGCAAGCAGGTGGACGAGGAAAGGTGGATGCGGTTTCCCAGAGTGTATTACAGTTCAGCTGAGCAGCTGTGATCTGCTTTGCTCTGAGTTTTGTTTTTATTGGGTTACCAGGAACAGATAGGATTTTTTTCTTCTTCTTCAAAGAAATGTGTTTTATTAGTTGTCTTCACATTTGCATACACTTCATTTCCTGTCTCCTTAATGAATGTTTTTCAATCATGTAAAAATCATAAGAATTTGTGTTCTTAGAAATGGAACTCAAATCCATTAAACTAAACCCACTAAGAGTGTGTGGAGGGTAATGAGGTGAGCGGTAAAAATTCAGTCCTTCAGTGAGAAATCTGAAGCATCTAATTTTATTTTAGCATGTCAGAGCTACTGATCAGGACCAAACCACCAAACTTAGTATATATTATTTTGTTCATAAATGTATGGTGATTTGGAGAATTATATTTCCCAGTGCTTACCCAAGAAGGGTAGTCTTTAAGAAATGTGTGGTTTTTTTAAAGTCCACAAATAGCAACTTGCTGTGAATTACCTTCCTTATTAAACTCTATTTTTTCAGTTCCTAAGTGGTAAACTGTAGAATGAGCAGTCGGAGTAGTTGTTTTTGCTTTCCTTACATCTCATTTCTTCTGAACAAGTCTTCTGCTTTAATTCATATTTCCAGAAGCAGAAAAGTTCCATGAGAGTTTTCAAGTTCAAGTTGGAAAGGGTTTGAGGCCTGTTGTATAAACATTGTTCTTGCCCATTGTTTATAAAAAGTTTATTTGGAGGAAGAGGTTGATGGCTAATATGAGGTTTCAGGCTGTTCTTTGGTTTACCTTGATTCTTGTGCTGAGTTGTAAGTATTATTAAGAGTTGATTTGTCGTGGTGGAACTGTTAGATCCACTCTCAAGCTTAGTGATAGCTTAGTTCAGGGCTTCTCAAACTGGAGGGCCAGTTAAAGCACAAAGCCCTGCACCTCTCCCCTAGAATTTCTAATTCAGTGGATCTCTACAGGCTGAATTGTAATTGACATTTCTCACAATTTCCCAGTTGCTATTTTATGCTACTGATCCCTGAGATGATGCCTTGAGAAGAACTAGTTATGTTTTTAGCATCTAGGGGTCATGCAGAAACCTTAGCACCATAAAAATTACTGATTTGAGCATGGAAAGAGTATCGTGTTGTTGTTTAGTTGCTAAGTCATATCCGACTCTTTTGCTCTGACTCTTGTGACCCCATGGACCATAGCCCGTCAGGCTTCTCTGTCCATGGGATTTTCTAGGCAAGAATACTGGAGTGGGTTGCCATTTGCCTCTCCAGGGGATCTTCCTGATCCAAGGATTGAACCTGTGTCTTCTGCATTGCAGGCAGATTCTTTAACACTGAACCACCAGGGAAGCCCAGAAAAAGTTTTGCAAAACTTCAATTTATTTGATGTTTTAAACCTAACAGCCTGCACGCCTAAGGCAAGTAATGAAGCCACACTGAGAAGGAACAAGATAACTTTGTCCCAAGTAGGAGTGGAGATAGAGGTAGAGTCATGTTAGCCCCCATGAGCTGGAACCACGTTTCTTCACTGCTGAAAGCAATCAGCTAGGTCTGCATCCTGTGACAGTAGCCATTGCTTAGGTTTGGTAGCTGAGACCTGTGCACCTTTGAAATCTCATTTGCTTTTGCAGGAAGAGTAAGAGTTTCTATAGCAGTGCTCAAAGAATTCCCCTCCACTTAAATGAATCCTGGCATTTCATCAGCCTCATTGTTTTTATTGCTTTCTGTGTCCTAAAGACATATGACAAGCATAGTATAGTATTTAAGACATTTTATGTATGGCAACAGAGTCTCCCCTCCACCTACTGATGAGAAGCATTTTCTTCCTGCCTAAAAAGCTGATTTTTATACAGCTTGACTAGTGTCATATCTCCCGTGTGGCAGAAATAAGTTTTGCATAACTTTTAAGAGCCCAGGCTGACCTATTTAACAGATACCCGGTGCTACATAATGTATTTAGGTCAAGTATTGTGTTTGAGCTCGTCATCACTCTTGTACCAGGCTTGCTCTCTGTGAAAACCTCAGGTATATCACAGATAGATGTAGGCCAAGAGATGTTGCCTGATATCAAAATGTAATAAATCTCTATATAACATAATTATCATGTCACCCAATCCTACCACCAGAGTTAAAAAGGAATCTAAGATTTTAATGAAATATCTGCCCTACTGGTTTTACTTGAAGGCATTCACGATGCTGCTATTAACACGGTGCTGTGACTGGGAACCTGGAAAGCTTCGGTGCAGTTAAAATGCTTTTGAAATGTCATTTCTATTTGGAATGCTTTTCTTTAAAAATTAAAAGAAAATGGTGGTCTGCTATCATTTGGAGGTAACTTCTTACTGAAGTGGAATGATTAAGTTTTGACACATGTCTCTCAGGGTTGGGATTTTTTTTTTTTTTCCCTAGCAGAGATTTCTCAGGTAAAGGTTGAAGCCTGAATATGGGCAGTGTCATTATCCTAATATGTTGGAAGATGAATCCATCCATCTTATAACAATACCTCATTGCCTCCGAGGATCTTAAATTGTATAAAAGTACATGGAAATTTGAAATGAGATGTTGAGAAAATGCAATTCAAATTTTTTTCAAAGCTAGCTTTTAACATGTATTTATCTGATACATTCCCTCTGTATAAATGGA
Source organism: Bos indicus x Bos taurus (assembly GCF_003369695.1). Taxonomy (NCBI): domain Eukaryota; kingdom Metazoa; phylum Chordata; class Mammalia; order Artiodactyla; family Bovidae; genus Bos; species Bos indicus x Bos taurus. Next base: position 41,017,192 of record NC_040086.1, read on the forward strand.
GAGTGTTGATGATTTTTTTTTAAAGAATTGGTGCAAATAGTATCTTTTTTTTAATTTTTGGTTTTCACGCTGCTCTTCCTGTCCTCTGAGATACTTAAACACGTGTTTTAAGCTTCAGGTCAACCACATCTGGAGAGGATAAGAAGAAAAGCTTCTAATTTAATTCATTAGCTTTGGTATGTAAGACACTGTTATTCCCATTTTCTTAGTCACAAACTAAGATCCACTTGCCTCTGAGTGTAAATCCATTATCTACCATAGGTTGGAAATCAGCTCTCCTGCCTCATCCTGTAGTTATACCTTGGCTGTAGTACCAAGGCTGTAAAATCAGTGGGTCTCAACCCTGGCTACTGGAGAAGGCAATGGCACTCCACTCCCGCACTCTTGCCTGAAAAATCCCATGGACAGAGGAGCTTGGTGGGCTGCAGTCCATGGGGTCGCTAAGAGTCGAACACGACTGAGCAACTTCACTTTCACTTTTCACTTTCATGCATTGGAGAAGGAAATGGCACCCCACTCCAGTGTTCTTGCCTGGAGAATCCCAGGGATGGGGGAGCCTGGTGGGCTGCAGTCTATGGGGTCTCACAGAGTCGGACACGACTGAAGCGACTTAGCAGCAGCAGCAGCAGCCACCCTGGCTGCACATTAGAGTCACCTGGGGAGCTTTTCAAAAAAAAAAAAAAAATACCAGAGCCTGGGCCCCACCCCACCCCATTAACTCAGCATCCCTGGGGACGAAGCCTGGGCAAGGATTTTTTTTAAAGCTCCCAAGGTGATTCCAGTTGTGCAGCCAGGGTTGAGAACCACAGTTAAAAATTAAACAACATATAAGATCACATATGTTGTTTAAACAATGCATATGTTGTTTAAAATTAAACAACATATACATTCTTAGTGACTGAACAACAACAGCAACACAAGATCACCCTCATCTATATAGGAATCCCCTTTCAGCATCCACAACTCTAGTTACAAATGGCTATTCTTAAACAAGTGAAAATTCATTATATACATGGAAGCAAAGAGAATCCGTGGTATGAAACTCCTTTTTGTAACCTACTTACACAGAGAATAAAGTGCTTGGCCAAGGCTTGAGAGCAGTAGCTTTGACCAAGAGTTATGAATATGAAAACCATGACTGCACTGAGGGGCTTTCCCTTGCCTTTGATTTAGAACGAGAACCAGTGAGACAGGACATGAACGCACAAAGCCAGACAGGGGACTCAGCCACTCTCTGCCCTCATCATCACCTATAAAATGGTGATAGGAGTAGGGTGACTATGAGACTTAAATTAAAAATATTACTTATTGACATACTGAAGGCATGAAAAAAGTGTTTTAAGATAAACAGTTAAGGATCAGACTTTCTGCTTTTAGGCCAAATGATGAAACTAAATTTGCTTCTCATTACTTTTGTTTTTGTTTACCAAAGGGATAGATTAAAATGGATTTCAATAGGTATTTTATGCATCTTAAAACTAGATGTAAGTGACCTTTAAATGAGCTGTTCCTGGCATTATTTGGGTGTCTCAATTATCACAGCTGCTTGAGAAATGAAATTCCTCCTCATTTTTCACTTTCTAGTACTATTTTTCCTGGGTGAATACGATGTCATTACAGCTTAATATTGTATTGCAGTAACTGTGGGAGAAGACCTTTTTGGGAATAGGGCACATGTCCAAGAATTTTCCCCTGGAGAAGGGCATGGCAACCCACTCCAGTATTCTTGCCTGGAGAATCCAATGGACAGAGGAGTCTGGCAGGCTACAATCCATAGGGTAGCAAAGAGTCAATCATGACTGAGCAACTGAGCACACGCGTCAAGAGTTTTACTTTGTGCCTGTTGGTCTTAGTCTAGTGAATGAGGGATTCTTTGTGAGAGAGACTCCTCCCAATCCTATCCACTGCTCTTGATCATCTTACTTTGGTTTTAGAAATCTGTACATTTTGTCTATAGAAAGTAAATACATATTTATTTTGTGTATTTTTTGTTATTGAAATTTGAGCACATGACTTATTAAATGTTATTAATTACATAATTATTTAACCATCATTTATCAACCCTTGGTGTTGTTGCTAAGTTGTGTCTGACTCTTTGTGGACCCCACGGATTGCTGCACACCAGGCTTCTCTGTTGTTCACTATCTCCTGGGGTTTGCTCAAATTCATGTCCGTTGAGTCAGTGATTCTATCTCACCATTTCATTCTCTGCCACCCCCTTCTCCTTTTGCCTTCAAGCAGAAGGCAAAAACAGAAACAGGGTCTTTTCCAATGAGTTGACCTGAATCATTAATAATTTATCACCTGCATATTTTACTTTACTGATAATTTATCATCTTTTCTTTTAAAAGTACTAGTAAATTTACTGGCACTTTCAAAATAAAAGAAATCTAGCAAATTTTATTGATCTTATTACATTATTAGTTTTGTGTATGTGTGCATGTGTAAAATTCAGCTTTTACATGGCTTATTTCTAATGTGCTGGTCTACAGTCTGATAAATTGGTAGATTTATTATTTTTAAAAGTGCAGTTAAATGGCGTGTACAATTTTTTTTCTTTCAAGAATGAGGTTTAATTTTCTTTTATGATCATGACAAGATTTTTACAAATACAGATGCTTTTACATCATTTCATTTAGATAATTTATAGTAATATGCTCCTTTACTCTATAATCTTTCAATTTGGAAGGAAAAGCTACATCTAAGTGAAATGGGCGCTTTGAGCCTTAGACATTCAAAAGCATTCCCTAAATATCAAACTTGTTTTTATGTAACTGTACTAATGACCCCAGTCTGAGAATCCATATATTAATTTATGGGATGCTATTGCATTAAACCTTTCAGGCTCAGAGTAGGAAAAAACCCTGCCGTTACAGGAGAAAAGTCATTCCACGTGGTACTTCTTCCTACTCATCTCTTTGTCCCATTCCCAAGGCTGCATCTAGGAGTCTTCATTTTGATTAACAGCCTTTCTTAGGAAGTGGGAGGCAGAGACTAAGATACCAAACTCTCTCTGAAGTGTGTGCTAAATGATTCACAACAGTGTGAATGAATCCATTTCTGCAAGCATTCCTAACCTTTTAAATATGTAGTCTGCCAAACCTTTGTTGGGTTACATTCAACATAAAAAAAGCTCCTCTCTCCCTGGCACCTCTTTCTACACAACCCCCCAGCATGCAGGCATTCCTTTGTGTATTGGCTTCATTTACTTGCCCTGGAGATAAACAATGTTTTGGAGAATGATCTAACATTAATTTTTCTTTATATTTAAATGTCTTGGGGTCTGCCTCTTTTATTTTTATCATCACTATTAATATTTGGGTTCATTTTAGTGGCCCCAAATATTTATTTTAAGAAAGTGCCAGAAATTAGAGAAATTGAGTTTGGGCTCATCTCTGTTGGTGTACAAATATGTGTGATGCTAAGAGGGATTACCTTGTCCCAAATGGAAGTGAATTATCTTTTTCTGAGGGAAAATAAGTCAACAACAAATTTATAGTTTACATTTAGCTAATCATGTATTTAGGGCTTCCCTGGTGGCTTAGCAGTAAAGAATCCTCCTGCCAATACAGGAGACAGGGTTCAGCCCCTGGGTTGAGAAGATCCTCCGGAGAAGAGAATGGCAACCCATTCCATTATTCTTGCCTGGGAAAAGCCATGGCCAGAGGAGCCTGGCAGGCTACAGTCCATGGGGTCGCAAAAGAGTTGGACGTGACTTAGCGACTAAACAACAAAACCATGCATTTAGGCAGGTTACTCCATTTTTAGATGAGTAAAGGATGAGAGTCCATTCTCAAAACTTATCTGAGATCCAAGTCTCATCTCCAGATGGTATGATTTAATGGACGTGTTAATTGCTCAGGTATGTTTGACTTGACCCCATGCACTGTAACCTGCCTGTCTCCTCTGTCTGTGGGATTTCCCAGGCAAGAATACTGGAGTGGATTGCCATTTCCTTCTCCAGGGGATCTTCCCAACCCAGGGATTGAGCCCACACCTCCTGTGTCTCTTGGACTGCAGGCGGATTCTTTACTGTTTGAGCCACCAGGGAATGTCTAGAGGGTTCCTGTCTATGTAAAGGCAGCTGGTGGCTGTATTTCAAGGACAGCAACATCAACGCTGCGGAGTTGTCTTTTTTTCTGACTGGTGATGTTTTCCCCTCATATAGGAGTACCTTTCAAGATAGGCATTATGGTTTTAAATCAAGGAATTGGGTGATAACTTATATATAAGTTAGGAACAGTCAAGCCTACCATAATCCAGCTGTCTAGGCTAGAAAAAAGGTTTAGTAGAAGGGAGATTATAAACAACATACAAAAATGGTTCAAAGACTAGTGTTCACCAGAACTGATGGTTTCAAAGTCTGGTCTGCAGACACCTGCATCAGAATTACCTAGAGTACTTCCTAAACAGAGATTCCTGGCCTGTCCTCAGATCTACTGAATCCAAGATTCCTGGGGTGAGGCCCAGAAACTATATTCACCAGGCTCCCTGGATTAAACTATTTTCAAAGTTGAAAACACTGTTGTTGCATTTGCCCATTCTCTTTGCCATCTCTATTAATTTTTACAAATAATCATTCAATCCCATTGCACAAAAAGAATATTTGTTCTGAGGAAGGGAAGATGAGCTATTAGGCAGTTATCTTTATAGGGAAAGAGCAAGAAAGATTGAATATTAAATGCAAATTATTTTTTAAAAATTACTCATGAAAATGAAAGGATGTTCATTAGGAAAAAAAATTAAAGCCATATTAACTCATGAAGGTTTGTGGTTTGAGCCTGATACCTTCATATTCTCCCCAAGATCATCCCTCTCTCTCTCCCCCCACTTCTTCTGCATCAAACTATCGTGAAGTGTCTTAGAATTTGTGCTCTGAAAGTTACTGAAGAAAAGTTTTCTTTTTGTGGCAAGTACTCATCATATTAAGTAGCACCAGGGGGTTTTAGAGAGAAGACTCAGAGAATCTCACCTAGACATAAACAATGGAGAATATCAATGTGTTGTGTAAGAATACAAGACACCGTGGCATTTATGTTGGAGTGCAAGAGGAATCCGATTATATTTTTGAAAAGAAACCTGAAAGTTTGTTGGTTTCTCAATAATATAGTTTTCTTTTTTCTTTTTCATTTCACAACTTACACAGATGTAAATTAGAGTTGGTTTCTTGCAGTCAGCAGGGATATTTCCTATTGGATGAGAAATGGAAGTTAATGATTGTCTAAGCTGTGACACTCTGATGGGGTTTGGAAGGGAAAGTCTGAATTGCTCGTAGGTTACTATTCATATAATAAGAGAGTATTCTGTTTGTTTTTTTTTTCTTTTCCCACATCCATGCCAGGTGAAGACTTCATTGTATCTCCCATGCATACTGCTGTGGTCAAATTATAAACTACCCCCATCAATGCTATACAGATTTTATTCTTTGAACAATCAAGACCAAGAAGCCCAGAAATCGCATATAGGTGGCCTCCATGTGTGTCCTGCTTACTTTTCCTGTGCACTGATTGTTTTATGGGTGAGACTGGGTGAAGTTGCTGTCACTTGTCTGTTAGCAGCATGAGTCATCCTTCCGTTAAGAGAGAGGAAGACAGTGGCAGCTTGAAATCTTGGGTCAGATTTCCTAGCAGCAGAGTCCAAGACCAGGATGCACTTAAGAGGAGACAGGAGTGAGGAAGCGGCACAGGGCATGTGGCTTCAGCTAGAAGGTAGCTTCAACTTACCCCACAAAGTTGATGTCCCTCACTTCAACAGAGCTGGCTTTTCCCCATGTCAGGCAGTCCTTGTATGGGTTGGAAGGGAGGAGGTTTGAACCTCTCTGGTAAAGTGGATCCTGAAGGCTGAGGACAGTTCTGCAGAAAAGAGGGCAGCTGAGGATCTTGAGCAGCTAATACTCCCAGCAGTTGGGGGAGGGCTGCCTCCCGGGGACAGGGGTCTGGGTGGAGTAACAACAGAATCCATCTTTTGCTTTTTGTATCTTACCTTTCAAATTCCTGCTTTACTCTGTGTTCACTGTGCTAGCATTCTCTTCAGAAACCATCTAAGACTCCTCACTGCCCAGAGAACACACTCCCAATTTTCTATTGTTCCCATCTTTTTTATTTCCAATCTTTGTCTCATGGCTCTTGCTACTCTTCCTGGAAAAACAATCCACCTTGTCCTGTACATGTTTCATGAATCCTTCTTTTCCTCTCTACCTGATATACTTCCTTGCTCATCTCATCTCCAATGCTTTCTTACTTATACCTAGAATTTAGAGTCAGCAGAACTGTAGAGTCCCCATTCGAATACATTTTTCTTTGGGTGAGTTATTTCACATCTTTGACTCTTCACCTCTACATGCGGCTTTTTGGTTCATAAATTGAAGTGTGATTTTGCATTTTAAAGCTTTATACTGCGTGCATGCTCAGTTGTTCAGTTGTGTCCAACTCTTTGCAATGCCATGGGCTGTAACCCGCCAGGCTCCTCTGTCCATTTTCCAGGCAAGAATACTGGAGTAGGTTGCCATTTCCTTTACCAGAGGGTCTTTCAACCCAGGATCAAACCCACATCTCCTGAATTTGTGGGCAGATTCTTTACCACTGTGCCACCTGGGAAGCCCCTCTTGCCCACTTGCCCATAGTACCCACTTAATAAAGGAATCTACCCATAAAGACTACTGTGCTCCCTCTGTCTTACGAACTTTCTTGTATTTATTGTGTCAACTGTTTGGTATTTATCACAACTACACTTGAATTATGATGCAATGTGACCTTTGACACACCATCTTCTTTACTAGCCTGTAAGCTTTCCAAAGGCAGGTACCATTGCTTGACCATCCTCTACAATGGCTGACACAGGGAGTTCCCTGGAGGTTTGTAAATTAACATGCTTGATAATGACAGCTTGTATCTGGACCACAAAAGTGTAGAAAGCAAGAGAGTTTTAAGCCTGTATGATTACAGTCGAAAAATCCAAGTAAGTTTAGGTCTATAGTTCAAACAAAAACTTAGAAGCTGATTGTGATATATAATGAATAGTGATGAAAAGCTCACCAGAAAATGGAACTTTTTATGGATGCAAGGGACCTCTAATCCAACTGTGTGTTAAAAATGAATGGTTCTAATAACTGATATATTAGGCAAGAAGTCCCAAATAGGTAGTCTCCCAAATACTTGCTCTGTTCACATTTATCAAATTACAGCCAAATAAAATGTGCTTTTAAAAACATTTTCAATTTCCTTAGAATCTTTCTTTGAGTTAGTATTGTATACCCTTCTTTCAAAACTGGAATATTTAGTTATCTGATTGAAACTATATGCCAAGATGATTAGAATCAGTAGGCTAATTATAAAAGGCAGCGGTATTAGGAATTATTATTTATTCTGTTCCTGGTGGCTAGAGTTTATTGTTTTTTAAGTGTATTCCATCATGCCCTAAGGATTTTTATAGACAACACTTTTTAGCAAGCCTGACTTTCATGATCTCACTCCATGCACAGGGCTTGTACAAGTGGCTGTTGAATACCAGCCAAAATGATCCACTTTTTATCACAAGATGGAAAACTTCATTCAATATGGTTCTATCTTGAAATATCTGTTTTCTGCTACTGGTAAAATACCAGTGACATATGAGGTAGTAAGCATTCACTGAACACTTTAAGATAAATAGTTCAGACTTTAAAAATCTGAAACTTGGGATGGTGCTGAAAAAAATACAAGTGGACCATATCACAGTAAACCAAACTTACTCATTTTTCTCCTTTGCCTCACACCATAACTCTAAATACAGAGATGGAGAAAAAGAAATTGTGAGCCCTAGAGGAATGTCTAATTAGCCTGACTATTCCTACTGTAGTTGACAATTTATCTCCTTTTAAAACAATCCATGGTTTATGTGTGTTTCTCAGCTGAAACTTGGAGATGAGAAAAGATAGAATATTTGGAATGTCATACACAAGAAAGCATTTCTGTCAAACACATTATTGAAGCTGGAAAAAAAATGAAATTGAAACAAAGAACACCTGCTACTTTAACTCATTTTAAAAAAACATAATACTCTTTACTTGCTGACTGGAAATATTGTACTTTCAGAGAAGAGAAAGTGCTAATCTAAATGGGAAAAAATATGATTCACTATGCAATGAAATGAAATAAAAAATATTTTATATTGAGTATTTCAGTTTGTGGAAGATTAGATAGTTTGTATAAAAATGGTTTTATTCATCAGGTGGTGAATATTTCTCACAAATTGCAGTAAAGAGAATAAAATCAGCTTGTCACTAAAGATTTTTTTTTATTGACATCTTTAGCTTGTCTTCATGCCAGTAATTAAATTGCTAATTATGTGTTTCTGTTACTGTGGTCATGCTTTTATTGCATAATTGCTTCAAGTTTTGCTCAAATCACTAACAATATTTATTTAACCTTTTTGTGCGTTAGATAAATTTTAATATATAAAAGCTTTGGAACGAGTTCATTGACTCTGTTTTGATTAGCAAAATCAAAGGAATTCTAACCTTTCTTATAGTTACATGGGTTGGGTCACATTTTCAATGAGTTGCTGATAATTATTAATTCAAGCAGTAGCAATCACTGAAAGACCAACTGAAATAGAAGAGGAAAAAATACAAAGAAAACTTTTCAAAAACCCAGTGTCCATTCCAGAGAAATAAAATGATCTTTCTTACAGTAATCAGAAATATAAAATTAATAATTTGATCCTTCATATGTGCCTGGAGTTTTACAACAAATATTTGATTAAATTGTGGCTAATTCAGTTACTGAACTTCCCCTGTCCTTTTGAATGTAGGCATCATTTTTGTCAGTGTTTCAATGTATTCATAATTTTTCCCATTTGTTTATTTTATGCAAACCATAAGAGACATTTTTCTCAGTGAAGATTGCCTCTTTATTTTATTTTGAAATATTTGTATATTTATTTCATTAAATGAGATAATGCTTTTTCTTATTAACATAATTTCCAGTACATTAAACATATTTCTCCACAGACAGAAGAGAGGAATCAAATTAAATGACAGCTAAATCACTTGCAGCAATTTCAACTGTTAAAAGAAATAAGTGTCTCTGTTTTCTTTGTGATCACAAGATGTGCTGTAAAGGGAAATGAAATACTAAAGAAAGAAGGGAAAACATAAAGAAATAATGACTGACTTATTGCAGTAATACCACTGAGAGAAGAAAAATTCACTACAAATAAAAGGAAAAATAATATAGTGGATTTGAAAGTTACCAAAATTCATTTCTTATTGATGAGTTCAGTGGAAGCCTAATACTAAGTAAACTGATGAAAAAAAATCAATGCAATAAACTATGAATGATGAAAGTTGAAATAAATACTTTGCGTATAGAGGACCATTATTCTAAATGTCTTTAATTTTTTAATAATTCATACCCTTATGTTTATAAAAAAGAGGAGTTACTGCTTGGTGGACTCAAAAGCCATGTAAAAAGCATCTACCAGAATCTCATATTTAGTAATAAGTCCAGATGATATTGGTGACCTTATGGTTTTTAGTCTCATGTCCTGACTTTGACAGAAGTGCATTAGGAGTGGTGAACCTGACTTTTAAAAAATGGTGCTGATAAACGATGCTGGTGCGTTTATGCAGCATACTTTCTCCATCAGGGATAAACTGCTTTCCAAAAAGACAATTTTGGGGATACTTAGTTCACAAACATACTGTACAGTATGCTTGTGAATATGTTGGGAAACAGCAATGACACTTTGAAAAAATTCATTCTTGCCCCTCACATAACCATATGCGTGCATATGTGTGTCTTGTCTTTATGTATGTGACTTTATACTGGCCAATTTGTTAATGTGTCCAAATCAGAGCATACAGGTTACCTGGATCTGTGTATTTGCAAGTGAGATTATCCATTTGTTTTCTCACGTTTCATACATCATTAAAAAAAAATAGTTAATTTGATGAATTCAATCAGAAGGCAGTCAATTCAGTATGGGGGAGAAAAATCACTGGAGCCACTTCTCCTGAACTGATTTTGACTGAATTCGCCTTCTCATACAGTTGATCTTAAAGCCTTCTCAGACTCCTCTCTGTCCTCGTTGTCGTGTCCCCCAGTCAGTTTGCACCCTGATCCCTCCCCTCTCTCTCTTCCCTTTTGGGCCTCCCCTCTGTCTTCCTTCTGCCTTTCCCTTTTCTTCTTCCCTCAGACGTGGAGAAAAGCTTCTCCACCTGCCCCCTGTCCTCTGTCCCCGCCCACCACACATAAAGCTTCCCCTGTCCCACTGGTGGAGGGGGAAAGATACAAATTCTAAGGCTAGTTTTTCTGTTTTTGATTTACAGAGATTTGGAACTATTGCTTTGCTGGAAACATCTGACTGCTGGTCTAGAACATGACTCCAGGTAATTGTGATTTTTCAACTCCTAGAGACCTCTTCTTCCCAAAGGTTCTCAGGTCTCTCTGCTCAGTATACACTTTCTGACCATCCCTGGGATTGTTTTCTTCTCAGCCCTGCATCCTTGTGAGGGTGTAGCATCTTTATGCTAATCAGAAGCTGGTGCTCAGTCTCTGTAGCTGTGACTGTGTTTGTGAGGCCGGATCTATATACACACATGCATATATACACACCAACAAATTAAAATTGGATCTGGAAAACACCCTTGTCCTCAGAGTCATATTAAGCAGTGTGGAGCTGCAGAGCCAGCGGTCTTCTAAGGGATAGGGGAGGGCTGGCATAGGGATGGGGCTCTGTGGATGTTCAGGAATCCTTTTGTGTGCCTACTTTGGAAATACTTCTTCTTATCTTTCATTTAGAATGCAGGGGAAGAGGCAAAAGTGCAGGCCACATGCACGAGATTTTGAATTATGCATTAAGCTGATAATGCCCCAGAATGCAAGCTTATGTCAATAAATAGCTAGGCTGGTGGGAGGAAGGAGGTCACTTCACCTGTGCTGAGGGTACCACATAGGGAGAGCTCTACAGGAGGCCTGGGCAAAGGGTGAAAGGAAGTTCACGTGCTTTTAGCTTGCTCCGATGAAGAAGCAAGAAGAGTAAGTTAATATTGAAATTATTGTTTAATGCTTATTTACTTTTAAATTGGGTTAGCCAGGATAACAAGACTGTTTCCAGCGTGGGCCCTATGTGTGCATGTATGCATTTGTGGCAGGGTTAGCCCTTCTGTAGAATCTTACGTAAGAGATTCTGTCCAGGGGAGAAATTCATTTGGATGCTTTAATGGGACCTATAAACTCTTTAAAAAGGCAAGATTTTTCGAGACGAAATTTGACAAAATACATAATAAAACATTCAGGGTTTTGTTTCAGTGGATATCCCTTCCTGATTAATATGTAGCCAAAAAGCAAAAGTTAGGCTAGTGGAAGAAGCAGAAGGATTAAAAGAATGCTATAAATTAGTCTCTGACCCGTGATGCAGCACTTCCCAATGCTGATGGAGATGAATTCATTCATCTTTGCATTGCTCCTTGTGCTTTAGTAAAATGCATCCACAGATATGACCATTTTCTAGTATGAGAAATTAGTACACGTGGTGCATGTACACAGACACACACCGATTTTTTAAAAAATATTTAGCTTTATCTCCCAAGTGTCTGGGAGCAGGGACCTTAGGATATGAACAACTGAACCTTTGCCTTTTTCCTCACCAAAAAAGAGAGAAGAAATTACATGTGAATTTCATCATTTTCCTACTTTTAAACAGTAGTTTGCAGCCCCGGGTTCTGCTGATCAGAAGCTGGTGCTCAGTCTCTGTAGCTGTGAATGCGTTTGTGAGGCTGGTTCTATATGCACACATTCATATATACACACACCAACAAATTAAAAACGGATCTGGGAAAACACCCTTCTCCTCAGAGAGTCATATCAAGCAGTGTTTAAATTAAATAATTTGCAGAGTGTGGGGAATAAAGCTTTTGTAGCAGTATCTGGAGATTGTCTTCCCTTGGGAAATTCTTGCCATTTAGTCCAATCTGGTGCATGCCAATGAGACGCACAGGCTGCATACACACAGTGGTAGATAGATTTTATTTTCCATCTAAATTATATTCATTTCTTTGGGTTATCTGCTATTTTGTGTTCCTGTTGAAAAATTAAAAAAAAAAAAGGGGGAGGCAAACCTCTTGTGAAAGGTTGAGGTCATTAAGATCCGAACAAAAACGAGGAAAGGTTATTAGTGAGCAGCAGTGAGGGGAGGCTGACTTCTCCTGGAGTAAAGCCAGTTTTCCCACAGCTCCTAGGGGAACATGGCTGTGATCCAGAGGAGAACGTTCCAGCACAGGTCAGTGTTTGATTTTGCTCCCAGCACCATTGACTGATGGCAAAAGAGGAGACATTGCTGTGATGAGGTAATGTGAGTGGGGAAACCACAAGTAGAAGAAATGAGTTGATTTCTTGTTACTTATCCTGTTCAACCAATATGTAATCTGAACTGGATGCTAAGGAGAAGTTCACCATTTAGAACCTCATACTGTGTCTCTAGTTAACTCATTTCTCTATGGTCAGATATTTCTAGCCTAATCAGCACACCTATCCAACCTATGGAGAAGTAAAATAAAGGATGATGAAGGAAATCTTAACAGAAGGGGAGAGAGAGAGAGAGGCAGAAAGGGAGAAAAATATCTGCCTATCTATGTATTTATTTCTGGGGAATGAAAAAATCCTGGTTATGAAAAGTAGGGTATTTTCAAGTGAAAATAGTTATTTTCACCAGGCTTAAGATTGTTTTTGTATCCTTCAGATTTCCACTTTACTCCTTTAAATTCTTGCAACTTATTAGTAGCCTCTGTAGAAGCCATGAGTTAAATTCCCAGTGAATCCTACATTCTGGTACACTCTTTCACAAAAATACTGGTGTTAGTCTGCTAGGGCTGCCGTAACAAAATACCACACAAACTGGGTGGCTTCAGCAGTGAAGGTTTTTTTTCTCACCAGCTTTGGAGGCTGGAAATCTGAGATCAAGGAGTCGGCAGACTGGCTTTCTTCTGAGGCCTCCCTCCTTGGCTTGCAGACGGCCGTCTTCTCCCTGGGTCCTCACGTGATTGTCCCTCTGATCGTGCATGTGTGTGTTATCTTTTTGTGTCTAAATTTCGTTTTCTTCAAAGGACACCAGACATACTGGATTAGTACCCAGTCCTGTCCAGCTCTGGACGACAGGATGACTCTTGACATGGACTATATCCTGTCAGTCTCCTCTGTCCTTGGCTTTACCAGGCAAGAATACTGGAGTGGGTTGTCATTTCCTACTCCAAGGGATTTTCCTGACCCAGGGACCGAACATATGTCTCCTGCATCTACTGCATTGGCAGGCAGATTCTTTACCACTGCGCTACCTGGGCTTCCTGTATTGGATCAGCGCCCACCTTAAAGTATTCATTTTAACTTAATCACTCTTTTAAAGACCTTATTTCCAAATATGAGTATATTCTGAAAACTATAGGACTTAGACATATGAATTTGGGAGCACTCAGTTCAGTGTATGATAACTAGACTCCCAGAACATTTGATATTTAAATGATCATTTTTTTCATTTATTTCTGTGAGCTTATTTACAGATTAGTTTCCCCAACCTTCATTGTCTTATGCATTTTTATTATAACTGATTGAAAGTAATTTATTACAACTAACATAAGGGGTTGTATTTTGTTGTTTTAAGAAGTGAGGGCTGGAGAGAGAGAAAACCTTATTTAAGAAAACAAATCTTGCTTGAGTTTTTTAAAAAGGGAAGTCCTCTCTTTTCCATGCTAGAACAGCAGCAGGGCAGACCTGGAGGTTAAGAGGGCCGGTTTTTGAGTCTGCTCCACTATGTACTAACTGTGACCTTCAGCCTAGTACTTAGCCACCCTGTGCCTCCCACTGATTTCTGCTATGTATGTTGTGGATAATAAATAGAACTGTCTCAAAGGATGGGAGGATAACTGAGATAATGCATGTAAAGTGTTTAGCATGTTGCCTGTCTCAGGGTAACTATTGTTATGAACTGAATATTTTTGTCTTTCCCAAATTCATATGTTGAGGCCCTAACCCCCAATATGATGGTGTTAAGAGGTGGGGCCTTTGGGAGGTGGTTAAGTTTAGATTAGATCATAAGAGTTGGACCTTTATGATAGGATTAGTGCCCTTAAGAGAAGAGAGAGAGATTTCTCTCTCAAGGAGCGTCATGGAGGAAAGGCCGTATGAAGACATAAGCTAGAAAGTGGCTCTTTACAATCCAGGAATTGGGTCCTCACTAGACACTGAATCTGCCTGGATTTTGATCTCCGACTTCTAGCCTCCAGAACTATGAGAAATAAATTTCTGTTTATTAATCCACCAAGTCTATATTTAGTTCCCCTAAGAGACTAAAACAGTATTCAATAAATATTTATCTAGTAAAGAATCTGCCTGCAATGCAAGAGACCTGGCTTAGATCCCTGGGTTGCGAAGATCCCCTGGAGAAGGAAATGGCTACCCATTCCAGTATTCTGGCCTGGAGAATTCCATGGACTGTATAGTCCAAGTGGTTGCAAAGAGTTGGACATGACTAAGCAATTTTCATTAATAATCTTATTTATATATAAATATTTAATATTATATATCTGATAATCATAATAACCACAGATACTTATAAAATGCTACACTGAACACTGTTACTGGACAAATTTAATACCTTTCTTGAATCTTCTCTGATTACAGACTTTGATCCTGCTTTTAGAGGTGGAGCTAGGAGCAATTCTTTGTAACAGTTTTTAAGTGGACTTTGATAGAGAGTTGGACTCAAAAAGTGTGGATAAAGCATGAGCAGGCTTTAATGTCACCTTTTGTCCTCCGAAAGATCCTTGGCAGAAAAGGAGAGTAATGAATCAGAAGGACAATGGAAAAAGGGGACTGGCGTCTTCCAACAGCATGAGGCTTCTCAGGAACCTGGCCTTTTTTCCCCTGGAGATCCTCTGCTTGTGCAACATAAGTGACACAGACCAGGGGTATGTCCTCTGGTCTCTCCGAGGGACAAGCCACCAAGCCCTCCATCTGCCTATTGGAGATAGTGGCTCAGCCTCCCTGTGCAAGAGTTCTAGACACATCAAGGGCCACTAGACATTCATGACTGGGCTGTGTGACAGACGTCACCCACAAGTCTTTTATAAATACATAGTTACGTGCCAGACATGTTCTTTGATTCTGCAAAGTATGGCCAACAGCACTCGAAATTCTATACTGTAATCCATGTGCATCAGCCAGCACTTGGCTCTTACAGCCCTTAGGACTTGACTACTTTAGAAATTGCATGATGACCAACAAAATCAAAGTACCTATCATTTTCAAATTGGCATTTCCTTAAGAAACTCTTGGCTCCATGAAGGAAATTGTCCTATGAAAACATTCATCAAGACACAGCCCTTAGTTTTGAGGGAAATTTGGGAAGTAGAAAGACACTTTGAATTGAATACAAAAACCAGGTGTTTGAGCTATGTTAAAGTAATAATGCTAATGAAACAAATAGCTGATGTTGATTGAGCATTTTCTCTGTGGGCAACACCATGCTAGGCTCATTTAATTTTCCCACAATCCTTAAGATGTTTTATTATCTCAAGTTTACAGATAAATAATGCAGTGAAAAGGATTTCCAGGATGCAAACCATGACTCCATTGCCATCTATGGCAGTGGTTGCTGTATTTGGATGATATGAAGAATCATGGGGGAGTTTTTTTTTTTAAATAAAAGACTATTTTCAGATTGTACATAAAAATAAATTCCAGAGATATTCAAAATCTAAACTTTAGAAATCATAAAAATATGAGATTTTTTTTAATACTTATCAGTTGGGAAAGAATATTCTAAGGAATAAAAAAGCCTCTGTGTATTCACATTGTACAAAATTGAAAGTTAGCTTTTTAGAAAGTCATAAGAAAAAGATAAATCTCACAGTATAAAAATACATATAGGATATAAACAGGCAATTCTTAGAAGAAATGAGCATGGCTAATAAACATGTGAAATGAAGCTGAGAATGAAAATTAAAAGTGAGATATCATTTTAAATGCAATATATTGGTAAAATATTAAGCTATGAAAAATA
The DNA here is from genome assembly GCF_003369695.1 of Bos indicus x Bos taurus. Taxonomy (NCBI): domain Eukaryota; kingdom Metazoa; phylum Chordata; class Mammalia; order Artiodactyla; family Bovidae; genus Bos; species Bos indicus x Bos taurus. The sequence continues at coordinate 41,033,227 of NC_040086.1, forward strand.
TTTAGCATCAGTGAGTTGTGGAGAAATGGGCCCTCTTGTAATTTCTGTGGATGAGAGTAGAAAATGATATAGTTTTTTGGAAGGATAAATTTTCAGGTTTAATAAGTTCACATACCTTTGATACAGAAATTCCAGTTCTAATCTATAGTGTAAAACAACTTCATGTAAATGAAAATACACATACATATATATGTATATGTGCTTAGTCACTCAGTTGTGCCTGACTCTTTGCGACCCCATGGACTGTAGCCCGCCAGGCTCCTCTGTCCATGGGTATTCTCCAGGAAAGAATACTGGAGTGGGATGCCATGCCCTCTTCCAGGGGATCTTCTCAGCCTAGGGATCAAACCCAGGTCTCCTGCAGTGCAGGTGGATTCTTTACCATTTTGGTAAAACTAATAAGTTAGGAACAATAGTAAAAGTACAGTAAAGGCTAAAAATAATTATGATAATTTATATTATGAAATACTATATAGCTATTACAAACAATAAGAAAAATAGATTTGGATAAATCTAGATATAAATCAGAATTACATAAAATGAAAGTCAATTCACAGAACAATATGTATAGTCTGATTTTGATCATGTAAAATACAGACACAAATCAATTTGAAATGAATACATAAAGGATACGAGGCTCAAAAGAGTGACATAGGAAGATTCTGAACTCATTTCCTGCCATAGACACACTGAGTTTACAGCTACCTATGAAACAATTCCCTCTTAAAAAAACAAAACAAAAAAACCTTAAGGGCTGGCTGAGTGATGACTCCACATTGTGAAAATGACAAGAAAACCACATGAAAGGGTGCGAGAGGCCGGGACACAATCTCACTGTAAATGATGTGGTAAAGACTAAAATAAAGATTGTAAAGACACATCTGTGTTTAACAATAACTAACTCTGTGAGAACAGATACTGAAGGATAGCAGGAACATTCTTTCATATTTTTATTGCATTGATACATCATATACTGATTTTTAGCTATAAACATGTTTGTTAATTTATATTTTTGTAAAGTGACTCCCCTAAAGTTATTGAAAATATTATTGACTTGAAAAATTCTACATTCATAGATGAAAAGATAGACATGAAATAAAAGATGGGTCACAGAAATGGTGGGTTTACAGATGATAGGTTTTCTTTAAGCTTTTTCATACTTTATTTTCCATATATTCTGTAGTGAGTACATCATGCTCCACCCAAAGTGTATTGAATAAAAATCTCAAAGATTGGGACCCAGAGATGTGCACTTTACAAAGCTCCTGAGATAAACCTGGTAGTCAACTGCATTTGAGAATAACCCACAAAGGTTACATATCTCTAAACAATTTCAAGGCAACATGGACCTTAGAATTTAAATGTGCTCAGAAAGACTGATTTCACTTAGATTTTGCTTCCAGGTAAATTCTGGAGAACATAATTGTTTCCTTTACATTTCATGAATACTGATTCAGTTGCTTTTTTACTTCCAGATTCTCCATCTACTGTGCAGTGATGCTATTACTTTGGTGAGTTTTCCACACTTGCTGAATATCCTATACCTCATGCTGCTATTTATATTAACTACGTATGTTTGCTGCTCTAATTCTAAACTCAACACTTATGACTATGTATTTAATTGCTTACAGAATAACCAGTGGGGTGGTTTTAGAAAACCCATGACTCGTTCTCCACCTCTTTTCTCTTACCCCTTCTTATTTTCTTTTTTGTTTGAAATATGTCACTTTCTCAGGGTATTGAGCTCTTAGAAAAGAGACAAGATTACTTTTCATATATGAGCGCCCTCTTTTCCTGTATCTCTCATTGGAAAGGAAGAGCCAGATGTGTGTCTTTTTCAAAGAATGTTGAATTAATCTACATAACTTACAATCATGTCTGCCTGCCGTCATGTCTTTCTGACATGCCAGTGTGTACACCAAATGTTTGTCTACTTAGCAACGAGACACTTATTTTTGTGTTCCCAGATCTATTGAAGTTTGCTTAAGGATGCAGTTTCGTCCTGTCTCAGCTATGGCATGGGATCAGTTTTCCCTTGTGTGCCCACTAGTTCCATTACCTTTACCTTTGTATATTTCTTATCTTGGAGGGCAAATGATGACTGGACTGTTATATCCTCCAATGGCTACTACAGCAGTACTCTTTGGAGAAAAAATAAAGTATAACTTTGTGGCTTGACTGTATCTATCTTGAGATCGTTTTTCACATTCCAGATTTCGGAAGCTCATGAAGCTGAAGTTCCTGACCTCTTGTTTACAACATGTACCCTGGCTAAGTTTCTCTTGCTACAAGAATAGCTACAAGCATGAGAATTATCATAAAGGGGGAGAAAGCGCTTCAATAATTAGGATTCATCTACAACTTGAGCATTTTATTAATTACACATTGTAATCACATGGCTAGTCACAAAACCAATCGTGCAAGTCTGTATTTAGAGATTTGTAGACAGAAGACTTAACGTAAACATAGAAATGTTAAGCCTACTCAACTGTAACCTGCAAAGAAGATAACAAGAAGGATTCTGTTCTCTGTATGATTTGTGAACAATGCTAAGTAAATATTCATCATTAATATATAATAACTGTTGCTTTTGGCAGTTCACTTTTCATTTAATTTGATAATGTGTCCAGTAAATGAAGTGGTACAGGCTACAGTGTTTTACCAACACAATTGCATATTTTCAATCATTGTTAAATGAAGGCAGCTCAAGGCAAAGCTTTAACCCCCACTAGTTTTGTGTGTGATAAAAAGAGAAGGCGCTATCAATCTTTATTGTCTGTCTCGCTTACTGTAATTGCATTCAATAGTCCACTGATTCTGTTGTCTGTGCTAATGTCAGGAACAGAGGAGAGCCAGATGCTCAGACTTGATCATATGCATCCAGTGGCCACTTTGATAAGTTGGCAGCAAGTCTCTGGGTTTGATGATAAATTGTTAACGCTATAGATTATGAACAGCTGAACACTGCAAGTGTACATGGAGGAAACTTCTTACCTTGTTTTAAATCTGGCACCATGATGCTAGCTAAAGGGCATGTCATGTATTATTCAAATGCATCTTGCACTGGAAATGTGCCAATGACTCATTGTATCCCTATGAATAGTAAAAACAACAACAACAACAAAAATCCACAGTGATTTGAACATGACATTAATGGTCCCAGGATTATGAAAAGCATTTTGAAATGCTGTTTAATAGTTTTGATTATCTAATTCAACAAGAAGAAAGCTTCTGAGTTTTATTCATGTTTAATCCATATTAAATCATGCTCTTCCTGGTCATTTCTGTTATATTAGCCAATAATGAGGATGTTTTCTAAAAACAAACTGGTTTTTCATTAGTTAAAACCCATGGCAGTTTGCTTGTGAAGGGACCTAAATTGGAGCTGGGGGCAAGCAGCGTGTTGAAATTTTTGCCAAGATTCTGTTTCACAGAGATGCTGCTACCTCTGAGAAATGTGATATAGGCCATTTATACAGAATATATAATAGGTCTTGTTTCTCTTGAGCCCATATGACAGTTCTAAAAGTTCAGGTCATGGTTCTTAAGTCATTGGATACCTATTAAAGTTTTAAAAAGCTGAGATGACTGGGAACCATACGAAAGTATTATACTGGAGAATGCTGAGCTGTTGACCACATTTTAATGGAAACTTCTAAGTACAACCAGATGAAGAATATTTCTTTATCTTTGGAGGAGTTGCTCTTGAAGTCTCTGATCTTATATGGTTCATTTTCCCCTAAAATAAACACATGTAAGAAATGCTGTTGGATTTAAGGATGGGGACCAAAAAGGTCTCCAGCTAATTGGTGTTTCCTTTTACAAGACACTGGAAATTTTGTAATCTAAGGTGTCTTCCTTTTTGCTCCTGCTGCCAGGAAACTCAAAAACTCAATTATAGTCACCCTTTTAGCTGAGTTTTCAGCCATGATGATCTGTGACTATCTCCTTAATTCTTTTCTTGTTACTTTTACCTTGGTTTTCACGTCTGTCTCTAATAGCAGGAAGAGTATGGATAGAAGAGAAAAGAAAGGAGGAAACAAACTTTAATAAGAGGTTTAAAAGAGTCCAGAGGTATTTAACTGTGTCACCAGTATAAGGACCGAAGTTTCTAGGAATGACCAGTGTGGAATTATAGCTGATACTGGGAAAGTCACTTCTACCTGTCTTATGGTCGAAATTCCTCATCTTTAAAAAAAAAAAAAAGTGGATATAATAAAAGTGTTTAACTCATAAGATCTGTGAGGGTTAAATTAATATAAAGTGAGCATTTAATTAAAAGCAACTATTATGGTGATAATCTTTATGTGAACTCTAGAAGGTAAATATAGTCCTTTGCTGTTCAGTTACTAAGTCATGTCTGACTCTGCAACCCCATGGATTGCAGCATACCAGGCTTCCCTGCCCTTCACTATCTCCCAGAGTCTGCTCAAATTCATATAGACTGAATCAGTGATGCTATCTAATATAACCCAAATAGAGTTTATTTTTTATGGCATCTGAAATTGAGTTCAAGCCTTAATGTAATCTTCCCCATGATTTGGTATACTACATATTAAATCCTGCCTTAAGCAAGCTAATGTATGAGAATCTTGGTTTACTCATTTGATTAAGAAATGTAGTCTTCATTCATAAAAGATGTTTATCTTTGTAAAATTATTTTAGTGTTCTTTGAGGTATCAGGCTTTTCTGTGAAAATAAGTTATTTAAATTTATACAAGTTTGCAAGAATATATTATTGGTCTAAAGTAAGATACTGTTCCCTTTAGCTCATCATTTGAGAAAGAGTTCCACCCACATGAACCCTCTCCTTCTTGTGTATCTCTAGAATTGACACTCATCTGGCTCCAGTCACTGGGACTACTTCTTCCTGGGCTTCCTTCCTTTAGCTCTCCCCTGCTGAGTCCTATTTGTCAGCATGCCCAGGGGCATGGGCTTCCAGCTCCCTGCTTGCTCCATCTACACTCCCTTGTGGATTCGTCCAGTCCAGAGGCTCTAGAGACCATTCTAGATACTGATAGCTTCTGACTTCTCATCTCCATTGTGACTCCTTTCCTGGCCCTTCTGCTCACTTATCCAACTACCTATTTGACATCTTACCTTCCATGTAAGTTCAGTTCAGTTCAGTCACACTCACTTGTGTCCAACTCTTTGCAACCCCATGGATTGCAGCATGCCAGGCTTCCCTGTCCATCACCAGCTCCCAGAGCTTACTCAAACTCATGTCCATCAAGTCAGTGATGCCATCCAACCATCTCATCCTCTGTTGTCCCCATCTCCTCCCACCTTCAATCTTTCCCAGCATCAGGGTCTTTTCCAGTGAGTCTGTTCTTCATATCAGGTGGCCAAAGGACTGGAGTTTCAGCTTCAGCATCAGTTTTTCCAATGAATATTCAGGACTGATTTCCTGTAGGATGGACTGGTTGGATCTCCTTGCAGTCCAAGGGGCTCTCAAGAGTCTTCTCCAACACCACAGTTCAAAAGCATCAACTCTTTGGTGCTCAATTTTATAGTCCCACTCTCACATCCAGATATGACTACTGTAAAAACCATAGCTTTGACTAGACGGACCTTTGTTGGCAAAGTAATGTCTCTGCTTTTCAATATGCTTTCTAGGTTGGTCACAACTTTTCTTCCAAAGGATCAAACGTCTTTTAATTTCATGGCTCGTTTAATTTCCATGTAAACAAGCATCCAAAACCTAGTTTGATTTCCACTCCCCGCCCCTGAAGCCATCTTATTCTCCAGACATTCCTATTTCAGTAAGTATCACCACCATGTGAAATTGCTTAAGCCAAAACTTAGTTATCATCCTTGCTTCCTCTCTTTCTTCACCCATCACAGTCAACCAGGAAGTCCTGCTGGGTGTGTCTCTGGAACATACCTGATTCCTTCCCTACCTTAGCCTCTAAGCCTAAGTAAGCTGCCACCCCGACTTATCCCGCTGCAGAAACCCTCTGGTCTCTCTGCTTCTTTTTTTTCTCCACTGATTGTCATTATCTGATTTCTTTATTCTTTATTTGCTGATTCTCTGTATTCCACTACTAACATGTAAACTTCATGAGAACATAAATATTTTTATCTCATTTATCCTTGAGCATTGTGTTCAGCATGGTGGTTCAGAATATAGGCTCTGGAATCAGATTCACTGGGTTTGGATCCTGCCACTGATGCCCACTGCTCTGGGATTTCACAATTGCTTCATCCTGTGTGGCTAGTTTTTCCAAGTGAAAATGGAGACTGTGTTAATGTCAACTCAGACTATGTTGTGGGGAATAAAGGATACCATATTTGTGAAATATTTATGACAGGCCTGGAACTCTATTTTCCTACTCAGAATAATGCTTCTATACCGTTGATAGTTAATAAGTATATGAATAACATAGGAAAATATATACATTGATATTCTAATACTTAATTGATTAATTTTGAATATTATCTCCTTTACTATTAATTTATGAAAAGATCTTATAATAATATTTGTGACCTCAGAAAGTATTTAAAATATTTGTAATGTTTAACCTAGTAACCTATGATTAACATTTATATAGTCATTTAAATTTCTAAAGTTGAAATATTAAATCTTGATACATTAGTCAATAATTTTGGGAAATAAGCTTACTCATGATAAATGATGAAATTACTTGGCTGTTTTGAATATTAGAATTTTGAAGATTGATAACTACTTTCTCTTCATATGTGTTACTTGTTTGCGAAATTAGAAAATATAGTTGAACAAAATGAAAAAAAATAAAAATAGTTTATAATTCCTTATTTTTATATCTACTTGTACTTCCAGATTTCTCTGTATACTGTCCTTGTATTATGTTTGATGCTAGATGTTGGAAAATAATTAATCTGAGGAGTAATCTTAGGGGAATCACTTATATTGCTACTATTAACTGCATTGCTTTTTTGAAATTAATTTTATTGCTCTTTGCTGTATGTACATAGAACAATTAATTTTTAAATTATATTCTAAGACCTTGTTAAACTTACTTAGTAGCTGTATTATAGAATTTTCTATGTATACAAATATGTTATCTAGATAAAGACCATTTTACCTAGTCATTCAATTTTATGGTTTTTATTTCTTTATCTTGTCTTATTACACTGTATATAATCTCAAGTAAGATGCACTAGTGAGATGAGTAACCTTTGTCTTTTGTTCCAGTCTTAGAAAGTATTCAGTACTTCTTATGAAATGTGATCCTAGTTGTGAGTTTTTAGCTATTCAGTTCATTCAGTTCAGTTCAGTCGCTCAGTCGTGTCTAACTACTTGCGACCCAATGAATCACAGCACGCCAGGCTTCCCTGTCCATCGCCAACTCCCGGAGTTCACTCAAACTCACGTCCATCAAGTTGGTGATGCCATCCAGCCATCTCATCCTCTGTCGTCCCCTTCTCCTCCTGCCCCCAATCCCTCCCAGCATCAGAGTCTTTTCCAATGAGTCAACTCTTTGCATGAGGTGGCCAAAGTACTGGAGTTTCAGCTTTAGCATCATTCCTTCCAAAGAACACCCAGGACTGATCTTTAGAATAGACTGGTTGGATTTCCTTGCAGTCCAAGGGACTCTCAAGAGTCTTCTCCAACACCAGGGTTCAAAAGCATCAATTTTTCAGCGCTCAGCTTTCTTCACAGTCCAACTCTCACATCCATACATGACCACTGGAAAAACCATAGCCTTGACTAGACAGACCTTTGTTGGCAAAGTAATGCCTCTGCTTTTTAATATGCTATCTAGATTGGTCATAGCTTTCCTTCCAAGGAGTAAGTGTCTTTTAATTTCATGGCTGCAGTCACCATCTGCAGTGATTTTGGAGCCCCCAAAAATAAAATCTGACACTGTTTCCCCATCTGCTTCCCATGAAGTGATGGGACCAGTTGCCATGATCCTAGTTTTCTGAATGTTGAGCTTTAAGCCATCTTTTTCTTATTAGGTACATACAATTTGTCATGTCATGACTTCTTGATAAATTGATCTTTGGTTCATTATGTAGTGTCCCTTTTTATTTCTGGTAATACTTTTTGAATTGAAGTCTTAACTTACCTAGTATTGTTGTACCTACACCCTTTCTTCTGAAGCTTAGAGCTCTTTCTCCTCTTTCTGTCAGTGTGTGTTAAAAACGAAGGCCTTGTATTTCCAATAAAGAACTCCATGCTGACTTCCATATAACCCTTCCCAGGGTTGGGCATGAGCTTTCTGTTCTAGTTTTTAGGTTTTTCTCCAGATCTGGCACTGCATACTTAGTTAACTTTCTTGCTCAATTATGTATTAAAAGGATGTTTGGGGAATTCACTGGCAATCTAGTGGTTAGGACTCTGCACTTCCACAGCAGGGGGTATGGATTCAGTCCCTAGTCAGGCAGCTAAGATCCTACCTGCAGTGGCACAGCTGGAAAAAAAAAAAAGGTTGTTTGTTGTGTTTCATACAGCATTTCCAGACATTTGTAGCAGAAAGAGCTTATCTTGTCTGCTGTATTGATGAAATTAGGAGGTTCACTGCACCTTTAATTGCACACTTTTTTTAATATTTGAATTTAATTTTCAGTTCTTTAAAAATAAATGTAAAGAACAGTAAGAACTATAGCTGTTATTTATATATTGAGGTTTCTGATAATAAAGATTGTAATGGAAGCTCATGGTGTATTTTCATTATTTCGAAGTTCCAGGTATAATTTATTTTATATGACAAAATTAGACAAAAATGCTTGCATGTTAACTAGCATGTCTTGCCTCCTGCTTTTCACTAAGATCGTATTATCTCAGTATGATAACAATGGTTATATAGGGTTGGTCAGAAACTCTAGCTTTTGATGACATTTGAGACTTAGACACTTTCATTACACCAAATACTGATAAGAGTATTTCAGATATTCTTTAGGGATTTAGCACAATCCCTTTCTCAACATTTCTCACATTTTCTCCATACTTTTCATTTAGTAATTCAGCACAATAATTTGTAATTTTTGCTTTTAATATTACTACCCTCTTATTTATACTGCATTTTGTTCTGCTGCCCTCTCCATACATTTTCATGCTAAAAATCCATATTTTATAAAACATAAACATATAACCACTGGGAAAACTGAAATAAAAGTAGTCTTTGATTATGTGAATATTTTGATCCTATAGCTTTCTGGGTCTAAGATGTGAGCAAGTTGTGCTTATTGCCAAAATTCACTTGGGAATGTGGATCTCCATCCTTCTATTCTAGACTTTAATAAGATTATATTTGGTAATTGTGCAGTGTGTCAGAGATGAAATTCTAATAGTCACAGCTATGAAGCATGGATAGGGAGTATTTGCATTTTATAAGATTTTGTTCTAGAACCAGAAGGCAAAATAATGTGTATCTTTCTGTAAAATGAGCCTTTATCTAAGCATTTGGATTTGAGAATCCCATAGACAGAGGAGCCTGGCAGGCTACAATCTGTAGAGTTGCACAGAGTTGGACACGACTGAAACAACTTAGCACAGCACAGTGCAGCAATTTGTTTAGTACTAAAATATAATTAGAAGTATAATTTGCTAATCCTGTTTATCAACTATAGATATAGTTGTAGAGACATAAGCTTTCTACTCTGGAAAGGTCATGAAGGCTAGCTCCTTGTTTGAAAGTTAAATCTCCTCTACAGTATTCCTGCCAAATACTCGTCAAGTCTGGAATTCAGCTCTTGTTCTGTAGGTATATAACCAGTGAGGTAAGGTGTCCTGACTCATGGAGACCAACTGCACCTCCTGAGATAATAAATAACCTTCTCTCCACGTGGTGCATTCTTGTGTCTCACTTTCTCTGAATCTTCATGCTCTTGACTCTGAGTTGCTATCCCATGCAGCCCAGGACAATCGAAACCAAACCCCAGTGCTTCTTCGGTTTTCACGCACACAAAAAACATCCATCGCTTTTAAGCATTTCATCATTTTATGCATGTACATATATGTGTTATCATGGAGGATAAGTCACATCATGTAGTCTTTAGGGTCTGTTGACAATTTCTTTTCTACTCTTTAATTCTCTCCCCATTCACTTGAGGTAAAGGCAGAATTCAATTAAGAAAACTTGTGTTCACATTCACTGTCATTCTTGTCTCCGATTCTGTTTTAGTTTATTGAAGAGTTACTTTCAACAAAGACCATACTCATCCTGAACAGAATTCTGGTGAATAGTTTTGTCTCTCATCACAGGTAATGCTGCTAAGTCACTTCAGTTGTGTCCGACTCTGTGCGACCCCATAGACAGCAGCCCACCAGGCTTCCCCATCCCTGGGAATCTCCAGGCAAGAACACTGGAGTGGGCTGCCATTTCTTTCTCCAATGCATGAAAGTGAAAAGTGAAAGTGAAGTCACTCAGTCGTGTCTGACTCTTAGCGACCCCATGGACTGCAGCCTACCAGGCTCCTCCGTCCATGGGATTTTCCAGGCAAGAGTACTGGAGTGGGGTGCCACTGCCTTCTCCGTCACAGGTAATAATTATCTTTAAAATGGTATTGAATGTCTATGTGAAAGTTTTAGTTGCTCAGTTGTGTCTGACTCTTTGCGACCATGGACTGTAGACCACCAGGCTTCTCTGTCCATGGAATTCTCCCACTGGAGTGGGTAGCCATTTCCTTCTCCAGGAGATCTTCCCAACCCAGGAATCAAACCCAGGTCTTCCACAATGGGGGCGGATTCTTTACCATCTGAGCAACTAAGTTGCCTGACGGTATGAATTCTTTAAAAATTGTGGTAAGAATTGATAAATGTGTTTAATAATAAAAATTCTGGGAATGTGGATTGAGGTCCAGGATGGGGGTTTACATAGGGATAATCATAGCAGGGATACCAGCAAGTAAATGAAAATAATTTGTTTGCAGGTTAGGTTGTAATGAACTATTGTGAAGTGAATACTTTTGTGTTATACTCAAGTAAGTAGAGAATCAGTAGCTAAAACATATTGCCAGATACCTGGTCATTAATTCCTTAATTAATGGATGCATTAGACTAATCTGTAATGAGCACATTCACCTAGATAGGAAGTACTCAAAGTACTTTTAGACATTAAGTGAGTGACTACTACAAGTAAACACTGCACTGCCCAGCATGACTGCTCATGTGGTTTTAAAAGTGCTTAGGAAACAGATCAGCTTCTAAAATTGACATATTTCCCTCTACAAATTATTCTAACACAGAAAGAACAAACAGTAATGTCTTACTTAAAGTGTAAATTAGATTGATGTCTAAATTACTTTAAATATACTCTACTAGTGTGTGAGATGAGTGCAATTGTGCGGTAATTTGAGCATTCTTTGACATTGCCTTTCTTTGGGATTGGAATGAAAACTGACCTTTTCCAGTCCTGTGGCCACTGCTGAGTTTTCCAAATTTGCTGGCATATTGAGTGCAGCACTTTCACAGCATCATCTTCCAGGATTTGAAATAGCTCCACTGGAATTCATCACCTCCACTATCTTTGTTCGTAGTGATGCTTTCTAAGGCCCACTTGACTTCACATTTGAGGATGCCGACTCTAGGTGAGTGATCAGACCATCATGATTATTTGGGTCGTGAAGATCTTCTTTGTATAGTTCTTTGTATTCTTGCCACCTCTTCTTAATATCTTCTGCTTCTGTTAGGTCCATACCATTTCTTTATTGTGCCCATTACTATTGTCCTTTATCGTGCCCATCTTTGCATGAAATGTTCCCTTGGTATCTCTAATTATCTTGACGAGATCTCTAGTCTTTCCCATTCTATTGTTTTCCTCTATTTCTTTGCATTGATCACCGAGGAAGGCTTTCTTATCTCTCCTTGCTATTCTTTGGAACTCTGCATTCAAATGGGTATATCTTTCTTTTTCTCCTTTGCTTTTCACTTCCCTTCTTTTCACAGCTATTTGTAAGACCTCCTCAGACAGCCATTTTGCTTTTTTGCATTTCTTTTTCTTGGGGATGGTCTTGATTCCTGTCTCTTGTACATCATCATGAACCTCCAGCCATAGTTCATCACACACTCTGTCTGTCAGATCTAGTCCCTTAAACCTATTTCTCACTTCCACTGTGTAGTCATAAGGTGCACAATTGCACTCATCTCACACGCTAGTAAAGTAATGCTCAAAATTCTCCAAGCCAGGCTTCAGCAATACGTGAACTGTGAACTTCCAGATGTTCAAGTTGGTTTTAGTAAAGGCAGAGGAACCAGAGATCAAATTGCCAACATCCACTAGATCATGGAAAAAGCAAGAGAGGTCCAGAGAAAACATCTATTTCTGCTTTATTGACTATGCCAAAGGCTTTGTCTGTGTGGATCACAATAAACTGTGGACAACTCTGAAAAAGATGGGAATACCAGACCACTTGACCTGACTCTTGAGAAACCTGTATGCAGGTCAGGAAGCAACAGTTAGAACTGGACATGGCACAACAGACTAGTTCCAAATAGGAAAAGGGGTACGCCAAGACTGTATTGTCACCCTGCTAATTTAACTTATGTACAGAGTACATCATGAGAAACGCTGGGATGGAAGAAGCACAAGCTGGAATCAAGATTGCCGGGAAAAATATGAATAACTTCAGATATGCAGATGACACCACCCTTATGGCAGAAAGTGAAGAGGAGCTAAAGAGCCTCTTGATGAAAGTGAAAGTGGAGAGTGAAAAAGTTGGCTTGAAGCTCAACATTCAGAAAACGAAGATCATGGCATCTGGTCCCATCACTTCATGAGAAATAGATGGGGAAACAGTGCCTGACTTTATTTTTGGGGGCTCCAAAATCACTGCAGGTGGTGATTGCAGCCATGAAATTAAAAGACGCTTACTCCTTGGAAGGAAAGTTATGACCAACCTAGACAGCATATTACAAAGCAGAGACGTTGCTTTGTCAACAAAGGTCCATCTAGTCAAGGATATGGTTTTTCCAGTGGTCATGTATGGATGTGAGAGTTGTACTATAAAGAAAGCTGAGCGCTGAAGAATTGATGCTTTTGAACTGTGGTGTTGGAGAAGACTCTTGAGAGTCTCTTGGACTGCAAGGAGATCCAGCCATTCCATCCTAAAGGAGATGAGTCCTGGGTGTTCCTTGGTAGGACTGATTTTGAAGCTGAAACTCCGATACTTTGGCCACCTGATGCGAAGAGCTGACTCATTTGAAAAGATCCTGATGCTGGGAAAGATTGAAGGCAGGAGGAGAAGGGGACGACAGAGGATGAGATGGTCGGATGGCATCACCAACTCAATGGACATGGGTTTGGGTGGACTCTGGGAGTTGGTAATGGACAGGGGGGCCTGGCCTGCTGGGGTTCATGGGGTCGCAAAGAGTTGGACATGACTGAGCGACTGAACTGAATGGATAAATACACTATTAAATCTTACTACCACAATTAGTATTTTTATTCAGAGTTGTGCAGAATTTTTAGAACTTCTACATTTGAAAAGAAAAGAAACGTTTGTGTTTCTTTAATCTCTTGAAAATGCTTTTCTTTCACCTACCTGTGCATCCGTTTTCTTCATCCTTTCTTTTGACTTTTGAATGTTGTGGATAAAAATATCTTTAGATCTTACTTAAAAGTACAATGCCTACTAGTTAATAGCAAGGATAACTGGGAGCAAACTCACCCCAGTGATTCTTAAGACTCAATGTCTACACAAATTGTGTGGTTATTTTACCTGGATAGGTTTTCCTTAGTTCTTTTCATAGGTAGTATATTTTTCTGGAGCCACATTCTCTCCAAATACTGGCAAACAAACAAATGAAAAATAAACAAAAGAAATGAACAAAAAACAGATAAATCTAGAGCTATGCCATGCCTGCAAAAACTAAATTTTCATAGTGAAATAGGTGATGTATTAAAAAATGGGAGTTAATAAGAAAGCTATACATTTATTAGAGAAAAGAAATACTGGGAAGGGTGAACTTTTGGTGCTGCAAAAATGAGTGAAATATCTCTAGCTCTATTTATCCTTAAGTGTCTGATAGTGGCAGCAGTGGTGGTTGGGGTTTTAGAGAATTTTTGCATCATTAGAATGTTGTAAACGACTTGCCATAGCATGTTGCACAGGGACAGGAACCTAATAAACATTTTATATGTTCACATATGTATCCCTGTCCATCTTTTTGATTGAAAACAATCCTACTGTAAAATACTAGTCTACTCTGTTCAATCAGTATGAATATATATATAGTCATGAGAATTATTTAATTTGTTTGATAATCTCATGTTTTGTTTATGCTGGAAAATCATTAAATAAGAGACAGAGAAAACAGAAAAGTGGTTTGTTAAATTCATATTACCTACTGTTCTTTCTTTTCTCCTGTATTTTCTTCAAATTAATCAATTAAAATGCACAGATGTTCAATTAAAACTATAAAAATTTTCCATGGCTACAGATGTTTTGAAGCTGCATTGTTGAAAATTTAACATATCAAGTAATGATTCCCTCTCAGAAGAAATTAAATTAATGACTCTTTGCTAGATTATTTTCCATTTGATAAATTAAACAAAATTGGAAAAAAAACCCCGAGACTTACACTGTATGCTACATTTATTAATTAGCATGATAGGCTAGCAGATATTAATATGAAAAGATGACAAAATGGAAAATGTGTCTTATTTTTCAAGTGAAATACCTTCAGGACTGCAGTTTATCTTATCAGCAAATGGTTATATGGTATAAATTATTAAAATTTACACCTGTAAATAGCAGACAAGTGACACATTTCGTCATCCTGCAGAATAGAGATGGTAGAGATATATTCAGGACTAATATAACATTTTTCTTCAGATCTTTGTCCACTCCATGCATGACAGACAGTGACCCTTAAATAATTTAAGTAGAAAAATAGGATTATTTTCTTGGCTGTGTTGCTTTATCTACAAGAGAATTTATTTCTTTTTTTCCTTATTTCCAATTTGTTTAATTTTTAATGGTCTGCCTACTTATTTATTTATTTATTTTTGTTATGTTAAAACTAGTATATGCTCATTACATTGGTCAGGGTTCTCTGGAGAAACAGACCAATAGGGGACACACACACACACACACGCATGCATATGTAGAGAGAGAGTGGGGGAGAAGAGAGATGTATTTTATGAATTTGCCTCACATGATTGTAGATACTGGAACTTCTGAAACTTGTAGGGTGAGCTAGCAGGCTGGAAATGCAGGCAGGAACTGATGTTGCTACCTTGAGTCCAAAATCCACAGGGCAGGCCAGGCAGACTGGTAAGTCAGGCAGGTTTTCTACATTTCAGTCTTGAGAAAGAACTTTTTTCTTAGAGAAACCATAGTCTTTGCTCTTCAACTGATTGGATGAGGCCCACATGCATTATGGAGAGTAATCTGCTTTATTTGAAGCCTATGAATTATATATATTAATCATATTTAAAAAGTACTTCGCAGTAATATCTAGACTAGTGTTTGACCAAAACTGGGCACAATAGCCTAGCTCAGTTGACATATAAAATGGCCCATCACACTCATTAAAGAAATTCTAAAAAAGAAATTTTAAAGAAACTAGAAAAAAAAAAAAAAAAAAAAAAGACCTGAAAATGATGTTAGAAAAGCACTTAAAATCAAGCCCCTACAGAGAATTTCTGCTACATTTCAGTGAACACCCTGAGTCTTCCTCTTGTGTTTATACACCTTTTGTTCTTCCAAAGTTGAGAAAATAGTGCTTATTCTACTTCATAACGTTTTATTCTCTTAAGAGAACAAACATTTTCTTAGTACATTAAGATTATTTATTCTGGAACTCATATTTAATAGCTGCAGTATAATTAATTTAAGGGCTCGTTGGACCCTTAGGTCTTCCATTTTAGAAGGACATTATATCTTTTCACACTTATCCTTTGCACATATTACTAAGCATGCATTTGCTAGATAAAAATATGCACATTTTAGAACTTTGTGCATGTGTTGCTAAATTGCCTTCCAGAAATGTTATACCAGTTTGCATTCCTAATGGCAGTGTTTCAGAGGTCTCTTTCTCTCCCTCTTTTAAATATCAGGTGTTGGAATGAAAAAATATCCCAATCCAAAAGATTTTAAAAAGACATTTAATTGTTTTGTAACTTGAACTTTCTTGATTTCTGGTGATGTTGGATGAGTTTCTTAAATTTATTGAAATTTGTAGGTCTTTGTAAATTGTCTGAAAAGCGAAAGTCACTCAGTAGTGTCCAACTCTTTGCGACCCCATGGACTATACAGTCCATGGAATTCTCCAGGCCAGAATATTGGAGTGGGTAGCCTAACCCTTCTCCAGGGGATCTTCCCAACCCAGGAATTGAAGCAGGGTCTCCTGCAGTGCAAGTGGATTGTTTATCAGTTGAGCTAACAGGGAATCCCTGTGAATTGTCTACATTGCTTGATTTCCACTAGGTTGCTTGTCATTTTCTTTCTATAAAAAGCTATATATAATATATATTTTTTTTAATTTTTTGCAAAATTTCCCCAAGTTAATTGTTTGCCTTTCAATTTTTATTAAATTTTTTTCATATACTGACATTTTTGTTTTTCTTTTGTATAGCAGATCCACCAGTATTTTCTGTTATGGCATGCTTTTTGTTTCATATATTATAGTTTTTCTAGCCCTGGAATGTATGCCTTCTGGGTTACTATCTTTTTTCCCTTTTTTTTAAATACTGAAATTCACTTTGATATATGGTGTGAGACAGGGATTATTTTTAAGTTTATGATTGTGTTTAAAATGCAACTTTTATGTCCTTTTAAACATGACAGATATTTAGACTGAAAAGGTTAGAAAGGAACAACTTATACACGTCATATCTGGTAGATCCAACATAGATCACAATGGTTCTGTGGCATTATTTGGTTTTCTGTCAAAAAGCAGAGTTAACAGTACTTGCCCGAGGCTTTCATATGTATGAATGTGTATGTACAAGAGCGTGCAAAAAACATGCCTATGGGATGACAATTATGAAATGGTTAGCTCGTTAGCCACACAGCTTTCACAGACTTGAAAGTTTTTCTCCATGAACAATCCTGTATCTTTTAGTCAATGATCATACTTGGAGGAGGAAATGGCAACCCGCTCCAGTATTCTTTCGTGGAGAATCTCATGGACAGAGGAGCCTGGAGGGCTACAATCCATGGGGTCCGAAAGAGTTGAATGTGACTGAGCAACTGAGCACATGCAATAATCACACTATCTCATTGAATACTAGACTACATGTTTTAACTGCAGGGATATGTATAAAGGCAGGATATGTCCAGGGGCAATAGACTACCAATGAGCAAATCTTGTAATCAATGAATAATTTGAGGCAGAAAGTTTATGACAACACTCCCTAGTATAGTGTTATTTGTGGCCCAAATATAGTTATCACTGTTGCATGCATGATTGTGTATGTCCCCATAGGAAATGTCTTCCATTTATTCTTTACAAAGTTGTACATGATTGGGTAAACTGTCTGTAAGACACCATAGTGACTGAGATAAATCTTATAATGGATATTTTTTTCCACATCTTAAAAACTCTCATCACTCTCATTTTCAATTTTTCATCACTAGATGTGGGAAAAGAAATAGTGACAGGAAATTTCAAATGAGCCATTTTAAGAGTCATCCTTTTCATGATTTTTAGAAACAAATTTTGTATTTTACCAATAAATTTCATGGATTCACCAATTTACATTAGATTAGTAGTTTCTCTTTTGGAGATTACTTTTTCAGAGTTACCTTACAGTTTCTTTTTTTCTTTAAAATTTTTTAAATTGAAGTATAGTTAAGTTATAATATTGTGTTGTCTTAGGTGTACAGTGAAGTGACTCAGTTATATGTATAAATATGTATATAATTATATTCTTTTTTCTTTGATCTTTTCCATCATAGTTTATTATAAGATATTGAATATATTAATAGTTCTCTATGCTATACAGTAAATCCTTGTTGTTTATCAGTTTATTTTTAATGTAGTGGAATTCCTTACTTATATTTGTAGATTTTGATTGTGTATTGCATTGTTTTAGACTTGAAGTTTCTAGGAGATGGGGCTTTGGATTTTGCATTTTCTTTATCTCACCATATGATTTATTTTATTGAAAATTTGAGAAGCATTAGACTGTTGTTTTGAGGTTTAGAACTGGTTTCTTCAGGAAATTTGTCATGAAGTTTTATGAAAAGATATATAAAAGGGCCTAGCATAGTGGCTACCATGGTGTAGTCATTGCATACATATGTATTAAATTATGTATTTAATCTGGGTATCAAAAGTATTAGTAAACTGATAAATACTTTGTTCCAGATTTTTGGCTGTTTCCAAGGAAGCTTTCATTTAAATACATATATTTTGCAGCATATGCTTTGTGTTACTAATCTCTATGAACATAACATTTAGAGGACAATGTTTATTGACTTTTTAGTGTGAACAGCTCATCAGTCTGTTAAAGATTCAATATTCTAAATATCCAAAGCACATAAATATCCACAAGTACTACTTGCATTAAGTAACAGAATCGCCATGTATTTGCACAGCTGCTAAGTAGTTGTCTTAAAATTAAAAAAAAAAAAAAGTTCAGGTGTATGGAATTATTCAAATTATGTTAATATTCAGAGGTTTATACCAAAATAAGAAGATGCCACCTTGTGGTATAAAAAGATTATTTAGCATGTATGTAATATGTAGTTGACAAATCTTTCAAATGACACGTGGTTGATAAACCTAGTTGAATAAATGTGAAAAGAAGCTAAAATGCTCATGCTCATAATCAAATGTTTTAATTCAGTAACTACATCACAAATAGAAAGATCACATGGGGAAAATTATGTGAAAGTGTATTGTTTTATAAAAGCAGTGTCTATCAGCAGTATACAACAGCCACATAGAAATTAAAAAGGAGCATTTCAGTAATATTTACTATGATAAACT